>NC_138771.1:184701204-185301204 GCF_965119305.1 Pelophylax lessonae | reverse complement strand
CTAATTGACCTATGGTCACTGTTTCCTAAGTTGCCCCGTATTTCTATATCCGTAAGCAGGTCTGTATTGTTGGTAATCAGTAGGTCAAGTCCCGCATTGTTTCTTGTCGGTGCGTTCATCATCTGACTCATGAAATTGTCATGCAAAACATTTAGGTACTGCAGAGCCTTGGCTGAATGCGCGGTTCCTTCTGCCCAGTTTATATCTGGATAATTAAAGTCCCCCTTTATAATAAAATTTCACATCCTTGCTGCCAATCCTATCTGTAAAAGGAGGTCCGCCTCCCCCTCCTCCCTCTGGTTGGGGGGCCTATAGCATACGCCCAAAATTACCTTCCCCACAGTGCCTTTCCTTTGAAGTTCTACCCATAGGGATTCTACCTCGTCCATAGCTCCATTATTAATATCATCCCTCATATTTACCTGTACACTGTTCTTAATATACAGACGTATCTCTCCCCCTTTTTACCTTCTCTATCTCTGCGATAAAGGGAGTACCCCTGAATGGTCGCCATCCAGACATGAGAGCTGTCAAACCAAGTCTCTGTTATACCCACAGAATTGAAGTCCTCCTCAAACATCCACAGCTCCAGCTCTCCCATCTTGTTGGCCAGGCTTCTGGTATTGGTAAATAAACCTCTTAATTTTGACCGGTTGCATATATCCTTATTTGAAGTTTTTAGGCTGCTCTTGAGATTTTTCCCCATACCCACCCTGGGTTTAGGAGCTCTGAACACCCTACCTCTAATGTCCTCATTTGTGCCCTCTGAATCTTGCTTTCCACTGGCTAATTCTACATCTGTACCCTCCCCCCCATCACCTAGTTTAAAAGCCCCTCTAACTCTATGACCATCTTCTCACCCAGTACGGCTGCACCCTCCCCATTTAGGTGCAATCCATCCCTACCAAAGAGCCGGTGGCCGACTGAGAAGTCGGCCCAGTTCTCCAGGAACCCGAAACTCTCCTTACTACACCAGCTCCTCAGCCACTTGTTAACTTCCCTAATCTCCCGCTGCCTCTCTGGTGTGGCTCGAGGTACAGGTAGTATTTCTGAAAATACAACCTTGGAGGTCCTATTCCTCAACTTAGCTCCTAAGTCCCTGAAATCGTTTAGGACTCTCCATCTTCCTCTGCCTATGTCACTGGTACCCACGTGTACCATGACAGCTGGGTCTTCCCCAGCCCCACCCAATAATCTGACCACCCGATCTGTGATGTGCCGATACTCACTTTTGTGTGTACTCACTTTTGTTGCAAGCGGTTTAGACATTAATGGCTGTGTGTTGAGTTATTTTGAGGGGACAGCAAATTTACACTGTTGTACAAGTTGTACACTCACTACTTTACATTGTAGCAAAGTGTCATTTCTTTAGTGTTGTCACATGAAAAGATATATTAAAATATTGATAAAAATATGAAGGGTGTACTTACTTTTGTGAGATACTGTATATATACTTTTAAATCAATGCGTTTATTCACCCCACTTTATAGTATACAAAACATACAAACGCTAAAATTCAAATCTAAAATAACTTCCATACTGCTCAGACAAAATAAACTGTAAATACCCTTAAAAATGCTATATAATATAATATTGTAACGCTCCTGCGTTTTATGTATGATGTGGATTTACAGCTGCAGAAATATTCCACTTCAGTAGTCATGTAGAGAAACGCTGAGACACCAATCCCAACTCCCAAAGACTCATCATGTGTGGATGATCTCAATTCAGCAAGTAAATACACACACTCAATAAGATGTTCCTAGAGTGACTTATGTATATAGTAACACAGTGATGATAGGCTGAAGAGACAGGTTGGGTAGAGATGGTAGATGACAGACACTTGAAAGGAAATGTTCTTGAAAGTAAGATAGTAGCAGATGGAATGCAGATAGGTTAGCAATCATGTATGGTAGCAGATGATAGAGTAGCAGGTGAACATACAGGAGAGACCAACCCAGTACAAGAGCAGATGGTAGTAGGCTCAAGAGCTAGCAATCTTAGATAATGCAGATGTAATAATAGTCCTTAGTATGCAGAGCTAGATAGTGTAAGCTTTAGTATGAAGGTTATAGAGGTTTCCCCTGTGGGGTACTTATCACTAGTAGCAATGTAGCAGAGGAGAGGTTCGGCAAGAGCGGATGATCCGGTAGCGGGATACAGGGATCAGCGCAGCGTGGTTCCAACAGCGAGGTATGCTTGCAAGCATGAGAGCTTCAAGACAGGTTAGCATCAAGGCAGAAAGCAGGTTGAACGAACACATGTGAGTGAGAGCTGGTGATTTAAATAGCTGTTCAGTCCGGCGCTCAGTGATGACAGCATCAGTCTTAAAGGTAAACACACCTATATGTGCTTCATCTATCTAGGTAGATGGAAAGCACCCGGAAATGATGTGATAGGAGGCACTGAGAGTGCCAGAACCTTACAAATATATAATCAAAATGTATTCCTAACAGATCACAAAGCAGCCCACTCCTGTGGGTATGTGTATTCATATGAATCCATTCATTATACGATCTAGCAATAGAATGGTCTCCATAACAGTCATAATGTCCAGTTAAATACTAATGGATGAGATTAATGGAGAAAGATCTGCTATCCTGATCGGTTTTGCCAGTTCTCCCAGCTGCATCAGAGATAAGGCTTATTTTCTGATAAGAGCTTAGAGGGTATTTTATGATTTGTGCATTATTAAAACACTTTTACTAAGCTGCATTTTAAACAGGTTTTAAAGCCTTATGCCTCGTACATACGCATCGATTATTGGCCGGGAATTTTCAGCCAACGTCCGATCGGCCGATTTTCGGCTTGTTAGTATAATGCTTCCGACAACCGACTCCGACTTTTCGGCCGAAAAAAATCTGGTGTGCAGGATATAAAATTCTTGTTGGCCGTCAACACAACGGCCGATTTTCCGTCAGTCAGTACAGATTTCGGCAGGCAAAAATTTGATGAGCAAGACTGGGCATGCTCAGAGAAGAAAAAACACACGGAAAGTAAACCTGCACATGACATCACTTCTGAAGTAGATTTTTGTTGGCCGAGAAAATTCGTGTGCAGTCTAGGCGCATTATAATCAACCAAACACAACTCTGGACAAAAGTCGGACGCTCGGTCGGCCGATAATCGTTGCATGTTTTAGTCAGAAACAAAAAAAAATCATCCCAAGGGACATTACTCCCAGTCAGTAGGATGTGCCTATTGTGCTTCTGTCTCCTCTATTTTCTGAAAGCATCCTTCATAGATCCCCTCTACCCCTGCCATCTTCCTGAGTGACTGGGTTTAATACAGCCAATGGAGCTATGACACTCATCAAAAGTGCTCAACTATGCCCATCCCTTTCCACCAGCTCCTCCATTTCTAGAAACTATACTAAAGTATAAGTACGCAGTGTCTGACAGTAATTGTAGTTCAGTCATTCACAGATCTCTGTGCATGAATAACCTGGCTCTGTGGGTGGAGTTTCGCACAGCAGTGCAAAATTCTAAAGTGACCGTGATAAAGGAGAGGGTGGTTTAGGGTTAGGTGTGAGTCCACTTTCAGTCACTTTCCATGTTACACCATAAATATTGGTGTGATCTATAACATGGTCTGAAAGGCCCAGTATGGGTCTTGCCTTGTGTGTAGCAGGACGGTTCAATGCTGGATTATCTCAAAGGATTGTAACTGAAGTCAATGAAATATGATATATGAATAGAGGAGGCAGACTTTTTGATCATCCACTTGTCCTCCATTCATTGTTCATGTTGCATTCATTGAAGCTATAGTACAGCTTCATAGAAAAATCCCAATGAGTATATATTAATTAGTTTGTGTAAAAGTTATAGAGTCTACAAATGATAGTAAAATTACTAGATTTTTTTTATACTAGTAATGGCAGTGATTAGCTACTTACAGTGGGACTGTGATAGTGCGGCAGGCAATCTGACACTAACTGACGCTTGGGGGAACTGACTGACACAGACATCACCAGTAACACTAATACAGTGATCTGTGCTAATATTATACACTGTCACTGTACTAATGACACTGATTGGAAGGGGTTAACACTCAGGAGTAGTCAAGGGCTTACCTGTGTGCCTAACAATGTTTACTTTGTGCTATTTTCACCAAGCAATGTACTGGTTTTTACTCCCTGTGTTGCTGGGAGAAATGAGACATCACTGCTGTCTGTAGAGAGCCTTGCATTGTTTATCAACACAGGGCTCTCTTCTGTCATTCGCTCAGCCAATCAGCTGGTTCCAGCCATACAAAATCATGTACAGGTACATTATTTACCACAGCAGGGCCGCCCTGCCGCAGTATAAGTGTAATGGGCGGTCCTGAAGTCGTTAAAGTTTCTGCATAAATAAACTCCATTACTCAGCCCTATTGTTAATTTAGGAAGAGAGTAGCATTCATTTATAACCATCTCATGTTGCCATTCCTATCCAACTGATCCCTGAGAATTGTACTGAGAATTGGAGAATTGTACTTTCCTTGTTCTGCTATACTGGACTCTGGAGCTGTGAGAAACTTCATGCAAGCAATGATATTGAAATGAGAAAAAAATCTTGACTATTTAGTAAGGATTCCAAAATGACACTTATCAGCAAGAAACCTTCAGTGATATTCATCACTCAAATTGCCTATTATTCTGGGCATCTCTTGGTTTTCTACTCATTGTCTCTCCATTAACTGGGGGACATGGACAATAATCTTTGCTTCCAATCATTATAAAGAACAGTGTAAAGATTGTTGCCAACTGAGTTCTCATCTACTTAAGAAACCATAATTTAAAGTGTTAAAACCCAGGACCCTGCATGCACTATATCTGGTCTCCCACAGTACACATAACATGGAAATGCAATTATTTTTAGTAAATATAAACTGCTAAATACCTTTTCTCATCAAACAGTATATAGCAGTCTTGTGACTTCTATCAGCGTCCAGCTGAGCACTAGTTTAAGCTTGTAGGAGGAGTTTCTTTCTCCTCTGACTGTTCTTTGAGTCTCCATGACCCTCTGTCTGAACAATGCTGCTTGGCCCTGTGCCAATCTTATGCACCCCCCCCCCCCAAAGAAAATACACACCAAACTGAGCATGTGCAGAGTGCCCCCCAAGGTTCTGTACTATCAGGAGGTAGATTTGGGACTGTGGAAGAAGGGGAGAATCAGAGAAGCCAGAATCAAACAACCTTTTTCACAATGTGCAGGATTACCCCTTAGGTTCCACAGTGAGTATAACAAGCATGCTTTACTGCATATACTGAATAACTGAAATCATGATTTTGCTCTTTCCAGTTTTAATAAATCAACCCCTGTGTTTTTACCTTCTCCATTAGAACATCCCCCACCGTATTACCTTTTGTATCATTTGACCCCCCCTCTTTTTTTGTAAGCTCTAACGAGCAAGGCCCTCTGATTGTACCAAATTGTACTGTAACTAATGTCTGCCTTCATTTTTGTAAAGTGCTGAGCAAACTGTTGGCACTATAAAAACCATGTATAATAATAATAATATACAGACTGATTTTACTGTTGTGGGTTCAGTAAATCTTCAAGAAAGTATCTATTCCACAATATGACAATCTGCCTCAACAATACAGTGAATTTCAAGATGTCTTTGAATATAAATCTGTGGAGAACAATCCTGATGAATTACCTTCTCATCGCCCCTGGGATTGACCCATGAAGTTGCTTCCAGGTTAAAAAATACCTTTTGGCTGCATTTACCTTTTGTCTGAGCCCAAAAAAAAAGGTGACTATAGAGTTTCTGGATGTAGAGTTTTATCAGACACTCAACCATCCCCTACTCGGACAGCCCTGCTCTTTGTAGAAAAAGAAAGACAGCATCTTACAACTATGCATGGAGAAGAAGGAATGAAATAAAATCCCTATTAACTACTTCCCTACCGGCACATTGTAAAATGATGCTGGCAGGGATGCTCCTCCCTCCGTACAGACGTCATATGACGTCCGACCGTTCTCACAGCTCTCCCACGCCCCTGGGGGCACACAGCATGGCGATCGGGGATGAAGCTTGTCTCTCGGGACACAGCCCATCCCCGATCAGTGTAAAGAGCCAATAAAAAATGGCCCTTTACCATGTGACCGGCTGTGTCCAATCACAGGCGGCCACATGCACTGTCCTTGTGCACGCCGTGTGTGCGCCCCCAGGGGCATTCAGAGCTGCAATTGGGGATGGAGTGTGTCGCTCTGACACACTCCACCCCCAATCAGGGTAAAGAGCTAATGAATATGACTCTTTACCACGTGACAGGCTGTGTCCAATCACAGCCAGTCACAGAATGTCAACAAACCATGGTAACTAGCTGTTACTGGGTTCTCCTTCTCACACACCAATCCTGTGTGAGGAGGAGATTGCGGTAACAGCTATTTACAGATTACAGTGCACACCAAACACACTGATTGCCCCCCCCCCAATAAAGAGGACCTGTCACTAGCCCATCAAAGTACCTCTCACTAGTCCATCAACGTACCTGTCACCAGCCAATCAGAGTCCCTGAGTACCTGTCACAATCCCTCAGAGTACCCGAGTACCTGTCACCAGCCCATTCGGGTACTCTGATGGGCTTGTGTACAGGTACTCGGGTACTCTGATAGGCTGGTGACAGGTACTCAGATACTATGATGACAGGTACTCGGGTACTCCGATGGCAGGTACTTGGGTACTCCGATGACAGGTCCTCCACCTGTCATCTGAGTACCCAAGTACCTGTCACCAGAGTGCCCGAGTGCCTGGCATCTGAGTACCCGAGTATCTGTCATTGGAGTACCTAAGTACCTGTCATCAGAGTACCCGTCATTGGAGTACCCGAGTACCTGTCATGGGAGTACCAAGTAACTGTCACCAGCCCCTTAGAGTCCCTGAGTACCTCTCTGTAGTCCATCAGAGTACCAGAGTACCTGTCTCAAACCCAGAGTGTCCGAGTACCTGTCTCCAGCCCAGAGTACCTGAGTACCTGTCTCCAGTCCAGAGTGCCTGAGTACCTATCTACAGCCCATCAGATTACCTGAGTACCTGTCTCTAGCCCATCAGAGTACCCAAGTATCTTTTTGCAGCCCATCAGAGTACCCAAGTACATATCATCAGCGTACCCAAGTATCTCTCACTAGCCCATCAGAGTACCTGAGTGCCTTTTATCAGAGTACCTGAGTACCTGTCACCAGCCCATCAGAGTACCCAAGTACCTGTCATCAGAGTACCTGAGTACTTGTCTCCAGCCCTTCAGAGTACCTGAGTACCTGTCTGCAGCTCATCAGAGTACCTGTCTCCAGCCCACCAGGGTACCCGAGTACCTATCTGCAGCCCATCAAATTACCCAAGTACCTGTCTCTAGCCCATCAGCGTACCCAAGTACCTCTCTGTAGCCCATAAGAGTACCCGAGTACCCATCTGCAGCCCAGAGAACCCGAGCACCTATCTGCAGACCATCAGAGTACCCGAGTACCTGTCTCCAGCCCATATTACCCCAGTTCTTGTCTCCAGCTTAGAGTACCCGAGTACCTGTCTTCAGCCCAGACTACCCAAGTACCTGTCTCTAGCCCATCAGAGTACCCAAGTACCTCTCTGCCGCCCATCAGAGTACCCTAGTACCTTTCTGAAGCCGATCAGTGTACCTAAGTATCTGTCTGCAGCCCATCAGAGTACCTGAGTACCTATCTGCAGCTCATCAGAGTACCTGAGTACCTATCTGCAGCCCATGCCTCATAGATTAGGTGTTTGCTTTCCAAAATGGGGTCATTTTGTGGGTGTTTCCATTGTCCTGGTTCTCCAAGGCCTTCAAAAGTGTGATAGGTTGTAATGAAATTACAACCTGAAGGTACTACTTGGATGTTGTGCCTGCGTATGTGGCCAGGCTGTGGAAAAGTCTCACACATGTGGTATCACCATACTCAGTCAGGACGAGTAGCAGAATGTATTTTGGGGTGTAATTTTTGCTATGTACATGCTATGTGTTAGAAATATTCTATAAGTTGACAACTTTGGGTAAAAAAAATAAAAATAAAAAGTTTTTATTTTCTTTCCACATTTTCCAAAATCTTGTGGAAAAAAATGACATGTTCAAAGGACTCATTATGCCTCATAGAATATACGTCGGGGTGTTTGCTTTCCAAAATTGGGTCATTTTGTGGGTAATTCCATTGTCCTGATGCTCCAGGGCCTTCAAAATTGTGATAGGTCATTAGGAAATTATATCTGCAATTTATGCTCCTAGAACGCCTGACGGTGCTCCTTGCATGTCGGGCCTCTGTGTGTGATGTATAAGGAGAAAAAGCCGCACTCCGAGTTGCAGATGAACGATGAATAAAATCTGTTTATTGGTATAAAAAAAGTAATAAAAACATTTCAAAGTGTATCCATAATAGCCAGAGACATGGGAAAAATGCACCGCTTGCCTGCACCTGTTTTGGATGTCTTTGGGATTGCTCTATCACCGGAGCGGTTCTCTTTTCTCCTGATTTGTGATCGGGCCTCTGTGTGTGGCCAGGCTGTGAAAAGTCTCACACATGGGGTATTGCCATACTCAGTAGCAGAATGTATTTTGGGTTGTAATTGCAAGTATACATATGCTGTGTGTGAGAAATAACTTGTTATTATGACAATTTTGTGTAAAATAAAATGTATTTCTTTATTTTCCCAAGAATTGTGGGAAAAAAATTACAACTTTAAAAAACTTACCATGCCTCTTACTAAATACCCTGGAATGTCTACTTTCCAAAAAGTGGTCATTTGGGGAGTATTTGTACTTTCCTGACATTTCAAGGCCTCAAGAAATTAGATAGCCTGTCGGTACAAAAACAGAATGTTCTATTTGTGTGGAAAAAAATATGATAAAAAATGTGATTGGGTACAGCGTTGCATGACTGAGTAATTATCATTCAAAGTGTGAGAGCGCTGAAAGCTGAAAATTGGTCTGGGCAGGAAGGGGGTGAAAGTGCCCTGTATGGAAGTGGTTAAGAACTGTTTTCCACTACTTTTTATTCCTGAACTGGTAGAAAGACTCCACTAGGATTTTCACCAAATTATCTGCATTTTTCTAGGTGATGAATAGAAGACTGCTTTCTGAGCCGAATTTGGACATTTCGAGTCCTTGGCCTTATGAGCTTGGGCTTATAAAACATATCTCTTCATGTATCAGACACATTTGTTTTACAATTTTATGTAATTGAAACCTATGTTACAAGAAATTTGTTTTTAGACTATGATATCTAAAGTAAGTTTTTTTTTTTTTTTTTCAGAAAGCTTTATTGAAAGATTTACATATACAAAATATATTTAAGTTTTATACTTTCACCTCATATCTTATACATCCTCTTGAGGAAGTGGCAGTTTATTTGCCACAGAAGGTGTTGACGATGTTATATGTACAGTTCATGTTAAAGAAAAAAATCCTCCAGCATTTCTTTTACCAATGGGCATCTCTGCAGATACCGTTCCCTATTTTTTGATGGCCAATAATCTCTCATTCTAAAATATTGTTGTGCACAGTATTTAAACACATTCACTACGGCATTTTGAACAGGCCCCATTTGAAAATCAAGAAATTAACACTAGAGTGCATTTATTTTGCTGTAGAGGTCCCCAAAATTTTGAAAAGTACCTATGAACACAGTATTTAAACACTTTGACTAGCTCTCACTATGTCCAGGACACACACCTACCATTTTAATTAAAAATAAGCTGAAATGATTTGGCTCCCATAGACTTTAACGAGGTTTGGGCACTACATTTGAGTTTTGCAAACAAAACTTTTGCGCAGTTTGCCTATCACTAGTTGTGGTGTTTCATTAACCAGAAAATGTTTATCTGTAATATGGTTTGCATTAACCTTCCAATTCACATTGGAACTGAAACCATGAGTAACAAATCAAAGGTGGCCATATGTGCTATTGTGAAAAATCAGTTTTGTCATGGTAAAGTAAACACATTTTTCTCTAGATCTTGTCTATTCACTTTGAATGTTTGATTGGAGCCTTGATGATAGAGCATTACACTGTTTACATTTCTTTGAATAATTCTCTCAGGCCTCCGAGAATGTAGGAGCCCAAAATAAAAATGTAATGTTTTTACACATGTAAAAACTTTGCAACATGGTTATTTCATTTTTTCCCCAGTCAATTTATTTATTTCTTTATTTTTAATGAAAATATATGGGAATAAATGATAAATCCAAACTTCATCTCTACTCCTTATTCATTAATGCATATCACCAATATATGCTTCAGCAGTGCACCATATAGTTTATACAATTAATTCTGAGATTGGTATACAAATCGAAAGTTTGGGCATTCCAGGTAAAAATTTGTATTAATGAGCATAAAGAAGCCAAGGAAAGATGGAAAAATCTCCAAAAGGCATCAAATTACAAATTAGACATTCTTATAATATGTCAACAAAAGTTAGATTTTATTTCCATCATTCACACTTTCAAAATTACAGAAAACAAAAAAATGGGGTCTGCAAAAGTTTGGGCACCCTGCAGAATTTATAGCATGCACTGCCCCCTTTGCAAGGCTGAGACCTGCCAGTTTCATGGATTGTTCTCAATCATCGTCTGGGGAGACCAGGTGATGTCAATCTCAAAGGTTTTAAATTCCCAGACTCATCTGACCTTGCCTCAACAATCAGCACCATGGGATCTTCTAAGCAGTTGTCTAGAAAACTGAAACTGAAAATAGTTGACGCTCACAAAGCTGGAGAAGGCTATAAGAAGATAGCAAAGCGTTTTCAGATGTCAATATCCTCTGTTCGGAATGTAATTAAGAAATGGCAGTCATCAGGAACAGTGTAAGTTAAAGCAAGATCTGGAAGAAAAATATCAGACAGAACAGCTCGCAGGATTGTGAAAAAAAAAAACAATTCAAAACCCACGTTTGACTGCACAATCCCTCCAGAAAGATCTGGCAGACATTGGAGTTGTGGTACACTATTCCACTATAAAGAGATACTTGTACAAATATGGTCTTCATGGAAGAGTCATCGGATGAAAACCTCTTCTACGTCCTCACCACAAAAATCAGCGTTTGAACTTTGCAAATGAACATATAGACAAGCCTGATGCATTTTGGAAACAAGTTCTGTGGACCGATGAGGTTAAAATTTAATTTTTTGGCCAGAATGAGCAAAGGTACGTTTGGAGAAGAAGGGACACAGAATTTAATGAAAAGAACCTCTGTCCAACTGTTAAGCATGGGGGTGGATCAATCATGCTTTGGGTTTGTATTGCAGCCAGTGGCACAGGGAACATCTCACGAGTAGAAGGAAAAATTGATTCAATACAATTTCAGCAAATGTTGGATGGTAACTTGATGCCATCTGTGAAAAAGCTGAAGTTAAAGAGAGGATGGCTTCTACAAATGGATAATGATCCTAAACACACCTCAATATCCACGGGGGATTACATCGAGAGGCGTAAACTGAAAGTTTTGCCATGGCCTTCACAATCTCCTGACCTCAACATAATTGAAAATCTATGGATAGACCTTAAAAGAGCAGTGCGTGACAGACAGTCCAGAAATCTCAAAGAACTGGAAGACTTTTGTAAGGAAGAATGGGCAAAGATACCTCAAACAAGAATTGAAAGACTCTTGGCTGGCTCCAAAAAACGTTTACAAGCTGTGATACTTGCCAAAGGGGGCAGTACAAGATATTAACTCTGCAGGGTGCTCAAACTTTTGCAGACACCATTTTTTTGTTTTCTGTTATTTTGAAAGTGTAAATGATGGAAAAAAATCTAACTTTTGTTGACATATTATAAGAATGTCTAATCTGTAATTTGATGCCTTTTGGAGATTTTTCCATCTTTCCTTGGCTTCTTTATGCTCATTAATACACATTTTTACCTGGGGGCCCAAACTTTCAATCCCCACTGTATAGACAAGCCTGATGCATTTTGGAAACAAGTTCTGTGGACCGATGAGTTTAAAATTGAACTTTTTGGCTGGAATGAGCAAAGGTACGTTTGGAGAACAAGGGACACAGAATTTAATGAAAAGAACCTCTGTCCAACTGTTAAGCATGGGGGTGGATCAATCATGCTTTGGGGTTGTATTGCAGCCAGTGGTACAGGGAACATCTCGCAAGTAGAAGGAAAAATTGATTCAATAAAATTTCAGCAAATTTTGGATGGTAACTTGATGCCATCTGTGAAAAAGCTGAAGTTGAAGAGAGAATGGCTTCTACAAATGGATAATGATCCTAAACACACCTCGAAATCCACGAGGGATTACATCAAGAGGCGTAAACTGAAGGTTTTGCCATTGCCTTCACAATCTCCTGACCTCAACATAATTGAAAATCTATGGATAGACCTTAAAAGAGCAGTGTGTGACAGACAGCCCAGAAATCTCAAAGAACTGGAAGACTTTTGTAAGGAAGAATGGGCAAAGATACTTTAAACAAGAATTGAAAGACTCTTGGCTGGCTACAAAAAGCGTTTACAAGCTGTGATACTTGCCAAAGATTTGGTGAATCTAACTTTTGTTGACATATTATAAGAATGTCTAATCTGTAATTTGATGCCTTTTGGAAATGTTCCCATATTTCCTTGGCTTCTTTATGCACATTAATACAAATTTTTACCTGGGGTGCCCAAACTTTCGATCCCCACTGTAGTTATAAAGAGAAGAAACCAAGATAACCAGTATACAGAAATGCTCACTAATCATACCAGATACATTGCAGTCATGAGCTCAGATGAAAACAATTAATTTTTATTCGTGTTTATGTGTGGTTTTAATAATTAAACGTCAAGGGTTTAAGGACTACCCAGTTAGGACAAATAACATTTCTCACACATCCCACCTAGCAACATGCCAATGGGTGCAGCTATCCAGACCTTCAAATCAAATTATATTTAATAGCGTTAAATTGTGTTTAATAGTATTACTAGCATTCTCTTTGCAATCTAGTAAATCAAAACCACTGTGTAATGCAAGTCAGCAGCACTAATGTTAATTGCAGTATATCTAAACAAAAAATGTATTATACATTTATTTATAGTTTTTATGGAGTAGGAAATGGCTAGAGCCACTCTTATTATTATTATTACTATATTTATTTTGCTGTCTGTGTCTTGTTGGGACCTTTATCTATACTCCCTGTCCTTGAGACACAACAGAAAGAAAAAGGAATATCTCCAAATTGAGAAGAATTTCCCTCATAGCTGTCACCAGAAGAGAGGTCCTGTTGCCATATGGAGTTTAGGCGTAATCTACCTTAACGTGTTGTGAGAATGAGGAGTTATGCATAAATCTCCTATAATAATTGTAAATAGATGGATGTAAATATTTAGTTTTCAACTGATATTGAGTTTTGGATTTTACATTTAGTTGAGAGATGATTGTCACTTATATGAAGTGGTGTGACTTCCAGTTGGCACTCAGTCTAAGGAACCTGTTTAACCAGTCCATTTAAAATGCAGGCCTGAACTACCAGGGGGGAACTGCTGTTTACATATAAACAACTACGGATAGTATCCTGTGATTACATCTTTGAAAGTGAGACTTTCTGGAGCCAGGACACATCTTGCATATCTTAAGTAGCCATTTCAGAGCTACTCCACAGTGAGGAGTAAACGCACCCCCCCCACACACAGAGAGGAGTGGTTAGAAAGAGGCGTAACTATGGGAGGGGGAAATGGTCCTATCCTGAAGGAGATACGCCCACAGGAAGTGACAAAGCAAGATAGCTGAACCAATGAGTATTGCCCTATACAAGGCTATGGGAGATCAGGCTATATTAGGTTCGGGGAGATAGGGTGACTTCCTGTTTGGCATGGGAGAGCGTGAGCCATCACTAGAGGTAATAATGGAGTAAGGATTAAGGGTACATTGTATATTTTACTTGTGTCGGTCATAGTGTGTGTATATGAGTCTATACTCTAGGCATTGTATTTGTTCAATTAAACTAGGAAAATTATACATTTTGTAGTATGTACAATAGTTATATTGTTGTAAATTATGTAGAATTGGCAAACCGTATACAAATAAATAATTGTTGTGTTAAAGTTTTCACACAGTCATAGAACTCTCATTATTAACCCAAATATTGTCTGAGATTAACTCTCATATATATTTTTGGTAACAGGTCCCCACTGGAAAAACCATACATTTTTGCTTTTTTATTTATTGTTACGATGGCAATAGATTCCAAGACTGTAAATTTCCCCAGAAAGGGTCCAAGCACTTTTTTTTTTTTAAATAACATTTATTAAAAAAGTCTTTCTTGCTCTCTGTAATATATTAAACATCAACCATAGAAGATAACTTGCTGCTCCTTACACTGTTATAAAAAAGGATGGATATTGTCAGTAATTTGTTATTTTATTTTTAAATAAAACTGAACTTTCCTCCTATTATACCTACACAAAACTCTTGCTTAGAACATGCCTCTCTAGAAAAGATCTTTTAGAACATTGAATGACACTGAACTGTTCACACAGATAACCAATGTGGTTAACTTAATGCAGCTAACTGTGAGCAGGAAAAACATTTTTTTTTTTTTGCAAATATGGTTTTTATTAACATCCGGAAAATGGGTACAGCAATAGCCAGAGAAAAAAAAAGAACAGAAAGAATACTGTAAATATTAACAACAAAGGCAAACATTTTTTAAGTAGTAAAAATACATTTAATTTATCTTGTATGTGATTAATAGTAATATTGGAATCTGAGCAGTACTGCAAAGAACACTCAAAGTTGAAGTTTAGTAAAAAATATAAAATTGTGTTTTCTTATATAGCTGCAGTCACCTCACTTATCCATATTGAAGTATGTCCTATGTCGTGCAGCTGGATCCCACAGAAATCTACTATGCACGGATTCCCAGTCCTCTTCCTGGTGCAGAAATGAAGGGCACTAACTGGTGCAGAACCTGGTGCACTAAAGGAGTTTATAGCTTCGGGTCTTTTGTCAGATGCAGTAAAATAGGCCCGATAGGGACCCTCCCCTTCCTCCCCTCTCATTCATTGAGAAAGCATAATGTACAGTGTAACACAACATCTGAATGTGGGAAAGAATCCTGTCATTCATCTAACTCTCCCCCGTTCATAGATATGTCACATGCAGTGTAAACAATATACAGGTTTTTCTTAATGGATGCCAGTGGATGAGGGGTGAGCCCCCATCTGACCTTTTTCATTGCAGCCTGCAAAAGAAGCACCGTAAGCTCCATAAGCTCAGAACCAAGAAGATTTCTATAGGATCCAGCTGTCTACACAAGCTGGGACAAACTGCATTACAGGTAAGTGATTTGACTGAAGCCATAGTAGACAATTACATTTTTGTCTAAACATCATCATTCACATATGCAGAGCACAGTAACACACAGCAATCATATTTCAGTTTACTGAAATGATATCAGTAAAATATGAATTAGGATTATGCTGTGGATTACTACACAGTGCTCATTAATCCCTTATATCATTTAAAGCATAACTGTAACATTTACTTAACTTTTAAGCCTACTCCTAATTAACCCAATAGAGTTAATATGGACCTTAAATGCAGACTGTGCACAGTACCAATGCCCACAGATTGCCTGATACAGTGTCAAATTGCATAACTCCAAATCCCCTGTGGTCCTTACTGCCTGCGTCTCGGTAGCCTTTGACCCGATCTGCTTACTTGTATAGCAGTGTCTCTGCTACCTTTTAGTTTGTCCCCTTACCTGTGTAGCAGTGTTTCTAAAGCCTCTCACCTCATGCCTTACTTGTGTAGCAAGGTTCATGTAGCTTTTCACCCCATGCCTTTACCTGTGTAGCAGTGTCTCTGCATCTTCTCATCCCACCTCTTAACTGCGCAGCAGTGTCTCTGCAGCATCGCACCCTACTCCCTTACCTATATTGTGTCATCTCCGCAGCCTCTCACCTTGTTCCCTTACCTTACCTGTGTAGCAATGTCTCTGCAGCTCTCATTGTGTCTTCTTAACTGTATACCGGTATGTCTGCAGCAGAGGCATAACTATAACCTTCAGGGCCCACGTGCAAAAAAACCATGAAGGACCCTTCCCTCCAATCCCGGTGGCAGAACATCAGGCCCGGTTGCAAGTGCAACCTTTGTGACCCCGGTGTCAGACATTTTTTCATTTTTACAATTTTATTTTTTATTATTCTTTCCAATTTTTTTAGGAGCCTCATTGGGGGAGCTTTGGTGAAATATTAGGTGTCTAAACAGACCTCTGTTGTTTCACCTTTGAGACAAAGAAAGGAGATTTTGGACACATCCCTCAATCTCCATTTCTGCAGCCTCAACTGCACAGAATGAATGGACAGGAATGGCTCTGTCCAGAGATTCCCGTTCATTCACAAACTTAAGCATAGTACACACAGTTTAGTATTCATAACCACTTGCCGACTGCCTAACATAGATCTACGTCGGCAGTCAGCCCCTCACAGGCAAAGTGACGTAGGCCTATGTCGCTAGCCTGTGAGGCTCTTAGGAGCGAGCGCGCACCGCCGGAGGCGCGCTCCCGTTCCCGCTCGCTCACGAACCCCCCCACGCGTGTGCCCGGCGAATCCGATGTCCGCCGGGCACTCGCGATCGTCCATTAGAGCAGGAGAATAGCAGGCGGCTAATGTAAACACAGTCGCCTGTCATTCTCCCCTGTGTAAGAATTGAGATCATACGGTTCTACTATGTAGGACCATTGATCTCTGTTCTTACACAAGTAGCCACATCCAATCACAGTTACAATCACGCCCCTAGGGACACACTTAACCCCTCCCTCTCCAATAAAGTTAACCCCTTCCCTCCCAGTGTCATTTTTACAGTAACAGTGCATATGTATAGCACTGATTACTGTAGTAATGTCACTGGTAACCCCAAAAGTGTCAAAAATGTCAGTCAAGGGTCCGATCTGTCTGCCGCAATGTTGCAGTCCCGCACAAAAAATCGCAGATCGCCGCCATTACTCGTTAAAAAAAAACAACAAAAATGACAAAAATCTTTCCCTTTCCCTTTTGCTTTTTGCGATTTTTGTTTACCAAACATATGTAGCAGAAAACAAATTGGCCTAAAATGTTAAAAAATTAGATTTTTACATTTTTTGGGGGGAATTTCATATAAAAAAATGTGAAAAATATTGTTATTTTTGCAAAATTGACGCTCTTTTTTTGTTTAAATCGCATGATCAAAAAGTCGCACAGGTGATCAAATACCACCAAAAGAAAGCGCTCTGTTTGTGGGGAAAAAAAGGACGTGAAATTTGTTTAGGTACAGCGTCGCACGACCGCGCAATTGTCCGTTAAAGCAACGCAGTGCCAAATCGCAAAATAGGCCCTGGTCAGGAAGGGGGTAAAATCTTCCGGGGCTTAAGTGGTTAAGTTATGAATGGACAGAGTCAGTGATCGGTAACAATACCTGACTTTTTACATTCAGAAAAGGGAGGGGCGGGTAAATTACATATTTACCGGTCCCTTCCCCTCTCTCCATCCTGACACATCTTACGCAACAGCAGGAGAAGGGAGGAGGGAAGCCAGCAGCACTGGGGGGCTAACTACAAGGTGGGGCCAGGAGAGCACACAGGGGCTCAGGGGCAGCAGGACCTGGACAGGAGGGGCAGCAGGGGCTGCATATAGAGTAACCAATCCCCTATATTTTCCTCCTGCAGCTGCTGAATGCCTGCGGGAGGGAGAGGAGGGGAAGCAGGCTTTCAGCAGCTGCAGGAGAAAAATGGAGGGGATCGGTTTCTCTATATGCCACCCCTCCTGTGCAGGTGTAAAACAAGGAGGGGACTCTGGGTTCCCCGAAGGTTGGGTTGCAATTTAGCCACCCTGCAACCCCTGTAGTTACACCCCTGTGACCCCTGCAACCCCTGTAGTTACACCCCTGCTCTGCAGCCTCTTACCTAGCTCCTTAGCTTTGTAATAGTGTCTCTGCAGCCCCTCACCCTGTCCCCTTACCTGTGTATCACTGTCTCTGCTGCAATTTCCCCTTTACCTGTATAGTGGTGTCTCTGCACCTTCCCATCTCACCTTTTAACTGTGTATCATTGTCTATGCAGCCTCTCACCCAATCCCTTTAACTGTGCAGCATTGTCTCTGCAGTGCCTTACTGCTACCCTTTCATAGTGACATAGTTGGTATGGTTAAATAAAAACACCAGTATATCCAGTTCAACGTGTGTGTGTGTGTATTCCTAGTAATATTCCTAGTACTTCTCTCCCTGCTACCCTTGTCTCCTGTCCCTGTCCTGACCTTGTCCTGCTCTTTTGTGCTCCCTCAAGTTGTATATAGTTAGTTAGGTTATTATTTGGGATTTGCACTGACACATGTATTTGCCACTTACTTTGTTTGTGGTTTACTGGGATTGGCAGTGGAAGTGTGTCATTTGCCTTAATGAACTTGTTTTAACCTTATTTAGTCTGGTTCCTGATTCCTTAAGGTACAGCCAACTGATCTGAACTTCCTTGCTGGATGCCTGCATGTAGTATCCCTGACATCTCTTGAGTAAATACCCTTTTTAATGCATGCTAATATTTTGCTGATCTTGCTTGCTGCAGCTTGGCATTAGTCTGTCATTAACTAGGAGCCCCAGATCTATTTCTACTCTTTATTCCACCAGAGATTAGCTGCGTAGCTTGCATTCTTATTTTTAGCCCCGAATGCATTATTTTACTTTACATTGAACCTCATTTGTCGTGTGGTTGCCACCCCTCTATTTTATCGAGGTCTTCCTGTAAAGTTGCCTGTTGTGAAGGTATTGTTCTGCTTAGCTTTGGATCATCAGCAAACACTGAGATTGAACTTTTTATCCCAACCTCTATACCATCTATGAACAAGTTAAACAGTATTGTCGCTAGGACAGAGCTCTGGGGTACCCCACATATAACTTCAGACCTTCCAGAAAATATGCTATTTGTCAACACCCTCTGGATGTGCCCCTATATCCAGTTTTCTTTTTTGTTTACAAAAGATTTCATTAGAAAGTCATAAAACATAACATAATCCATACAGTACAGAAATAATGAAAATAATATGTGTACCATAATGGGGCATAAAACAAATAAGAGTAAACATTATATGCATACATTGCAAAAAACGACAATTGTTGCGACATAACTAGTGGGTCTAGAGCATCTTCAAGAACAGGAATAACAGAAAATAACATGTATACCTTAAGAGCATTTGAACAATGAGTTCTGAAGCGTTTGGCTGAATATGATCAGATAATATTGCCCGAAACACTTCAGAATTCATCCTGCTGCTTTTGTCAGCATTCACATCATCAATAAATACAAGAGAACCGGTTATATTGGCAGCCATACATGCCCACGCCATGACACTACCACCACCATGCTTCACTGATGAGGTGGTATGCTTTGGATCATGAGCAGTTCCTTTCCTTCTCCATACTCTTCTCTTCCCGTCACTCTGGTACATGTTGATCTTGGTCTCATCTGTCCATAGGATGTTGTTCCAGAACTGTGAAGGTTTTTTTAGATGTTGTTTGGCAAACTCTAATCTGGCCTTCCTGTTTTTGAGGCTCATCAATGGTTTACATCTTGTGGTGAACCCTCTGTATTAACTCTGGTGAAGTCTTCTGTTGATTGTTGACTTTGACACACATACACCTACCTCCTGGAGAGTGTTCTTGATCTGGCTAACTGTTGTGAAGGGTGTTTTTTTCTTCACCAGGGAAATAATTCTTTGGTCATCCACCACAGTTGTTTTCTGTGGTCTTCCGGGTTTTTTGGTGTTGCTGAGCTCACCAGTGCGTTCTTTCTTTTTAAGGATGTTCCAAACAGTTGATTTGGCCACACCTAATGTTTTTGCTATCTCTCTGATTGTTTTTTTGTTTTTTTTTTTCAGCCTAATGATAGTTTGCTTCACTGATAGTGACACCTCTTTGGATCTCATATTAGGAGTTGACAACAACAGATTCCAAATGCAAATAGCACACTTGAAATTAACTCTGGACCTTTTATCTGTTCCTTGTAAATGGGATAATGAGGGAATAACACACACCTGGCTGAGCAGCCAATTGTCCCATTACTTTTGGTCCCTTAAAAAGTGGGAGGCACATATACAAACTGTTGTAATTCCTACTCCTTTCACCTGATTTGGATGTAAATACCCTTAAATTAAAGCTGAAAGTCTGCAGTTAAAGCACATATTTTGTTTCATTTCAAATCCATTTCAAATCCATTATAGAGCCAAAAAGATTAGAATTGTGTCAATGTCCCAATATTTATGGACCTGACTGTATGAATCACCCTAAAAATGTCCACATTTGCCTCTGACATTGCTTTTGGTCTGCCTTTCCTAAATGCAAGCTGTTTCATTTTCAACCCAGTGACCTACAGTATAGTCATTTAAAAAATCATTTAATTGTATTAAACCTAAAACCAAAAATGTATTATACTGTAGCTTAAAAGTCATTGGATGTGGTGGCTGCATCATTTTTCTTTTCCTTGTCTTTTTTCTCTCTGTTTTCACCTGGAGGTCTGGCCAGTAACCCACCTCCTGTGGGACACAACTCTGGAGGAATGAGCATGACAGGCACAGCAGAAGGCAACGTTGTCAGTCTGGGAGAAGTGTTAAATGTATTAGCAGATTTGGATACACTAGCAAAAAATATGTAATTTTAGCTGTTTTTAATCTAGATGTCCCTGATTCTTAGGATCACTCATATCCACTTGTTGGTGGTTACTGTGTTTTTATTTGCAAAAAACTCACTAAATACAAATAGCAGTATTTTCGTTTTTTAGAATCATGCTGTGTGCAATAAAAGAGGGACATTAAGCCCCGGTTCACACTTATGCGAGTGCAGGGTTCGCATGTAATGTCGGAGCGCACTGCGATATGCGATCAAACTGGGGGTGTCGTTAAGATTACATTGACACCCCCAGCGTATCGCATATGGCAGTGTGAACTGCTGGGGGTGCGTGTGCGATGCGGGAACAGGCTGCGGATTCGCAGCCTTCCCGCATCGCATAAGTGTGAACCGGACCTAAATCTCTCAGGTTTAATTATTAAACTAGAAAAAAATGTGCCTGCTTGGGCCCAGGGGTGTAATACAAACATAAAATATACCTTGTCCACTGTATAGAAAAAAAAAAAAACAACAACAAACATTTAAAACAAGACAACAAACATTTGCAAAGGGGGGGGGGCACATTTGCTGTGGTGTATTTCTATAAGTGGGAGCACTTCTGTCTCTGCACTCATCATCTGAATGTTGGTATGTTCTTACTGCTGCAATTCCACCCAAAACGGTGATACTGAAAATTGCTCTCCTTATGTTTTTTTATGTTGCTATCTGATTTGTGTCCACTCCTCACATCTGCCTTTGTCCGTATGCATGTTGGTTATGGTCTGGGGATCTCGGGCACAGCAGTAATATATAAGATCTTTATTAAACCTATCTTTGGAATACCTTTCCACACGTTATAATATACCGATTGTACATGAATTGTGTTTTGTATTTGAATATTTATGGTTATGTTTCTATTATAGAGAATTTGTACAAGCAAATAAGCTCCTGAAGAAGCAAAATTTGTGAAATATGTAGAGCTACTAGTCAACTTACTTCATATTCCACTTCGTGACAGGATATGTTTCAGGTTTTATTATCTTACTGGCTCTGACTTTATTGTCAGAACTGGTTCACTCTATATATCTCTATGTTGTTTACATTGTAATCATATAATTTATACATGTGTTTTTATGCAAATTGTTATCAATAAAATGTGATTTTTTTTTATAATTGTGCCTTTAAAGTCCATGTTTCCCAACCTTCTATGTATATACCTGTTACAGGCGGTCCCTGAATTACAGACAAGATAAGGACTGTAGCTTTGTTCTTAAGTCAAATTTGTTTGTAAGTTGGAGCAGGTACGTGTTTTAAGTGAAGCTCCAACCAAAATAATAATTTTTAAGTTTTTTGGATAGCATAGGGAAGGGTTAACACCCCTCTACCATTTGCTTTGCTGTCTCTACCCCTGTTCAGAAGATTTCACCTCACGTTCTGTCCCAATGACAACTGGATTTTGAAAATTTGGGGTTGTTGTGGAAATAAGGATTAGTGATAAAGCTTCAGTGGAATACACCTTTTTCCTATTAGAACTCTTACAGGAGTGAATTTCCCTTCCTAGGGGTAGATTTCCTCTCACTTCCTGTTGTCCCCCTCCGTTTGTAAGTAGGAGTCATTTGTAACCCGTGTGTCGCTGCACCTTTAATCCCTTCCAGCCCAGCCCCTAGCATCCCTTGAATTGGGTTATTATGATGGGAATGTCTACCCTGATCACATGACAACTACTATTGGCTGTCACAATGATCAAAAGAATAGAAGACGGTCCCTAGAGACCAGGAGCTGTATTTCATCACAGCTTGGTTATTGTGCCGAGAGCACACAGCGAGCTTGTAGCTTGTCACCCAAGGATGCATATGTGCAGTACATGGGTTACAGCCCACCCTCTTTACTACAACACATATGCTTTCTGTGGTTACAGGTTAAAGAGGCTCTTCAGCCTGTTTGCAAAAAATGTTATGTCAGCAGATACAAATACAAAAGCTGCTGACTTTTAATAAAAGTACACTTAGCTGTCCAAGGACCCAGCACAATCCTCACCTGGGCTAATTCTTCGCCAATCTCTGGGTCCCCATCACTGGTATGTTTAGTGTGGGAAGCCTTCTGTGACTCCTCGTGGCTTCACAGCCTGTTTCCCACTGCAAATGTTTCAGCCATGCTGCGCTTTATGAATTGAATGATCCTGCAGCCTCATGGAACCTATGACGTATCCTAAGAGGTTAGGGGTGGGGTGAAGTTCCCATGCAATTTACAACAAAAGGTGCAAGCAGGTACCTACCAATCCAGGCACCCACTTCCACCCCCTCCAAAAAAAAGGACTAAAAGTGTTGAGGGGAGGACATAATGTGAAACTTACCCTTTAGGAGGTACTAGTTACCTCTTCCAGGCATACCTGTCCTCAATTTATTCATTGCTGTAAATGTCCCAAGACAGAAGCTCTGTTAAATTAGAGTTAGGAACAACACTTCATAAGGGGGTCTTCACCAGACAGTCTGACTTCCACATCTATTTGGAAATGTATGCAATTAAAACCTCTGTCTCCAATGTAAATTTCTAAAATACTTTAATTTTCTTTTTTTTTTTTTTCTTTTTTTGCTGACTAGCTGATAAGTGCATGAGGAAATGTAAGTATTGTTATTGATCTATGAAATAATCTGTCTATGTACCTTTACTTTTTTAGGGTATTTATGAAATTTTTGGACCAGCTGCTATATTTTTTTCTCCAAAAAGGCCCTACCCCCCAACCCACTGATACTCACAGCTCCAGCAATCCTCCACCTTTTCTGCCTCTACCCCAACCAGTAGGGGAGCATGTGACTGCCTCCCATGTGACAGTGCTTGGGTCTAGCAGCTGAATGCTAGGCCTAAGCACTTTCACATGATGGAGGAGGAGATAACAGCACTGCCTGTAACCTCTGACACTAGGTATTTTGCAGACACTGGGAATTTTTGTGTTGCCTGCGTTTAAGGAAAGAGCAGAGGGAAAGTGCTGTAAGGTTGAAAAGCAGTAAATGGGGAAGGGGCAGTGTGCTGTTATATATACACTGTCATTTTATCCTGAATGTCTGTTAAGGGCTCAATCGTAATGCAGTATCAAAAATGCTGCATTTAATTGTGTACAGCATACCGTTTTGTATGCACCTAAATGCGCTACTATAGATATCAACAGGGCCATATGCACACTTAATAAGGCTATATATACAAATGAAAATGTTCACCATGCTTGGAAGTGTACAAAAAAGTAGGACACAGCTGCATCCGGACCCATACATATCTGCAGATTTTATGTATGTAAATGTATGCGTTTTTGTTGCAGGCGTATATTGGGCATTTTTTGGGCGTCTTTGGAGGCAGGCATGACATCTGAACTTCTGTGTAGGGGTATATATACACACACACATATATGTATATATACACACATATAGGTGTGAAAGTAGCGGAACCCCATCCATGCGCTAATGAAATGATTTGCAAGAATGTGGCTCCGCTCCTATTACACCTATATGTGTGTATGTGTATATATACATATATGTGTGTGTGTATATATACCCCTATACAGAAGTTCAGATGTTATGCCTGCCTCCAAAGATGCCCAAAAAATGCCCAATAAATGCCTGCAACAACACACCTGGGCGTTTTTGTTGCAGACGTTTATTGGGCATTTTTTGGGCGTTTTTGGAGGCAGGCATAACATCTGAACTTCTGTATAGGGGTATGTATACACACACACACACACATATATGTATATATACACATACACACATATAGGTGTGATAGGAGCGGAGCCACATCCCTGCAAATAATTTCATTAGCGCATGGATGGGGTTCCGCTACTTTCACACCTATATGTGTGTATGTGTATATATACATATATGTGTGTGTGTATATATACCCCTACACAGAAGTTCAGATGTCATGCCTGCCTCAAAAGACGCCCAAAAAATGCCCAATAAACGCCTGCAACAAAAACGCCCAGGTGTGTTTTTTCAGGCGTTTATTGGGCATTTTTTGGGCGTCTTTGGAGGCAGGCATGAATCTGAACTTCTGTATAGGGGTATATATACACACACACATTATATATATATATATATATACACATACACACATATAGGTGTGAAAGGAGCGGAACCCTATCCATGCAAATTATTTAATTAGCGCATGGATAGGATTTCGCTCCTTTCACACCTATATGTGTGTATGTGTATATATATATATACATATATGTGTGTGTGTATATATACCCCTACACAGAAGTTCAGATGTCATGCCTGCCTCCAAAGACTTCCACAAAAAAGCCCAATAAACGCCTGAAACAAAAATGCCCAGGTGTGACAGGAGCGGAGCCACTACCCTGCTCTACTGCAATTCTAAGACAAACAATATTTTTCTTATGGCGGTCACCCTGACATGGATGAGTTCTGTCACCCTGGCATAGCAGTCAGAGTCAGTTCACCCTAAACTACGTTACGGTCACCCTGACACTTAACACTTTTCCTACAGAAACTAGATTTTTGAATCTAACTATAGTGGTATATAGTACCCTAACTACACTAGATATCCCTTTCCTCACACCGTAATAATTGCTAAATGACACTTTTGCAGCAGGAGTAACAGAACTGCTTCCACTCTCTTCCACAGCCCCTGCATTACAGTGCTAGCGATTTGGCGGGTCTATGTTATATACTGGGGGGCGTATTCACTACCGATTGGCCTCTGGACCCCCTAGTCACGCCAATCACATTCCTAGCATCCTCCTGCCCCCTCAATTGGCTTTTACTGATGTTTCTGGTCAAATCACGGGCTTTTAAAGCCCAGTTCCTGTCCCATTGCATTTTGGTCGGTTCTGGTTGCCGAATTCCGAACTTTTTCCGCAAAAAGTTCGGAATTCGGCCGAATTTCGAACAGTCAATGTTCGGGTCGAACCGATGGTCGACCTGAACCGTTCGATCATCCCTAGTGCCAAATAGCAAAAAATGGCCTGGTCATTAAGGGGGGAAATCCTTCCGGTCCAGAAGTGGTTAACATACAGTTTGGGTGAACCAACTTGTTCTCTCCAAACTATCGCCATGTAGCAAACCACTATCCAGATTAACCTGAGTGTATAATAAATATATTTATCAATGTTTTTACCAAAGAAACACACAACTTTCACTTAAGATTCACACATTTTTCACATAAGATTTTATTACAAAATGTATGAAGCTTGGGAGAAAGTTGGGTGAATCATGGGTGAAAACATTGATAGATTTTTAACTGTTGACTGTTTGAGCATGGCAAATATATAAGAGTGTAACTCTTTAGAAATGTGATGCTACATTCAAAACAGCTGAGGAATCTATTAGTTTAAAAAAAAAGAATAAAATATATTAAAAAAAAATACGTTTTTATTTTACCCCCCTAACCCTTTTATTCTTTAAGCTAATCAGTACTTAAGCACGTAAAACAGTGTACCACATTTTTTTGCTTCAGCAGCAATTATCTTTTAATGTATTTCAGTTATTTATCACCCAGGTTCTTAGGGACGTAAGTAGAAAAGTCATGTATCTCTATGATATGTTTACAATGGTGTCTTTGCAGAGACATTGTAATAAAGACCAATCAACATACACATTTTTTACTTGATGATTTTTACTTTCAAGTGACAGCTTCAATTAAAGGGAATAAAGAGCTTTTTACAAGCCAACAAAAACAGCCTTATCACTGCTTTTAAGAAATACGCCTTTTCTCTCTGTCTCTGGCTTGTTAAAAGGCTGTGGAGCATATCCCATGGGCACTAAACTGGAAATTGGAGCACAGGATAATGGATTTAGCTGGAGTTAAATTCCACATCAAATTCTTGGAAACAGCGTGCTGACATGTGTGAAAGTGACTGGTCCAAAACATGGCAGGTATTTTAAATGTAGCCAAATGTAAAGATTTTTGCAGAGAACATGAAAACAAGATATCGCCAATATCAATCCAATTAACATATTTAATTTGTAAACCATGATTTTAATTTCCCATATATGGGGGGGGGGGGGGGGGTTTGAAATAATCAATTGTATGTATGAGAGTATAAAAGGTTACCTTTTACATAACAAATGAAATGTACATTTTTTTTTAATACACATAGGCTTGCAAATAAAGAGAAATTATATACTAAAATATCAATTTATATTATGGTAAAGGAAAAAATAAAGGTGATGCTAAAGATAAAAGCACCAGCTTCTTTTTTATTAATTCAAGAATATCTATCTGCAAAATATAGTATAGGCCTAGAACAGAACTCCAATAACCCAAATAATATAGCAGGGGAATAAATGCAACAAAATAACGTATTTATTGGAGAAAAACACTTATTGTAATTTAAGGACCATCAATGAGCTCATGCTTCCTCTTTCTTATCATTGTATTACAGGAGCTTCTCAAAGACTTTGTTGAAAAGTTTATTTTTTCAAATGAATGAAGAAACCCCAGATTTTTCTCACAAAGGTAGTGTTGTCTTAAGCAAACTGTTTGCGGGTTTTTTTGTGCATCATCTTTAGAAGAGGCTTCCTTCTGGGACGAGAGCCATGCAGACCAATTTGATGCAGTGTGCAGCGTATGGTCTGAGCACTGACAGGCTGACCCCCCCCCCACCCCTTCAACCTATTCAGCAATGCTGGCAGCACTCATACAGTCAGGTCCATAAATATTGGGACATCGACACAATTCGAATCTTTTTGGCTCCATACACCACCACAATGGATTTGAAATGAAACAAACAAGATGTGCTTTAACTGCAGACTTTCAGCTTAAATTTGAGGGTATTTACATCCAAATCAGGTGAAAGGTGTAAGAATTACAACAGTTTGTATATGTGCCTCCCACTTTTTAAGGGACCAAAAGTAATGGGACAATTGGCTGCTCAGTTGTTCCATGGCCAGGTGTGTGTTATTCCCTCATTATCCCATTTACAAGGAGCAGATAAAAGGTCCAGAGTTCATTTCAAGTGTGCTATTTGCATTTGGAATCTGTTGATGTCATCTCTCAATATGAGATCCAAAGAGCTGTCACAATTCTTTTTTTCAGATCCTCAGAGAGTTCTTTGCCATGAGGGGACAGCAAATTTACACTGTTATACAAGCTGTACACTCACTACTTTACTTTGCAGCAAAGTGTAATTTCTTCAGTGTTGTCACATTAAAAAATATAATAAAATATTTCCAAAAATGTGAGGGGCGTACTCACTTTTGTGAGATACTGTAGTTCTCTGATGTAGAATAGCTTTTTGATTGGACCTCAATGGCATTGGCTTCTGATAATATGAAGAAGGGTATTGATAACACAATGAAAAGGTGAGCGCTGATGTTTTAAAGGAGTTGGCCGTCACACTCAAGGAACCCAGTGAAGGAAAACAGGAAAACATTTCTAGGAATTTTTTTTTTAAAGCAGATCAATAAAAAGTATGTATCCTTTGGAAAAAAAAAAAGTATTTATCCAGCATTGATCTAAAAATAAATATTGAACAGTAAAACAATAAAAACCCAAATGTGAATCATTTAATGATATACAAGAAAACAAGTAAGGGAATCAAAAGTCAGCTGAGGAAGAAACTGCTACAAAGCAGAAACATAGAAGAAAATACAAGGGAACACCCATAGTCTGTTCCTATTCAGCAAAACAAAAAAAAAAAAAACAATGGCATTGGACTGACAGAGGTGATTGCTGAATACCACCTTGTTGGAGAGTTGAGAGAGGAATGGCTTGTTAGTAAATGCAAGTTGAACACTGCTGAATCACTTTAACAGTAAGGTCTACATAACCTATATACATGTCTGACATATTAGCAGCCAGTGGGTTGTGAGAACATGTTAATTCCTAATATTTTTTAATGAACCACTGCACGATGTTATACTCTCACAAACACTTTACGAAATCATGTCTTAGTACTTGGATGCTTACAATAAAATTGCTATGGATTATAACTGGTGGTGTTCAAGCTCTCTACTTTACTGGGTTTGGGAAGGATTGGCACCCATTATTGGTAGTAATGGACAGCGAGATCCAGCAGCACTTTGAGCAGCTGTGTTGTGGTTTCATGTATTGTGTTGGCTCTGCAGTTAACTAGCAACTTATGTTGGCTTCTGTTTAAAGGAATAAGTAGTGTATGTAACCTTTTGGTGTCATTTGTGAACCTTGGTGGGTTGTTTCACTAAAGTCATAAAATTACCTAAACTTTTCAGAAAAAGAAATTTACAACTGTCATAAAAGAAGAATAGATGTTTTATTTGTTTGGCAGATAATAGAATATATTTTGGAAACTAACCATAGAGTTGTCCCCTAGATGATGATGCACAGATAAGTTTGCAGTACTCCTACAGTCTGCCTTAGTAAGCTCTAATCATAATAGTTTGCTTATTGAACAAAGGGGGTCCAGGCATGGTTGTGTGCCATATTGAGAGTAAAGCTTGAGTTGTACTTTTCCAAATTACACTATTTCACTACTTCTGCATTGTAAAATAAACATACATAAATGAGCAAATAATACAAGAATACTTTGAAAAACATATGCCTTAAATAAACATATTAATTAAACTATATATTGTAGTAAATGTTCAGATTGCTCATATAATATAACATAACAAGTGCAAAAAATGCAATATAAGTCCCAAATATGTCAATTACTGTTTGTGCATTAACCGCTTGCTGACTGTATACTGTAGATTTACGGCCGCAAGGCGGCTCTCCTGCGCAGGATCACGTACCTAGTACATGATCCTGCTCTTCCAGATTTCAAGCGCACGCGAGCCACTGGCAGCCTGCTCCTGCTGTGATCAGACACAGCGGGAGCTGATTGGTGGGTACAGAGGACTCGATGTCCACCAGCACCTGCCGATACTATGGTACACTGACAGAATGGTGGTTTGCCTATGTAAACAAGGCAGCACGCCGTTCTGTAAATACAGAAGACATGGATCCTGTGTCTCTGCTAAGCAGAGGCACCGATACATGCCTTCTAATAGTACAAACACCTCCCCCACAGTAGTAAAGCACATGTCAGGCACACATTTAACCCTTTGATCGCCCCTGTTAACCCCTTCCCTAACCGTGTCATTAGTACAGTGACAGTGTATGTTTTTTAGCACTGATCACTGTATTAGTGTCACTGGTCTCAAAAAGTGTCAAAAGTGTCAGTTAATTTCCAGACTGTCCACCACAATATAGCCGCCATTACAACAAAAAAATAAAATAAAATAAAAATGGCCTGGTCATGAAGGGGGGTAAATCTTCCAGAGCTGAAGTGGTTAAATAGTGCACAAAAAATCAATAGAGAATCAATCCATAATCTTCTCGATTCAGAAGTGCTTTTTATGGTGCGTGATGTATGTTACCAATGTTCAGTGTTGCCACAACCACTCCATACTGGACACACTCTTACTTGATGTGTTGGACCTTAAAATTATAAAGATCTAGAGGCAGAATTTTTCTTTGAGCCAAGACCAGCTTTCACCAATTAATTATTTTATTCAATTACTTAATTTAATTCAATGAATCAATTAATTGATTTAAAAACAGAAAAAAAAAAAAACATTCACGTGATGTATTTTACCCAGAACATGCACAAGATACCATGAGAAGACATTAGCATACATATAAACAAAGCATGCCTGTGATGAAGTCAACCAATGATGTAACACATAGGACATAGCTAGGAGACACAGGTTGATTTGGTTTCACTGTATAGAGGGCAGAGGAGAGCACACACACCAGGATTGACAGTGGAATTGCTGAACTGCTTTGTTCTAAATTTCTACTAATGAAAAGCAGCCAAGAATACAATGTTATAACTTAGGGATTTGCATTTATTTGGCACCATTTCCTAAACATTTTCTAAACAAGAGCAAGATACACAATCACTTTATTATACTAATTCAGACAAGTCAAGACACAGAAATTAATCTTTAGACCTTGTGTTATATGTCATTACCTTGAGGTAATTGGATAATGACAAAATCTTTGCTGGGATTGCCTTCAGGGTACCTATATAAACCCATCCACTCCATGAGGCTCCACTTTTTTTTTTTTTTTTTTTTAGCAAGCATTAAGGAACTCATCAAGAAAGAAGGGGGGGGGGGCACTGTTTTCTGAACTTTACTACATTATATGGAATTTACAGATACATTGAAATCCCATTATCTTACTCATACAACACAGGATTCAATATTTGGTCCTTAGACCATAGGACACTCCCAAGCAAAAATTTGAGGGTTTGGCAACAAAATAGCCAAAATAGCAGCAACAGACCCACAGGAAAAAACAAGTATTGACAGCAAAAAGACCTTGCTTCTGAAGCTTGGATCAGCATAGGCTTTAACAGTCAAAAAACAAACACAAAAGGGCATCTTTATCTACCGGTAGGTGTAATGATTTATTTAAAAAAGTATAAAAATGCACTCACAAGATAAAAGTCAAGGCTAGTCAAAGACCTCCATAGAATCACAGTAAGGCTGCAGGGTTCAGCAGACATGTGGCTAGTGGAAGCAGAATTCTTGATGGAAGTTCAGCTGTCAGGTTTCAGGCTGGAAAATAATCATCAGCATGTTCCAGAAGTGGCAAGATGGCTGTGGCTCCAAACAGCACCTGTTTCGGCTGGGTGATGACAGGAAGTGGAGGAGATGTGGCTACATGTTTCAGAAACCAATAGGTTACTAAAGTTACAAAAATTCTCGTAAGATAGAATACAACTTCGAAAGTGATGTAATGTATTGTCTTGTATTCTTTCATGTCCTAGCACGCGTGGTCTTGGTCACATGATTTTAAAATAAAATACTTTACTAATTATGCAAAAATCATTCATTCTGTTACCGTCTGAGAAAGTTTTCATGCTTGTCCCTTTGGATATGTTCGCATGAGCTGTCATGATTGGCTCTCGAAAGCTATGTACGACGATCGCTCAGAAAGCAGTATTTTTCATCTGAACTTCTCATCGTGTGTACTAGGCATAAGGTATTGGGCTAGAGGTCAGACAGAAAATTATCAGCGTGTGTCATCAGTGAAACATGGTGGCTGGAAGTGTGCAGTTTGGAGCCCTAGAGGCACTACATCACCTGCCAGACCGAAACTTGCAAAAATGAGGTGTAAGAAAAGATCTTTAAATTGAAATTGATAAACAATATCATAATGTTAAGGCCAAAAAAGCAAGACAACAATGGCTAGGTAAAAAAACAAAACACTCAAAGTTTAGATTACCCCATAACCTGTGCCTTTATTACTGGTTGTGTGCTTAACACTGTGGTGTGTCTTGTAGGATGAAAGGATATAATGTAGTATGTACTACAAATCCAAGTAATGATCCAACAAGACATGTATAGCCAGAGACCGGTATGTGGGGTATATGTGTATATATATATATATATATATATATATATATATATAGAGGAAAAAAACCTGTTTCACCCTATTTAAGTCATTCGTTCTATTCAGGGTCCAGGCCCTTCACAGTGGGTATATCCTCAAAGGGGTCTCCAGGATCAGTATGCCATAGGAATGAACCATGTCCCTAGACCTGTATAGCATCCTGTGGCTAACTCACTTATTGAGTACCAAGGGGGGCACTGAACGCAGGTTCCAGTGCCCAAAACTGAAATAACAAGCTTGCCCCACTCTCCAGTCTGAGACCAGTACCTAAGATCATAGAGGGTAATCAATCCAGAAATCCATATTGTGATAAGGCAATAAGTAGTGAAAACTTGATAGAAGAGTCAGTAAAAATAGAGAGATCTTGAGTCAGTAAAAAAAAAAAAAAAAGAAGGGAAGCTGGTGAAAAATAGAAAAAAAAATCTTGTTTAACAGGAGAAGGGGGCCATCACATAAGGGCATTAGTAAAAAAAAAAAAAAAAAAAAACTGGAGTGAGCAGTGTTATATGAAGAAAAGCTTTTGCCAGTGTCCAGTCACCTGATGGCAGCATATAACCCATGATCTAGGAATCAATATATCTGTCCTGTACTCTACAATAAGATAATGAATATTGTTTCAAATTTCTGATCAGGGAAAGGGTATTTCAGTGTGTAATTGCTAGAGGCAGCATTATTATTGCACTTTTCACAATTTTCCATATAACCCTGCCAAAGATACTTTTTAAAGGGGATCATTTCTATTATTATCACACACAGAGAAAAGCTATTAATTACCATATATTTTTAATTTTTGCACATGTGACACAGTTTCCTGCTTAACGTAAAGTACTATAGTGGCTCAGAAGTGACCTACTGTCATAATGCCATTATGACTGTCTAGGACAAACTCCTGGGCACCTTTTACAGCATAATCATAGAAACAAGACTGGCATTATAATGAGTCAGATATAGGCATTAAAGGATGTGAAACATTTCCTGTGAATTGGCAACATTTACACTATACAGCGTCATCCAAGGATTTATAAAATCCACAGGAAGGAGAAATGACGTGTTTGTGGCTTCACACTGCACAATTTACGTCATTAGAAAGCATGCAGACCAGATGTTGGCTTTATTTACTCCAAATCTTTAAATTCATATTTGGTAAGTGGTCAATTCTGTAAATATAAATGAGGGTTTTTCCACAATGACAGATGATTCTTCCTCATATCCCATATACTGTACAGACATTTGCTAGAAGACATGGTTTTTTACCATATAAAGCAGGGGTGGGGAACCTTTTTTCTGCCAAGGGCCATTTGGGTATTTATAAAATCATTCGGGGGCCGTACAAAATTATCAACTTAAAAATGTGCCTGTTATATTTGGTCAAAAATTTAATTAACCAACCCCTAATGTGATGGCTGCAACTGCTTCTCTTTGGTGAGGTGTGTGATGTTAGCTGGTATTGATGTTGCTACTCGCAACTGGTTTTCCAGGTTTGCGTCGGTCAGTCTGGAGTGCAGACGACTTTGTGGTGGTAAGTTTTGAAAAGAACTGCTGGCGGGTAATGCTGGTGGGTATAGCTGGCTGGTACTGCTGGTGGGTACAGCTGGCTGGTACTGCTGTGGGTACTGCTGGCTCAGGCTGGTACTGCTGGCTTGTACTGTGCTGTGGGTACTGCTGGCTGGTACTGCTGGCTCAGGCTGGTACTGCTGTGGGTACTGCTGGCTCAGGCTGGTACTGTGCGGTAGGTACTGCCTTGGTACTGCTGGCTGGTACTGTGCTGTGGGTACTGCTGGCTAGTATTGCTGTGGGTACTGCTGGCTGGTACTGCTGTGGGTACTGCTGGCTGGTACTGTGCTGTAGGTACTGCTGGCTGGTACTGCTCTGGGTACTGCTGGCTCTGGGTTATACTGCTGTGAGTACTGCTGGCTCTGGCTGGTACTGCTGTGTGTGCTGCTGGCGGGAAATGCTGGCTAGCATCGGTGCCGCGCTGGAGGAAGAGGCAATGTTTCCTGTATTGGTCACAGGCGGAGAGCATTTGATATCACTCCGCCTGTGACTCACTCAGACTGTCAGAACGGAGCCAGAACTATACAGGAAGTATTGGCTCCGTTCTGACAGATCAGCTGAGAGACACAGACTCAGCTGCAAGAGGGGCCAGACCAAATGACTTTGAGGGCCGCATATGGCCCTCAGGACGTAGGTTCCCCACCCCTGATATAAAGGCTCACCTAAACCAAAATATTATTAGGGTAACCTAGTGTTTATGATTTGAGGAGCCAGCAATTTATGCTCCTCCTGTACAAAAATTATAGTCAGTCACCTGTAGAATGTCTAGCACTAAAGCTGGTTTAAGGTGTTTTTATTGTGGAAATAATTTAAATAAAGAAGCCTATTTTGCCTTCCCAAAATATAGAATCAGCTACTAGCACCATTTGTCAAGCACAAAGGTGTTGTCGAGAGTGCAGATTTATGTTTTATGTAAAGCACAATTTACTTTCTGTTAACAACAATATTTGAAATGATTAAAATCAAACATTTATGCTGTCCCCCCTCCTTGCTGGCATTAGTACTTTTTTGTAAGGTTGTAGTTCATAGAATGACCACCTCCTTTCCTCCACCTGAATGATGACCAACATCATGCAGCATCTTCTCGTCTGGCCCAGCTGTCATTGTCATGCATTTTTTTTTATATGTAGAGTTAAGCTTTAAATACCATATAAGCAATTATTTCAGCTCTTAGGAGAATTTACTTTTCAAAGAGCATCAAGTCTAAACCTTTATATCAGTTGCTTTATTTGTTTAGAAATTAGACACACTTACACTTACACACACACACACACTATATTGTCAAAAGTATTAGGCCGTCTGCTTTTAATCGCACATCAACTTTAAAGGCATCCCAGTCTTAGTCCGTAGGGTTCAATATTAAGTTGGCCCACCCTTTTCAGCTATAAAAGCTTTAACTTACCTGGGAAGGCTGTCCAAAAGGTTTAGGAGTGTGTCTATGGGAATGTTTGACCATTCTTCCAGAAGCACATTTGTGAGGTCAGGCACTGATGTTGGATGAGAGGGCCTGGCTCGCAGTCTGCACTCTAATTCTGTGTTCTATCGGATGGGGTCAGGACTGTGCAGCCACCCCAAACCAGTAAGTGGTTATTTGAGTTACTGTTACCTTTCTATTATCTCAAACCAGTCTGCCCATTGTACTCTGACATTACAGTAACAAGGCATTTTCATCCACATAGTTGCCACTCATTGGGTATTTTCTCTTTTTCGAACCATTCTCCGTAAACCCTAGAGAAGTTTGTGCGTGAAAATCCCAGTAGATCAGCAGTTTTTGAAATACTCAGACCAGCCTGTCTGGCACATACAACCATGCCATGTTCAAAGTCACCCCATTCTGATGCTCAGGTTGAACTTCAGCAAGTCATCTTCGTCATGTCTAGATGCCTAAATGCATTGAGTTGCTGCCATGTGATTGGCTGATTAGCAATTTGTGTTACCAAGTAGAGATGGGCTGAACTTCCCCCTGTTCGATTCGCAGCAGAACTCCCAAAGATCCCCACTGAAATCTATGAGAGCCAAACATGAGAAATTAAAAGTGCCCATTTTTAAGGTTTGTATGCAAGTGATTGGCCATAAAAGGGAATGGGGGAGGGGGGCGGGTACTGCCCTTGTTTTTAAAAATAAATCCTTTTTTCAGGAGCAGTGATTTTAATGATGCTTAAAGTTTAACAATAAAAATTAAAAATCTATAGTGCCTGGGGGTCTCCTTAGTCTGCCTGTAAAGTGGCAAATCTGTAGCACATATAGAACATGCTGCTGAAATTTCTAAAGAAAAAAAAATAAAAAGTCAAATCACATTTAAATTGACTCACGGTTGCAGTTGCCGGCATCCGGCAAATTGAAGATTTTTAAAATAAAAAACAGCACGGCCCCCCCCCCCAACATTTATACCAGACCCTTATCTGAGCCTGCAGCCTGGCTGGTCAGGAAAAGGGGGGATGATGAGCAAGCACCCCCCTCCTCTAAACCATACCAGGCAACATGCCCTCAACATGAGGGGAGTGCATTGGGGAAGGGGGGACTCTGCGGGCGGGGGGGCTTATCAGAATCTAGAAGCCCCCTTCAACAAGGGGGACCCTAGATCCCACCCCTCCTGCTGTATGTGAATGAGTATGGCCCATTCATCAAAAATGTGTCAAAAAGTAATAAAAACATAGATACAGTTTTTTTTGACAATTTCTTTATTGAAAAATAAAAACAGTGTCCCCTTATGTAAATCCATCCTCAATCATAACGCCCGCCGCACCCAAAAGGGAACAAATATAATCAAACATAATCCTCGCTCATTAACGGCTGACCGCCAAATGCTTCCTCCGCGGTTTTGACAGCCACGCCCTTGTGACATCGCCGACCCAACATGCACTGGTCTGTGACGTCACAAGAGGGGTGATGCCACCAGGTGACGTCACCAGGTGGCCCAGCCCTTACCTATATAAGAACTGTCAATATATATAGTATCCAGGGTGATTATACTGAAATGGTGCATGCAATTTCAAGAAATCGTGCAACTCCAGACTGCATTTTTAAGGGCATGACAGCCCACTTAGAGAAATAGGAAGTTTCACCAGCAATTTCCTTTGCAGGGACTTACACCATTACTGTAAATTGTTACTTCAACCTCCTGACTTACTCACACCTAGGCCTTACGTCTGCTCACCAGACCAACACAAGTACCTTTTGGTCAAGCTCACTTGAATCTTACTTGGGATCAGCTTCATGCTGTGCTGTTGTGGACCAAATCTGCTTCCTGCAGACCTGTACGCTCTGGCTGCCACCTGCAGCCTCTGACTCCTGGAGAAGAAGGGAGCCCTCCAGACTCTCATGCACAGACCTCTTTTTTGTTGGGTGGGGTCCTCCTGACCCGTGAGCTAGACCTCCTGTCTGCCAGGTCATGTCATGGCGGCTGTTACAACCTGTACCTCATCCATCACGGCCCTGACTGCAGAGCTGAAGGGGGTCAAGGCCGAAATCTCCTTTATGCGCCAGGACATGCAGAAACGTAGGGAGCGCACTTCTGTGGTGGAGGGGCGCGTGAGCTCACTGGAGGATGACATGGCGCCCCTGCAGAGAGAGGTAAAACACACTGCTATCCTTGCTGCTCAGCAAGCTGCCAAGCTGGACGAATTGGAGAACAGGATGCGTCGCAATAACATCAGAGCTATTGGCATTCCTGAACGAGCCAAGAGTAGGAACTCTGTATCCTTTATTGAACGATGGTTAACTTTCTACCTTTGGGCAAGTCTCTTTTACCGCCATGTTTTCGGTGGAACGGGCGCACCGAGTTCCCATGCGGCCCCTCCCGCCAGGCGCTCCCCCGCGTACATTTATTTTCAAGCTCTTAAACTACAAGGACAGGGACATTATCCTTTCTAAAGCGAGAGAAATTCAAGGGAACCTGAGGATTGCCAACGCCAGGATTTCGCTGTTCCCCGACTATTCTGCAGAGGTCCAAAAGCAGCGGGCGAAGTTTGTGTATGATAAACGCAGACTCCGGGACCTCAATATTCCCTATGCTATGCTGTTCCCTTCTAAGCTTCAGGTGGTTGCCAGAGATGAGGTCTTATTCTTCGACAAACCTGCTGCAGCTGCTCAATGGCTGGAGGCTAATGGAGGGGCGCTGCGTGCTGCGGCCTCTCCTAGACGTGGGGCCCCATGATGCCATTTGTGCGCCCACTTGTCTCCTGGATCGCTCACTCCTTGGCCTTGGAAGAACCCTGGCTACAAATTGCTTTAATGTCCGGATGCTGTGCTCTGTCTCACTGAACAGGCGGATGCTACCCGACTGCTACACCTGTGCTGGTCCCCACCATGTTTGCAGTGTTTGAGGAGATTGCTGTGGCATCTGCAGTCCCTCCCCGGATTCCCCCTTGTTGTTCTGGTTGGACGTTCCCCACTGACTGTTCCTTTTCCATACACGTGGCAGACGTGTTCCCCTTCCTTTCCCATTTTCTATTATTTCACTGGATTGTGTCTTTGCCCTTGATCCCTATTGCACTACTGCTCTGGCCCATTACATCGCTTATGGCCTGGACTCCATTTGCTATAGCTACAGGTTCAGCCCTGACTCTCCGCTACTGTTTCAGTTTACTGTCCTGCTGCCTGCCGGTGGCTCTCATCCATGCTGAAGTGCCCCCATGGCTCTTCTTCTTCAAATCTGGTCTCCCTGTCGTGCACAACTGGGTGTACACAGTGCCTGTTTTGCTGGCATCTCCTTTTCGGGACAATGGCTGACGCTGTTTGCATTATGTCATGGAATGTTCGGGGCCTCGGGGACCCGGTTAAATGGAAAGCTGTCTTCCGGAATGTTAAACGGCTGCGTTAAACGGCTGCAGGCTGACATTGTTTTTTTGCAAGAAACTCATTTTCCTCCGCATACTGTACCTAATTTGGCGCCTAGAACTTTTAGTCATCAATATCATTCTTTGTTTTCCAGCTACTCCAGGGAGGTGTGTATTCTTATTAGAAAAGAGGTTAGGTTCACCTGTTTGCAAACTGTGATTGACTCAGAGGGACGCTTTGTAATACTATTGTGCCAGTTATCGGGTTTGACCTGTATACTTGTATCGGTGTACATACCTCCGCCATATTCCACTGGGGTTCTCAAACTCATTGTTGACCACGTGGCTAAACTTCCTGTAGTGCCTCTCCTGTTGCTGGGAGACTTTAACACGGTGATGGATGTTAGATGGGACAGGTTTTCCCCTCGCTCCGGTGACTCTCATATGGCGGGTGGGCCTACGCCCTTCTCCCGGCTGGTGGGAGAACTCGGACTGACGGATGTGTGGCGGTTGGGGCATCCGGGGGTGCGGAAGTATTCCTGCTTCTCAGCTGCTCACTCCGGCCTTTCTAGGATTGACCTGGGTTTGGGCAATGGCTCTCTCCTGCCGCTGGTGGCTGTGGCGGATTACGAGCCGAGACTGGTCTCTGATCACTCTCCGCTTTTGGTCTGCCTGACCCTTCCTGTGGGACGGAGCAGGCCTCTATGGAAACTCAATTCATTCTGGTTAACTCTTTTTCCCAGCCCGGACCCTGTGCCGGCCTTGTTGGCTGATTTTCTTGCCCGTAACCTCCATACAGCTGAGTTGGGAGTGGTGTGGGATGCTGCTAAGGCCTTCCTCAGGGGTCAATTTATTCATATTATAAATGGTATTAAGACTGCTACTAAGGCTTGGGAAAATACTGTGCTGGAGGAGGTGTCTAGAGCAGAGGAGGCTTACATTGCAGACCCGTCAGAAGCTGCTCAGAGGTCATGGTTGGCTGCCCAGTCTTTGGCTAAGACGGTGTCGGTTCAACGAGCCGAAAATAAACGTTTCTTTCTGCAACAGAGGTACTTTGAGGATGGGGAAAACACGGGTCACATGCTGGCTATGCTAGTCCGGGCACAACAACCTGCCGCGTATATACCGGCGATTAGGGACTCTCGGGGGGTTCACTGGCAGGCCGCGTCTGATGTTGGGAGAGTGATGCGAGAATTCTTCGCCGACCTCTACTCCTCCAAAATTACGGCTGGGGTCCGGGAGATTGAGGATTTTCTGGACACCTGCGAATTGCCCAGGCTCTCTGCCTCGGATGTGGCTGCGCTTGATGCTCCTCTCACAGAGGATGATATCTTTGCCGCTTTGAAGTCTACACAGAATGCGGACGGTATCCCCTCTGAGGTGTATGGCAGGTATGCTGAACAATTGGTTCCAGTCCTGCTCCGGGTATATAATGAGGCGTTTCGTACTGGGAGCCTACCGGCTTCTATGTCTGAAGTGATTGTGGTCCTGCTGCTAAAACCCGGCAAGGACCCCTTATTGATGTATTCGTATCGCCCCATTTCTCTCCTCACTGCTGATGTCAAAATTTTAGCCAAAATTCTAGCCATGAGACTATCTGAAGTCATACAGCAAATCAAACATAGGGACCAATCTGGATTTATCCCTACTCGCTCGACTGCGCTGAATCTTAGACATCTTTATCTTAACCTTCAAGTTCCTGTGGATAATCCGGGCAATCGGGCTGTCTTTTCGTTGGATGCCTCTAAGGTATTCAACAGTGTCAAGTGGACCTACCTGTGGGCGGTACTGCGGCGGTTTGGCATGGGGGTGAATTTCCTATCCTGGGTCCAAGTACTGTACGCGAACCCGACGGCTAGACTACGCATCAATGGAGAATTGTCTGAGTCCTTTTGTCTACATAGGGGTACCAGGCAGGGATGTCCGCTTTCTCCATTGCTATTTGCTATAGCGTTGGAACCTTTGGCAGTGCGACTCCATGCCTTTCCTGAGATTGTGGGCTTTCACCGGGGTGCACGGGTGGATGTGGTCTCGCTATACGCGGATGACACCTTGCTTTACCTCGGCGAAACCCTGGGGTCCCTTCAAGCAGTTATGTCCCTCATTAATTTCTTTGGGTCTCTGTCAGGATTCTCCATTAACTGGGACAAATCGGTCCTGATGCCTCTGGATCCGCTGCCTGCGCCTCTAACTGAGTGCGCCTCAGTGGTAAGAGTGGTTGATTCGTTTAAATACCTGGGGATCGTTGTTACCCCGGATACCTCTGACTATATAACCCTAAATTTAGTGCCTCTGTTGCATAAATTTTGTTCTAAATGCGCAAGCTGGTGAAAGCTGCCGCTGTCTGTTGCAGGACGTGTAAATTTGATTAAAATGGTCTGGGCTCCTCAACTCCTGTATGTCCTTCACAACTCCCCATTGTGGATACCCAGGAGCTGGTTTCGTAAGATAGACTCCCAGTTTAGGGACCTTATTTGGTGTCAAAAGGTAGCTCGAATTAAACTCTCTATGCTGCAGCTGGGAAAGGACTTTGGTGGTTTGGCGGTTCCGGACCCTAGGGTTTATTTCCTTGCCTCCCAGGTTCAGCACATGGGGGGCTGGGATCTCCTAGACCCTTTGGATCCCATTGGTTCCATTCTTATGCCTCCGGGCTCCTCACACCCGGTACTGGTCCACCTGGAAGCGGGATTTGCGAGTGTACAGTCGGGACTTCCGACGGTCAACCTGCTGCGGATGGTCTGGCGCTGTGTTAAGGGGATGCTTTGGATTGCGGGATTCCTTACTAGGACCCCGATCTGGAACAACCGAAATTATAGGGAAATACTTAAGCTGGAGGGCACGGAGCTCTGGGAGCAATTTGGTGTTAGCATCATGTCACAATTGTTCAGAAATAATGTGTTGAGGTCTTTTCAGGAGCTCCAGACAGAATTTGGTTTACCTAGGCATTTTTTTTTTTCAGATACTTGCAGCTAAGGCATGCTATCTCAGCCCAATCACAGCTCTCCACTTTACAATTTACTATGCACCGCTTGATTGATGAGGTCTTCAGGGCCTCGGACAGAAAGGGCATGATATCTAATGTTTATGCTATATTGCTGAGCTCATTGCAGGATCCGGCCTCCTTGCCTGCTCAGACTGGGAGGGAGGGAGACCTCGGCCCCATTGATGGAGAGACCTGGGACCTATGTCTCTCTTCAATTCTGCTGGTTTCAGTGTCTGCATCTCATAAGATCTCACACCTCTTATTGTTTCATAGAGCCTATAGGACGCCTGTTCAGTTGTTCCACTGGGGCCGCAGGTCCTCTCCCCTTTGTCCGAAATGCGATAGAGACCAGGGAACGCTTATTCATATGATGTGGAGATGCCCCAAATTGTTTAGGTATTGGTCCACTATAATTGATACCATATCTAGGATATATAATTTTCAATTGCTGAGGGATCCATTGGTCTGCCTACTTGGAGCCCTGGAGGTGGAGACCTTGTCTCCTAATGCGCATGTGGCTGTCTTGCGATTGTTGTATATCGCACGCAAACTTATTGCTCGATACTGGATATCCTCCCGGGTCCCGAGTGCGGGACAATGGATTGCTCAAGTCAACTCTTCTCTGGTTAGGGGAAAATTGACATATCAACACCACAGGGCACATAAAAAGTTCTCATCACTATGGCAGCCTTGGCTGGATGATCCAGCCTTGGCCCCGCCTCAATTGGTTATGGACAGGCTCTTAACAGGTTGAGTAATTGTAGTGCTTATAATGCTTGATGGCGATACTGCAGTGGACTGCTCCTTCTTGAGCATTGACGTGTTGACTTCCATTTTTTCCTCTTCCTTGCCCCTTTCTCCCTTTGTTTCCCTCCCCCTTCCCCCCCCCTTTGTCCCCTTCCCTTTTTTTTTTTCCCCCTTTTCACTCTCTTGTTTTCTGCCACTGTTCTTCCCCCTTTATTGACACTGTCCATATTGCTTTGGGTGCTGAGCTGTGTATCTTGGTAACAACTATATTTGTATGATGTACCAATCATTGTTTTTTTTCTTAGCACCTATGGCCCGTGCTTACTGAAATGACTTTCGCATACCCCCCTCCCCCACTCTCCAATTTTGTATTTGTACCTCCTTTACAGATGTTTGGTTTGTCTGATGTTTACTTTGACATGGTATGTTGTTGCAGCTTTCAGTGGTAATGTAAGGTTATATTTTCCTACTGCCGGTTTACTGCACTAAGGCTCATGCTGAATGGTTTATTAACGTGCTGAATTATTTCTACCATGTACTGTTTACCCTTCAATAAAGAATTATATTTTTCTGAAAAAAAAAAAAAAAGCCCTAAAAAGGCCTGCAACAAAAAGCCGGGTGTAAAAGTAGCGAAGCTACTAACCTGTTCTATATTAATTCTAATACAAACAAATTTTTCTTTTCTGGTTCTGGATATGCTACAGAGCTGAAACTTCACAGGTACACTTTTTAGACCCCCCCCCCCAGACACTAAATCCAAAGAAATATCTCTTTTTTTTTCAATAATTTTTTTAATAATTGGCTCTCTATCAAAAATGACTATTTTTAAGAACTTTTTTTGGGTTATTATTAATAGTCCCTGGGGCATGACCCAGAACCCTAGGCACTTTTTAGGGGCATTTATTGTGTTTTAGGGCTTCAAAATGGTGTTTTTTGATTACCGAAGTTCGGGTCCCATTGATTTCAATGGGGTTCTGAAATCCGGGCCGAACTTTCCGGAAGTTCGGGTGTTCTGGTCGAACCGAACTTTTGAAAAGTTCAATCAGCCCTACCGCTAAACAAACATTTTCCTGGATAATGGTGCAGGATAAGACAGCTAATCTTCTACTGGACACTTCTGAAAAATTCTAAGAAGTCTGGGATCCTTGGAAGAACTATATACAGCAACCTCTGTGATTTCAAGTTATTTTGCCTTGTAAGACTCCTAGGTGCCTCTTCCTTTTTCTCTTATATGGATGATTTGTCCTTCTCTTATTCCTCTTGGTATGGCCTCTTTTTATCTTGTACTATTCTTTCCTAACTGGTACAACAAGTAAATGCATATTTATGTTATTAGTCCTATCAGTAGTTTCATTAAGGGTTTGGGCTACCCATGAGGGAGAGAAGGGTTGGCTCCTACTCAATTGGATGGCTGATCATTTTCTTTTTTCCACTCATCAGCATGTCTATACTGTATTGTATCTAAAACCTTTTAGTATATGTTACATCAATATACCTTATGTTTATTTTGGTTTCTGTATTTTTTGGTAACTTATGGCTTATATCCTCACTCCCATTGGGTTGGAGTGTTGTCTGTTCCTCTTGACAGTTTGTTCGCATTTGGGCTGTCTGGGAGTGATGGACTTCATCCCTTTTCCTCATAATTAGATCTCAGTTCAGATCACATTATTCATGTTTGGTTGTTGTATCTATGTTCTGTCAACTTTAAGCATTATGTTGAGTCACTGTATTTGCCCTTTCGTCTGCCAGATTTTGCACACTTCTTTGCTCTTCTTTTAAAAATTCTATAAAAATTATTGAAAGCAAGAATTGTTGAAACAGTGGCAACACCAGAAGATCAAGGGCACCAAAATAAGCAGTGCGTTTATTATAAGAATAAACAAAAAAGCAAAGGGTTTGATTCTCCAAATAGCTAGCAAGCAGAAGTACAGTTTTCCCATTGTCTCCCCTATGACATTTGTCAGCTTTCTTTATACTTTTCTTGCAACAGTTTCCAATTCATTGGCATTAATAGGGTTGATTTACTATAGGCAAACTGGCTGTTCACTGTAAATGAAGTTGCACTTGCATGGAATTTTTTTTCCCCGCAGAGCTTGGTGAACATGATGAAATGAAACTTTGTAAAAAATACCCAATCATGTTCAAGGAAAAAAAAAAACAGCATTTGTGCTTGAACATGATTGGATGATGGAAGTCAACACAGCTGCAATCAAAGCCTGCTGGCCATGCAGTGCATTATCTTTTTTTTTTTATTCTCCTGGGCATATCTACAAAAAAATTTGCTGGGTTTGTGAATCTCATACCTGCAAAATTCACGTAGAATTCATAGTATTCATATAATTCATAGTAGTATTGTGATTCAAAGTAGTATTGTGATTCTATGCATGAGCAATGCAATTTTAAGGCTCATTAATATTTTTCTTATCAAAGCAGTTAATCAAACCAAATAAAGGAGTTGTTTGGCAATAAAATCACCACATGTTACTAATTCCGGCTTATTTTCTCAGGGAAGATTGAACTTTCAAATATGTATTAATGTCAAGAATTGGCAACAAATGTTGTGGGAAGATAGGATGAACAATCAAAAGGAATTATTTCAAGAATTGTCTTTTTTGTAGTTACCAATCTAATTGTATTATCTTGTCAATAATGGTAAATATACAGAGAATAGACCATGAACTTAATTCAGTAATACAATCTACATACCGCCTAGATTAAACAAGTCTCCTACTATATAGGGGAAAATAATTAATTTTTTTTGAGCTGACCAGAGTTCAGCAATAAGTCCATGCTTATTTATAACTCCTTCGCTGTTCCAGGCACATCCAATTAGAAGGAGGTACCAATTTGGACCCTAAGGTAAGGTATGATTTTTTTGTCCATATTGAAATTCATTGTAATTCCTAAAAACATTTTTTATGGAACTAGTGCACATGAAATGCTAATGCTATACAACATACACTGCAATTCTATTAATTCAGAAATCTTAACATGAGTTCTGTGTTGTCCACTGCAGCCAGTCTCCAAAAAGCTCCAGACATGTTGACTGGAGAGGTATGCTTCCTGAGCTTTTTGCGGTGTTTCTCTCATGCATCAGCATTCAAATTCAGACATAAATCTAGTGACTTTGAAAAACTTTTGCACTGGCACCTAACAGTAAAAATGTTTTCAATGCCTTTATTGCATTACAAAAGGTTGAGCAAAACAAATCTCTGTATAGCCAGATTTCAATCAAAAGAGAGTGTATTTGATTGCTCTACAGTTATACTTTAGTGAGACACTGAAACCCTGCCTGGGAAGTAGACTATGTTCCATCTAATAATTTCAATGCATAATATTCAGTAATTACTGGAGCAAACCTTTAAGAGTCTAAATATGCAGCCAAGAAGATCAGTGACTGGGCTTGTTGATCAGACTACTTCCCCATCAATGGTCAAATATGAAAATGATCATTGTGATTGTATATTTAAAGTAAAGCATTCCGTTTGCTTTTAAACCTAAACATTAAACTCTTGGAATAAAGCACATATTATTATGTGCCCCACCATAAGCACCAGAATTTACATAGGGTAATGAATACAAGCAGAAGCCAAAATTAAAAAGAAAAAATTAAAATAGAATTATGTCAAAAAGCAAAATATATGTTTAAAAAGCGACTGATGGATACTGACATCTTTCGATCTGATAATACATACTGTAGTACTTCCAGGGAGAAGGTTCTTTCACACTAAGGTGGCATTGGTTCACCATCAACACTCTTGTGTTGCCATCTCACTAACGTTTAGCAGGAAATTACTAAGATATTTCCATAGCCTTACTTTGCAGTAACTGTGGTATCTTTTTTTTCTAACATATTCATAAATGTTGTACACTTACAAGTAAGGATGGCAGGAGTCAAGATTACAGGTTAAACATTTTTTGATAGGATGTTTACATCAATGTCAGATTATTTTATTTGAAATAGTGTAGAATATCTTGTAAATGTATGGCTTATGGGGCCTAATTTTTGTCTTTGTGTTAAAATGATGTGTTGTAAATATTCTCAGTTTCAAGCAGGCAATGGCATACTTTATAAACTGAGACAATCCCCTATAATAAAACAGTTTACATTCAAACCTTTAACATATACCATTAACTCTTTGACCCAATGTTTATGTAACACATTGTAAAATTAAAGGTACCTAAATATTATTTACAAAAGTGGTGAACTATGGATTTGTTTAATTCATAGTGATGGTGAGAACCCCTGTGTAGGAAGACAAACCTGTATGAATTTTTACTTTCTTTTAAATAAAAGGGGGCAGGAAAGCCCTGAAAACTATATCTGGTGTGGAGTAAACTCACTATTTTGGCGCTACCACTGACCTACAAAACCTTACATGTCACTGGCCCTCTTGTGACAGCCTTACTGCTCCGAGTACCTCTTCAGGGTTCTTTTGACCATCAGAACTTTTTTGGTCCTCCTCCTGACCATGAAATGCATCTCAGTGTTTATTCACAGATGCTGAACTTCAGCTCTGCTAGCTTACAGCTTCCTAGCTACTCTGTCCCTCATGGACTCTCTCTACAGCTTCCTCGCTGCTCTATACCTCATGGACTCTCTCTTAGGGTTGGGCCTTGGCCTTTCCTGACCTGGACACCATGGTGCACACCAGCACCTCTCACGGTTCCCTTCACACACTGACCCCCTTGGGAGGGTTTTATCTTAACCTCCATCTCTGGCTCTTATGTGAAGCCAATATACTCCTGTGCTATTAGTGTGCTTCCTTCTTAGAAAATCTGGCATAAAACACTATTTTAAACAGTGGCATTGGCTCACCCTGCCACTATATATACTATATTACCAAAATTATTGCAACGCTTGCCTTTACACGCACATAAACTTTAATAGCATCCTTGTTTTTCGTCAGTAGGGTTCGATAATGAGTTAGCCCACCCTTTGCAGCTGTAACAGCTTCAACTCCTCTGGGAAGGTTGTCCACAGGGTTTAGGAGCATGTCTATGGGAATGTTTAACCATTCTTCCAGAAGTGCATTTGTGAGGTCAGGAACTGATTTTGGACAAGAAACACACAAATCAGGCCTGAGGCCTGTATCTCCCCTCATCGACTAAATTGACAAATACCATGTGTAAAAAAAGTATATGGTTTATGAACCTTGCTTTTTGCACTGGTCCAAATCTTTTGGTGGAGGGGGTATTATGGTGTGGGGTTGTTTTTCAGGGGATGGGATTGGCCCCTTAGTTCCAGTGAAGGGACCTCTTAAGGAGTCAGCATACTAAGACATTTTGGACAATTTTATGCTCCCAACTTTATGGGAAAACTTTGTGGTTGGCCCTTCCTGTTCCAACATGACTGTGCACCAGTGCAAAAAGCAAGGTCCATAAAGACATGGATGAGCGAGTTTGGGGTGGAGAAACTTGACTGGCCTGTACAGAGTCCTGACTTTAACCCGATAGAACACTTTTGGGATTAATTAGAGCAAAGACTGCAAGCCAGGCCCTCACTCCAAGGTTACAGCCTTCCTAGAAGAGTTGAAGCTGTTATAGCTGCAAAGTGTGAGCCAGCTCAATATTGAACCCTAGGAACTAAGACTGGGATGCCATTACGGTTCATATACATGTAAAGGCAGGTGTCCCAATAATATATAATATATTGTAGAGAGATTGTCTCTTTCTTCCTATATGTCATTCTGGGGCACTGCTAAGTAGCATGGAGCCATTTTGTGATTGGACGCCAGAGAGTACTTTCATAATTTGCTGTGTCTACAATTGAGGTGAGTAGGCACTTTAAGCATATTAAATGTCTCTCTTGCACTGAAATTTTTTGGTTAAGTTTTTTTCACAGCTACTGTTTTTTATATTTTCATGTATATTTGATTTAATTTGAGCAGCGCTGTCACATAATTTTAAGTATAATTGGATTGGGGACCTGTCTTTAGTGGTGACCCATACCAAATAATTAATAGGGTGACCCAGAACCGCATGTCTCTCTATATCTACCTAATCTGGTTTACACCCCTGGGAGTAAATAACTGAAAACTGTGCTAGTTGGGCTGCTTGAAAATACCTCCAGAGATTTGGAACCCCTAGGCCACCTTAAGTACTTCTTCTGTATATGATACTCTTTGGGCACCGATTATTTCTCCAAATAAATCTCGTTATCCAAGATTAGAAATGCTGCAGGTGGAATTTCAGAACCAGAAGGGAAAGAGACTGAAATAAAGATAGGATCCTTGGGAAATTTGGAAATTTAGAATGTAAAAAATGTAGGGATATATTGTTTGGGGAAGTGGGTTTCCTGTAAGAGAAGTACCTCAAGATGCTGAAAATGGGAGTGTTGAAAATAGTTGCGGTGTTTCAGTGGTGAATTGAAAGCATGCACGATATGTGAGGCTACTCTGATAGAAGCTGAATGTTCTTTAGTTGAAGCCATGGATCAAGGAGAATGGAACATGCTTCATTAAGTAGAGACCTACCTGCCTTCATGAAACCTCTACTGAGGACTGCCAGGGTGAGGAAGACTGTGAGATACCAACCTCGAGTGGTACACTTGTGGAGCCTCCTTGGTGCCTAATAAAAAAGAAGAAAAGTGAGAAGAGAAGAAAAAAAAAGGGAGAGAACAAAAAAGAGGAGAGAACAGGGAAGGTCACGGATAAAAACTACTGTAGACCCTAAAGGCAGACCTACATCCCACCCCCAAGTGCTCCCACATTTAGCACCTAGAGGAAGAGGGAGGCGCATAATAGCCACTCCAGCCCCACCAACCCCTGAGATCATTAAAAAGTAGTGAGGGGCCCCATCTGAGGTGAAATGACCTGTAGTTGTGAACTGGGTGAAAATCCCATACCTTCCCACACCCCCCCGGGGGTATCTATAGCCAGTGGTATGTCGAGAGCGATAGCCCAAAATAAGGATACCAAACCCTCCCCACATCCAAGGCCAGAAGACCTCTGAAACAAGGCATTGTCGCCATGCCTAAAGGGTAAACTTAGGACATTGGAAGAGTCGGACCCAAGTAAGTTTAAATAACTGTAAAATCTTAACCAAATCGCCGCCAGGGAGGGACCACGGGGTAAAGACCGAGGATAAGCCTGGCCCCGCGCCCAAATCCCCGGTCCTCCTGGGCAAGCAGAGGACTAGGTCATCTAAAGCCATAAAATCATAAACAAAAATGGAACAGAGACTGACAGTGGACAACTGTTTCATCCCAGCAGTACAAGGACCAAATTATGATCTGATAAAACCCCAGCAAAGAACTAGTCAGACCATAAAAGGATTAGAGCCTCTGAGTACCAAGCTCAGGAGGAAAAACATTCAGTGAAAAGAGGCAAAAGACAGGAAGTATTGGAGGTCATGGCGGGTGCGAGTCCTTGCACCTTTTTGATTGTTGTTTTCACCAGATTGGAGTAATTGGGTTCTGCTGTGAGGGTCGTTTGGTGGGACCAACATTCTTGTGGTTTGAGGTCGAGGACGAATCCAGGGAGATACGGTTGAGCTGGACCAGCAGAAATTCCCCATCATGGAAACTAGAGAAGCCATGCATTTTGTTTCTGTACGAAAAGGAAAGACAGAAAGGAAACTACCACCAATACTTGAAAGAATTTTTGGGCTAACACCTGAAGAAGGGGTTGCAGAGATCATCTCCACTGTATAGTGGAAGGGGATAAGTCCGCAAAGACTTGGACTGGATGACCTTGGATAGATAGTTGATTGTTATTTCTTGAGAAATTTATAACTTCCTCCTTCACCCCATAAAAGTGCGGTTTGACCACTAAGTCCCTGGCTAAGCCATCAAATGGGGGGGAGGGGGGGAGGGGGGGAGTGGAGCACTCTGTGAGCTCTGTCCAGCTCCAAGCGATGATCCAAGCTGTCAGGAATAATATCTTTAATAAAGGCACAGACTGCCCCTTGAACCTCTGTAATTATTTCAGGTAACCCTCTAATCTGAAATTTATAGTGCCTGGTCATCAATTTTCGAAAGGGGCGTGTCTATTTGATTTTGCAAATCTTGTATACAGGCTATATTTTGGTTAGTCCTGGAGATTGTTCTATGGCGTCAATCTTGGTGCCTAAGTTTTGAAGTTCAGCTTGCATGATGGAGGTAATTTGGGCCGCCGTTTAGGCTAGCTCCCTGGAGAGCATTTTAGAAAAGGTTTTCATCATAATGTGAAAGTTCATCAGGTTGGCTGGAGAGTTGGGGGCTAGTAAGTCTAAAATGGCTGCACTGGCTACTGTGTCCCTCACAGGGTATGTTATCAGCTCATCCATCATTCTTTCTAGGAGGGAGACTGTGGATACAGGTGATAATAGCTGAGGAAGAAGAGTACTCACTTTGTTATGTCCGGGAAGTGAAGTAGCTTGGGGGCTCTTCTCTGCGCCTGCCTCCATGTCTTCATCCCTGTCTACCTCCACATGCTGAGCTCCGGGCACCATCTTGGCAGCTTCTGGTGCCGAATCTGGGCTGCAGGTACAGGTCTCTCCTGATCAATCCTGGGTGCATGTGACTGTTCCCTGGCAGGTCTGCTGTCAAATGAGCCCAGGAGGAGAGGTTAGTGACTGGGCTGCTAGCTGTTGCGGGGCTGGAAAGGCCAGGGCTGGACGGAGCTCCAAGCGTAAGCGTCCATCTCGGAAGTAAGTGGCCTCTGTTTAATGTAGTTCTAGTGTCATTGTTCATATATAGAGGCTACATCTATACAAAGTCCTACCTGAGGATGAGGGAGAACAGGCCAGAGAAAAGCAGCTAACTGAGAAGAGGGGGAAGGGGCTGGACAAAGCAAGGGAAGGAGAGCAGGGTAGAGCAAGAGTGCAAAGGGAAGGAAGGAAAAGAGGGTGGGGGGGATGCCCCAGAGGCTCACATTCCCAGACATGAATCCATGGTAGGTGTGCTACAGTTTCAGAAAGCAGACAGCCAGTTGCAATGTCAAGCCAGTACACGCAGATGCGTAAATATTTGTTATGGGTATCAGTATGGATTGTCCTCAATTACTTATTAATAGGGTTGAGCGAACCCGGACTGTATTGTTCGGGTTCGTACCCGACTTTTGGGTATTCGGTACCCGGACCCGAACCAGAAAGTTTCACTGTATGTTTGGGTACTATCCGTTGTTCGGTAACGTTATTTGATGTTTTGGCGCGGTTTTAATGGCGCAATTTCAACAGGTGCAAGGCAGTCAACCAGCAAGCGTTTAACTAGTGTGCCCTAGAAGCCGTCACAGCCATGCCTACTAATGGCATGGCTGTGATTGGCCAATGCAGCATGTGACCCAGACTCTATATAAGCTGGAGTCACACAGCGCCACGCGTCACTCTGCTATAACTATACTAGGGAGAGGTTCCTGACTGCTGCTGCTGAGGGAAAGATAGGAGTTTACTGTAGGGTCAGGCTGGAGATTGCTTTTAGGGAAAGCATAGGAACAATCTGCTTTAATCATACAGCGATCTACATTGATTTGATTGTGTGGGGGTGCAGTGCACAATCTTTTTGCCTGGAGGGAGAGATAGAAGATTACTGTAGGGTCAGGCTGGAGATTGCTTTTAGGGAAAGCATAGATAGGAACAATCAGCAATCTACATTGATTTGATTGTGTGGGGGTGCAGTGCGCAATCTTTTTGCCCGGAGGGAGAGATAGGAGATTACTGTAGGGTCAGGCTGGAGATTTTTTTGAGGGAAAGCATACACAGCGATCTACATTGATTGTATTGTGTGTGGGTGCAGTGCATGATCTTTATGCCCTGACCTGAGCCCAGTGAGGAGGAGAAAGGAGAAAAAAAAAACTTTTATCAGTCTGTTAGTTGTGCGGTGCGTCTGCTTAATATGCATTTAAAAAATAAAAAAAAAAATTTCCTTCATATTAAACTTTGACATACAGTCTTTAGACAGACACTGCTTTTCTAACATGCTCTTCAAAAAGCAACAATGTAAGGGGAAAATAATTATTTTTCAGTATTTAGGGGAAAAAAAAATATTTTTCAGTTTTTCATTCAAATGGGTATTTTTTATTCAATAGCAGAATAGAACAACAACAGTATCCAACCTGTTAGGCGTGCGGTGTGTAGCGGCCATTTACTGCAAGCTGAGTGCATATGTGTCTGCTTAATCTGCATTTAAAAAATCCATATTTTACTGTGAGCGTTTAGACAGTGAATTTCAAATCTACTATTCAACAAGCACCAATTAAGGGGACAATTATTTATCAGCTTTTCATTCATACGTTACAGTGAGATACACCCATTGCATACTGTTGTATTGTGCATTGCAATAAAAAAAACATTTAGGGGTGAAAAAGTTGATTGCGGTCCTGTCCGCATAGTTACAGTGAGATACACCCATTGCATACTGTTGTATTGCGCATTGCAATAAAAAAAAACGATTTAGGGGCAAAAAAAGTTGATTGCGGCCCTGTCCACACATGTTACAGTGAGATACACCCATTGCATACTGTTGTATGCGCTTTGCAATAAAAACCCATTAAGGGGCAAAAAAAGTTGATTACGGCCCTGTCCGCATATGTTACAGTGAGATACACCCATTGCATACTGTTGTGTTGCGCTTTGCAGTAAAAAAAACATTTAGGGCATAAAAAGATGATTGCGTCCCTGTCCACATATGTTACAGTGAGATACACCCATTGCATACTGTTGTATTGCGCTTTGCAATAAAAAACCCATTAAGGGGCAAAAAAAGTTGATTACGGCCCTGTCCGCATATGTTACAGTGAGATACACCCATTGCATACTGTTGTGTTGCGCTTTGCAGTAAAAAAAAACATTTAGGGGCAAAAAAAAATGATTGCGTCCCTGTCCGCATATGTTACAGTGAGATACACCCATTGCATACTGTTGTATTGCGCATTGCAATAAAAAAAAACATTTAGGGGCACAAAAAGTTGATTGCGGCCCTGTCCGCATATGTTACAGTGAGATACACCCATTACATACTGTTGTATTGTGCATTGCAAAAAAAAAAAAAACATTTAGGGGCAAAAAAAGTTGATTGCGGCCCTGTCCGCATATGTTACAGTGAGATACACTCATTGCATACTGTTGTATTGCGCTTTGCAAATAAAAAAACCCATTAAGGGGCAAAAAAAGTTGATTGCGGCCCTGTCCGCATATGTTACAGTGAGATACACCAATTGCATACTGTTGTATTGCGCTTTGCCGTAAAAAAAACCCATTTAGGGGCAAAAAAAGTTGATTGCGGTCCAGCCGCATATGTTACAGTGAGATACACCCATTGCACACTGTTGTATTGCGCATTGCAATAAGAAAAACCCATTTAGGGGCAAAAAAATTGATTGCGGCCCTGTCCGCATATGTTACAGTGAGATACACCCATGGCATACTGTTTTATTGCGCATTGCAATAAAAAAACCCATTTAGGGGCTAAAAAAGTTGTTGGTGGCCCTGTCCGCATATGTTACAGTGAGATACACCCGTAGCATACTGTTGTATTGCGCATTGCAATAAAAAAAAAACATTTAGGGGCAAAAAAAGTTGATTGCGGCCCTGTCCGCATATGTTACAGTGAGATACACCCATTGCATACTGTTGTATTGCGCTTTGCAAAAAAAAAACCCCATTTGAGGGCAAAAAAAGTTGATTGCAGCCCTGTCCGCATATGTTACAGTGAGATACACCCATTGCATACTGTTGTATTGCGCTTTGCAATAAAAAAACCCATTAAGGGGCAAAAAAAGTTGATTGCGGCCCTGTCCGCATATGTTACAGTGAGATACACCCATTGCATACTGTTGTATTGCACTTTGCAGTAAAAAAAGAACAGTTAGGGGTAAAAAAAGTTGATTGCGGCCCTGTCCGCATATGTTACAGTGAGATACACCCATTGCATACTGTTGTATTGCGCTTTGCCGTAAAAAAACCCATTTAGGGGCAAAAAAAGTTGATTGCAGTCCAGCCGCATATGTTACAGTGAGATACACCCATTGCATACTGTTGTGTTGCGCTTTGCAGTAAAAAAAACATTTAGGGCATAAAAAGATGATTGCGTCCCTGTCCACATATGTTACAGTGAGATACACCCATTGCATACTGTTGTATTGCGCTTTGCAATAAAAAACCCATTAAGGGGCAAAAAAAGTTGATTACGGCCCTGTCCGCATATGTTACAGTGAGATACACCCATTGCATACTGTTGTGTTGCGCTTTGCAGTAAAAAAAAACATTTAGGGGCAAAAAAAAATGATTGCGTCCCTGTCCGCATATGTTACAGTGAGATACACCCATTGCATACTGTTGTATTGCGCATTGCAATAAAAAAAAACATTTAGGGGCACAAAAAGTTGATTGCGGCCCTGTCCGCATATGTTACAGTGAGATACACCCATTACATACTGTTGTATTGTGCATTGCAAAAAAAAAAAAAACATTTAGGGGCAAAAAAAGTTGATTGCGGCCCTGTCCGCATATGTTACAGTGAGATACACTCATTGCATACTGTTGTATTGCGCTTTGCAAATAAAAAAACCCATTAAGGGGCAAAAAAAGTTGATTGCGGCCCTGTCCGCATATGTTACAGTGAGATACACCAATTGCATACTGTTGTATTGCGCTTTGCCGTAAAAAAAACCCATTTAGGGGCAAAAAAAGTTGATTGCGGTCCAGCCGCATATGTTACAGTGAGATACACCCATTGCACACTGTTGTATTGCGCATTGCAATAAGAAAAACCCATTTAGGGGCAAAAAAATTGATTGCGGCCCTGTCCGCATATGTTACAGTGAGATACACCCATGGCATACTGTTTTATTGCGCATTGCAATAAAAAAACCCATTTAGGGGCTAAAAAAGTTGTTGGTGGCCCTGTCCGCATATGTTACAGTGAGATACACCCGTAGCATACTGTTGTATTGCGCATTGCAATAAAAAAAAAACATTTAGGGGCAAAAAAAGTTGATTGCGGCCCTGTCCGCATATGTTACAGTGAGATACACCCATTGCATACTGTTGTATTGCGCTTTGCAAAAAAAAAACCCCATTTGAGGGCAAAAAAAGTTGATTGCAGCCCTGTCCGCATATGTTACAGTGAGATACACCCATTGCATACTGTTGTATTGCGCTTTGCAATAAAAAAACCCATTAAGGGGCAAAAAAAGTTGATTGCGGCCCTGTCCGCATATGTTACAGTGAGATACACCCATTGCATACTGTTGTATTGCACTTTGCAGTAAAAAAAGAACAGTTAGGGGTAAAAAAAGTTGATTGCGGCCCTGTCCGCATATGTTACAGTGAGATACACCCATTGCATACTGTTGTATTGCGCTTTGCCGTAAAAAAACCCATTTAGGGGCAAAAAAAGTTGATTGCAGTCCAGCCGCATATGTTACAGTGAGATACACCTATTGCACACGGTTGTATTGCGCATTGCAATAAGAAAAACCCATTTAGGGGCAAAAAAAGTTGATTGCGGCCCTGTCCGCATATGTTACAGTGAGATACACCCATTGCATACTGTTGTATTGCGCTTTGCCGTAAAAAAAAAACATTTAGGGGCAAAAAAAGTTGATTGCGGTCCAGCCGCATATGTTACAGTGAGATACACCCATTGCACACGGTTGTATTGCGCATTGCAATAAGAAAAACCCATTTAGGGGCAAAAAAAGTTGATTGCGGCCCTGTCCGCATATGTTACAGTGAGATACACCCATTGCATACTGTTTTATTGCGCATTGCAATAAAAAAAAAACATTTAGGGGCAAAAAAAGTTGTTGGTGGCCCTTTTTTAACATATGTTACAGTGAGATACACCCGTAGCATACTGTTGTATTGCGCTTTGCAGTAAAAAGCCCATTTAGGGGCAAAAAAAGTTGATTGCGTCCCTGTCCGCATATGTTACAGTGAGATACACCCATTGCATACTGTTGTATTGTGCTTTGCAGTAAAAAAAACATTTAGGGGCAAAAAAAGTTGATTGCGTCCCTGTCCGCATATGTTACAGTGAGATACACCCATTGCATACTGTTGTATTGTGCTTTGCAGTAAAAAAAAACTTTTAGGGGCAAAAAAAGTTGATTGCGTCCCTGTCCGCATATGTTACAGTGAAATACACCCATTGCACACTGTTGTATTGCGCATTGCAATAAAAAAAAAAAAACATTTAGGGGCAAAAAAAGTTGATTGCGACCCTGTCCGCATATGTTACAGTGAGATACACCCATTACATACCGTTGTATTGCGCTTTGCAGTAAAAAAACCCATTTAGGGGCAAAAAAAGTTGATTGTGGCTCTGTCCGCATATGTTACAGTGAGATACACCCATTGCATACTGTTGTATTGCGCATTGCAATAAAAAACCCATTTAGGGGCGAAAAAAGTTGATTGCGGCCCTGTCCGCATATGCTACAGTGAGATACACCCATTGCATACTGTTGTATTGCGCTTTGCAGTAAAAAAAAAACATTTAGGGGCAAAACAAGTTGATTGGGACCCTGTCCGCATATGTTACAGTCAGATACACCCATTGCACACTGTTGTATTGCGCATTGCAATAAAAAAAAAACATTTAGGGGCAAAAAAGTTTATTGCGGCCCTGTCCGCATATGTTACAATGAGATACACCCATTGCATACTGTTGTATTGCGCTTTGCAGTAAAAAAAAAAAACATTTAGGGGCAAAAAAAGTTGATTGCGGCCCTGTCCGCATATATTACAGTGACATACACTCATTGCATACTGTTGTATTGCGCATTGCAATAAAAACCCATTTCGGGGAAGATCCAAAATTCTATAAATATGAGGAGAAGGTCAAATACTGTAAGGGATGTGGCCAGGGTTGTGGTGTTGCTGGTGGAGCTCCTGTTGCAAGGAGAGGACATGGTCGATCTGTGCCAGCTACACGCACAGGTGAAACACCTTTCTCAGCTGCGAGTAGGCGAAAGAACCTGCAGAAGTATTTGGAAGGGCCTAATGTGCCTCTACAAATGTTGAGGCCAGAACAAGTACAGGCAATAGTAGATTGGGTTGCTGACAGTGCCTCCACTTCCTTCACATTCTCTCCCACCCAGTCTTCTGCTGAAAGGTCAGAGTTGGCACCTGCAGCCAATATCCATAAAACTTTCACCTCACCCCCCTGCAAATCAGCCAAGCAGTCTGAGCCCCAAGTCATGCAGCAGTCTCTTCTTCTTTTTCATGACTCTGTGACCATGGTTTCCCAGGCCATCCACCTAGCCCTGCCCCAGAAGTGGAAGAGATTGAGTGCACCGATGCCCAACCACTTATGTCTCCAGATGAGTACATGGAAGGACCATCGCAGCACGTCTCGGATGACGAAACACAGGTGCCAACTGCTGCGGTATTCCGAATTCTGGAGACCGACAAGGAGGGCAGGGGTGAAGACTGGGTGGAATATGATGTGGAGGACGATGAGGTCCTCGACCCCATATGGAATTAACGTCATGCAGGTGACCTGAGTGGTTTGGAGGAAGAGGCGGTGGTCGCACAGAGCCACCCACACAGCAGAAGAGGGAGCAGGGTGCAAAAGTGGAGCAGCCATGCCCTAGACACTACGCCTGCTACTGCCCAACGCAGCAAGGAACCGAGCACACCAAAGCCAGCTCACGGGAGTTCCCTAGTGTGGCTGTTCTTCAGACAATGTGATGATGACAGGACATGAGTGGTTTGCATGCTGTGCAATCAGAGCCTGAAGTGAGGCATAAACATTCTCAACCTGAGCACAACCTGCATGACCAGGCATCTAAGTGCAAAGCACGAGCTACTGTGGAGTGCACACCTCAAAAACCAAGAAAGGTCTCTGGCTCATCCTGCTTCCTCTTCTGCTGCTGCAGTCTCAGCCTCTTCATCCACCTCTGTAGTGCCAGTGGCACCTGCCACCCTGCAAACAGAGGATCCACCAGTAACACCACCACCTTGATCAACAACAACCATCTCCACAATGTCCCATGGAAGCGTTCAGCTTTCTATCTCCCAAACACTGGAGCGGAAGAGGAAGTACCCCCCTACCCACCTGCGATCCCTGGCCCTGAATGCCAGCATTTCAAAATCCCTGGCCTTTAAAATGTTGTCATTCCGGCTGGTGGAGACGCAGAGTTTTAAAAGCCTTATGGTGGTGGCTGTCCCACAGTACGTCGTGCCCAGCTGCCACTACTTTTCCAGGCAAGCCTTTCCTTCTCTGCAAAACCAAGTGGGTGTCAAAATCAAGTTTGCACTGCGCAACGCCACCTGTGGCAAAGTCCACCTAACTACGGATACGTAGACCAGTAAGCACGGTCAGGGACGTTATACCTCCCTAACAGCACACTGGGAAAATGGCGGTGCTGACAGCACACAGTGGCGGCTGGGGCTGAGGCGGATAGCAGTTTGGCGCATGTCCTTCCACCATCGAGGATTGCAGGGCGCTTCAGTTTGCCTCCTGTTCCTAACTCCTCCTACTCCACTTCCTCATCCTCTACCGCCTCCTCTTCCGGTCAGCGGAACACCTTCACCACCAACTTCAGCACAGCCAGGGGTAAACGACGGCAGGCAGTTTTAAAACTTGCCTGTTTGGGTGAAAAAAACACACACCACGCAGGAGTTGTGGAGGGGCATTGAACAGCAGACCGATGAGTGGTTGCTGCCAGTGAGCCTCGAGCCCGGCCTGGTGGTGTGCAATAATGGGCAAAATCTTGTAGCAGCTCTGGGCCTAGCCGGTTTGACACACATCCCTGGCCTGCTGCATGTGCTGAATTTGGTGGTGCAGAGGTTCCTTAGAAATTACCCCGATATGTCAGAGCTGCTGCAGAAAGTGCGGGCCGTCTGTGCACACTTTCGGCGTTCTCACCCTGCTGCTCGCCTGTCAGCGCTGCAGCGTAACTTCGGCCTTCCGCTCCCCGCCTTATATGTGACGTGCTCACAAGGTGGAACTCCACCTTGCACATGCTGGCCAGACTGTGCGAGCAGCAGCAGGCCATAGTGGAGTTTCAGCTGCAGCACGCACGCGTGAGTCGCTCTGCGGAACAGCACCACTTCACCACCAATAACTGGGCCACCATGCGAAACCTGTGTGCCTTGTTGCGCTGTTTAGAGTACTCCACCAACATGGCCAGTGCCGATGACGCCGTTCTCAGCTTAACTATCCCACTTCTATGCCTTCTTGAAAAAACACTTCGTCGATGATGGAAGAGGATGTGGCACAGGATGAGGAGGAGGAGGATGAAGAGGTAACATTTCCAAGGCTTTCAGGGCTGCCATTCGCAAGTGGTTCCGAGGGTGGGTTCCTGCACCCACAAACGCCAGGGACACATTTGTCCAGCAGGGGCACAGTTCTGGAGGATGAGAAGGATGAGGAGGAGGAGGAGATGGAGGAGGATATGGAACCATGTTCACAGCAGGGTGGAACCCAGGCCAGCTCATGGTCATCACTGGTGCATGGCTGGGGGGATACGGAGGACGCAGAGGATACACCTCCCACATAGGATAGCTTTTCGTTGACTCTGGGCAGCCTGGCACACATAAGCGATTACATGCTGCAGTGTCTCCGCAACGACCGCCGAGTTTCCCACATAGTAACTTGTGCTGATTACTGGGTGGCCACCCTGCTGGATCCCTGTTACAAGGACAACGTACCGTCCTTAATTCCCTCACTGGAGCATGATCGGAAGATGCGCGAGTACAAGCATATGCTGGTAGACGCGCTGCTGGTGGCATTCCCACCTGACAGCGGGGGGCACAGTGGAAGCACAAGGCCAGGGCAGGGGAGGAGGAGGAAGAGGTCGTCAACGCTGCCAGGGCACCGCCAGCACCTCAGAAGGCAGGGTTAGCATGGCTGAAATGTGGAAAAGCTTTGTCAGCTCGCCACAACAAGCAGCACCAGCAGCTGATATGGAACGTCTTAGCAGGAGGCAGCATTTCACTAACATGGTGGAGCAGTATGTGTGCACACATCTAGACATACTGAATGACGGGTCTGCCCCCTTCAACTTCTGGGTCTCCAAGTTGGGCACATGGCCTGAGCTTTCCCTTTACACTGCAGCCAGTGTATTATCTGAACGGGTATTTAGCATGGCTGGGGGCGTTATCACAGACAAGCGCAGCCGCCTGTCCAGAGTCAATGTGGACAAGCTCACGTTCATTAAAATGAGCCAGGCTTGGATCGCACAGGACTTGTCGGTACCTTGTGCAGAATAGACATGTATACCGGCCTTACCCAGCCATTGCTGGATTTGATCTTTCTTACTCTTTTGGGGTGTACCCAAATTTAACAATTTTTTTTATTAAAAACCAAAACCAGTGTTGGCTACCTCGTGCTCCTCCTCCACTGCCGCCGCCGCTTCCACCTACACCGCCAGATCCACCGCCAAATCCTCCGCCACCTCAACCTCCTACTCCATATGGGCCTCGTCCTCCTCCTACATCATTCAAGATGATTATTTTTTATTTTTCTGTTTTTTATGTTATTTTAAGTTATTTCCCTATCCACATTTGTTTGAAGAGCACTTGCCATGCACTTAAGATGATTTTGCTGCCATTTGCAGCCCTCTAGCCCTTTCCATGTTTGTTTTAGAGGCATTTTAGTGCTCAAATGTTTGGGTCTCCATTGACTTCAATGGGGTTGGGGATCGGGACAAAGTTCGGGTTAAGTCCGGTTCACGAACCCGGACTTTTTTTTCAAGTTCGGTCGAACCCGCCGAACCCAAACATCCAGGTGTTCGCTCAACTCTACTTATTAATGAGTGTGCCATGTACATTGCATTTAACCTCTTCAAAGCTAAGCATGGGAGACTTCTGTGCCCTAACAATTTTCTGCTTCATAACCATAAAAATGTGGGTGATGAGGACACACTGACATCGGGTTACTTTTTCTATTGGTTTGTGTAAGAGCGTTTCCCAGGGGTTTTTGTGCAGCTTAACATGGAGGGTCGTATTGACCAAACTGTATACCCATATCCATAGTCTTCTAGACTTAAAGCCTGTCCACCAGATATGTTTCATGTCCCCCAGGTCTGGGCAGCCTCAGAAGCAACCTGTAGGATAAGTCAGCAAGCATTTGGCTATCCTAGCTGGGGTGAAATACCATCAGTGGAAGCTCTGTGGGTTCTCCATTCCTGGGGGGGTGGAGGGCATTAAAATCTGAAGTGGAAGGTATGGAGATAGTAGGTGTGCTGAATATTTGATAATTAATTGAGTGCCATACTGTAAGGATATGGGTCATGGTTGGGTTTAGAAGTTTGGGGTGGAATGCAGAGGGAATCAAAGGGATGAGGGAGAGAGGGATGGAATCAGTGTCAAGAATGTCTGTAAAGGTCCATAGCAGTGCTGTTTTGCCTGCATTAGGCTTGGCTATGGGGGAGATTTTAGCTGTTTTATAGTAATAGGAGACATTAGGGACCCCCAGTACACCCTTTAACTTTGGTTTTGTATAACAGATATTTGTTCAGTCTTGGTCTGATAAAGCCCCAGATAAACCTAAGAAAAAGTAATTGCAAGGAATGAAGGGACTGGGGGAAGCCTAAACGGGTATCAGTTTCAGGAGAAAGGACATTTTAATTGCGAGCATATGGCCTATCCATATAATTTGTGACTTGTCCCAGGTGTCTAGCAAATGTTTTAAGGATGTGATGAGAGGGGGGGGGTAGTTAACTTAATATAGGGAGTGATAGGAAGGAGAAAGGTGGATACCCAGATATAAAATAGAGGTGTACAATTTAGTCAGGTACACATGGAGGCCTGAAAGAGATGTGAATGTGGTCATGAGGGAGGATAGGTGTGGTAGAGAGGTGTGCAGAGACATGATGTACACCAACATATCAACCATGAACATTGTTAGCTTGTGTGGTATACCTTCCAACTCTACCCCTGTTATATTTCCACTAGCATGTACAGTATGTGTGCTGCTAATGGTTCTAGGGTGACAATGAACAGAAGGAGTGACAGAGGACACCCCTGTCACATTCTTCTCAAAATAAGGGAGGATTCGTAAAACATCTGAAATATTTGATGGAGTCAGAGGGTGACCTGTATAATGAGCCAACCAGGCTAAAATGGGATTTCTCAGACCTTTATGGTTCAAGGTAGCCAAGAGAGTGTATTAAATGCTTTGTGGATATCCAAAGATAGCAGCATTACATGTGGGTAAGAAGAATTGTGCACCTAATATTGTCCGCTGCCTGTCTAAGTGGGACAAAGCCCATTTGGCCTTTGTTAACTAAAGTGTGAATGATCTTATTAAGATAGCTTGCAAGGATCTTTGCCAGTATTTTTATATCCACGTTTAATAAAGAGATCGGATGAAAGTTGGCCCATGATCAAGTGTCTTTATCAGGCTTTGGTAACATGACTACGAAGGCCTGTAACTATTAGGAGTGAGCCTATCACCATCCTTGAGGTTGTTAAACATAGTAGTAAGATGGGGGTCTGGTGTTAGATAGTCCCCCATCTTAGTAGTAAGATGAGGGACTGTTACATCCAGAAGCTTCTTATAAAAAAAGGGCTGTGAAGCCATAAAGGCCTCTTTGGCATTTGTGCAAATTTAATTTCCTTAATGGCTAGGCAAACTTCCCTGTCTGTGATGTTCTCACATAGGGCTTCATGTTGGGTCATCTTCAAAATAGGGAGATAAAATGAGCCAAGAGAGAGAGGTGACAGGTGAAGTGGATCTCGCTTGTGAAAATCTACTAAAACTCTGCATTGTTTGCTAGGGGCTGAAAGATCTGTTGTTATTGAGTGTCAAAAGTAGGCCGGTATAGTCCCGCTTTCTTGGGTCCTCTCTTGGCCCCTACTACCCCTTGATTTTTGTCCATGTCAAAATTAGGGATGGGCTTCATGTTCGAGTTGAACCTAAGTTCAAATGGAATACAGCCCGTTTGCCCGTTCCCCGAATGGCGAACAAATGGGCTTCTTCTGCCACTTCTACTGGCAGTGCATTATGTGACAAAGCATGGACTCTGCCCTCCATGCTTTGGCCAATCAAATATATGTGCCATGAGTGGCCAAAGGCAGGTGTCTTTAGCCAATCATGGCTCAGGGGTGACTGTTAAACTCACTACACTCTCCCTAAAGGAATTCTACTTATAAATCACCTGCGGGCAAAGGGAACCGAACCCACAACATCTCAATTGCACGTCTGGTATTCTACCACCTACGCCACTGTCAAGCCTGCTTAGGCTGAACACACTCTCCCTGCCTAACTAAATTCTAGAGATAGAAGTTAGTTAGTTAGGCAGGCCAGGCTGTGTGCTCGGATAAGGGTCTGGTATGGATTTTAGGGGGAACCTCAGCTGTTTTTTAAAAAAAATTTGTGTGGGCCTGGTATGGACTGGGGAGGGGGACCCCACATGTTTTTTTTTTCATTTTTTTATCTGTATTGCCGACAATACAGTACAGCCGCAAGCAAGTTTAAATGACATTTTTTCCTTTAGAAATGTCAATATTGCTGCAGCAAGCTACATACATTGCACAAATGCGCCACTTTACAAGCACATTAAGGGCGCCTCCCAGGCATGATATTTAAAGGAATTTTTCATTTTTATTATTTCACCTTAGGCATTATTAAAATCACTGCTACTGTAAAAACGATTGTTTAAAAAAAAAAATTGCATTGATTCATGTCCCCCAGGGCAGTACCCAGGTCCCCATACACTTTTTTGGGCCAATAACTTGCATTTAAGCCGTTAAAAATTAGGACTTTTGATTTTTCATGTTCATGTCCCATAGACTTTAATGGAGTTCGCATGTTTACAAGAACATTACCGCTGTTCGAGATGTTCTGGTGCGAACCGAACAGGGGGGTGTTCGGCTCATCACTAGTCAAAATATTATGGAATGGAGGAGGCAAGATGTGTCTCTTGGAAGTATGCAATATCAATTTCATTATAGCGAAAGTATTGGAAGACCTTATTCTCCTCCTGAGGTGAGTTGAGTCCCTGAACGATGAGGAATAACCAATTAGGAGCCATGGGCACTGAAGGTATAACTATAACTCAACCACCAAATCTGGGCATTCAAGAGCCTCTGGGGCAAAGGGAGCATGGGGGAGAGGGGAGCAGAGAAACAGTCAGAGGACAGAAAGGAGAAGTTCCCACTCGCAGGGCCGGGTGAAATAGAAAACCGAAGAGCCACAATGTAGCCACCGTGTGCTGTTCAGCGTTTTCACCTGTCATCAAAGTTCAAATGTCCTGAATAAAAAAAAAACCTTCTTGTCCAACGAGAATGGAGGGACCATGGATAAACCCGGGTGAGGAAGATCCTCAATAAAAACAATGCAAACAATGGAAAAAACCCTGATTAGTACACAATTGGAGAGCAAAGAGGGGAGGCTTGTAACAATACTTTGAAGAAGACATTATTACACTAAAAACATGAAAATAGGTAAACAGCATCATATGTGGCTAGCCAGTGGTACCTCCAGTGACAACAGTGTGCAAAGCTTTAGCCACCCCATCACAAGGCCAACACCCGGAGAGGTCTAAACAGGGACCGAATGGCTGGGCTTGGGGAGAGGGAGTAAGGAAGGGGATTGGGCAAACCAATATCCTGCAGTGGGATAGTCAAGGCCACTTAAAGATACCTATACATATCAGTGGAGCCATGGGGTTATCAGAGCTCAAACCTTATAGTGAAAAAGCAAGACCCAATTGAATTATTAATACTAGTACAGGACACTGAGAAAAACACAAACAGTCAAAATGGTTAAAAAAGAAAGTTAAGGAACAGTGTAAACATACAGATAGGGATGGCAGCCAGGAGAAGGTCTGCTGTGGCTTTGGGTCCATTGCAGAGTGGGGTTTAGCTTAATCAGGTTGTCTCATGGTACATGACTGTCCATTGCAGGTTCACCCACACCTGAGTGAGTTTCAATGGGTGTAGCATATGGGGAATTGAGAACATCACCCGGGTGAGTGGCCTAGGTAGGCTAGGTCATCTGCATGCATGCACCCCGTTGCACGGTGCGGATCGCTGATTTACCAAAACCATGGCTAATTAAACCCAGGCGAATTCACCCATCCTTACTTATTACTATTGATATGAATATTTACAAAAGCACCATTACTGTTTTACATACCTCTAGAGTTAATCTATACATAATTGAATAAATACAATGTGTAAAATAGAAGTATAGATATAGTATTGTATAGAAATATCAGCACCCCCCTACTTGGAGTCATAAATAGAGATGACGTACTATATATATTAATCTAAAAAAAAAAAGAAAAAAAAAAGATATCACTCCTTTTAGTTACTGCTCTTAAAATTGTTCCCAGCTTTGTAGATGCCAATTCCACCTTGGAATGTCATCCCTATGGTGCTTTGGTTGTTCACTGTTCTTAACAAATAATGAAGGATCCTAATTATATGAACACGATGAAGCTGCAAAATAAACTTTTGCAAAGTAATGATCTCTACTATGATTGCACAGCAAATCTATAAGCATGGAACAATTACAAATAAATATTAAACAACATGCCATTAACAGTAGAACTTGCAAACACTCTCCTTTGAGAAAAGAGTCTTCTGGTAGTGTGCTCAGGAGAAAGGTATCACTCCAGTCTGCCTGCCTGTGTCAGAAGACCTATTTCCTTTATTTTATCTATCTTTATCACCCTCATTTTTTTAAGACTTTGGGACTTAAGGTCATTAAAGGAAACATAGCCTTATAATTAGCATGTGCTATTTGTTACAGGCATGTTCAGTCTTGTGTGCTTTATTCACCACCAAATGGTCCACTATACTAAGCACTGGCTCTACCAAAGCACACCCAAGGCAAATCAGGTGAAAGAGAGCAGACCAACCTGCTTGTTCAGATGCAGTCCTCCTTAAAGTCTAATATGGCTGCTCCTGCTTTTTCAAGTACTGTTTGTAACTATTGCGTTGTGGCAGGCGCGATTGAGATATAATGCATTACTAAGAGGAGAGGCCTCATTTACAGACACATCGTTATAGGGTGACAGCTGCTTCAAGCTAAATGTAGATAAGACCTAATTTTAGCTTTCTTTTTGGCAAGGTGATGCAATGTTGTTTTAATTGAAAAACTCAAATTCTATGGCAATGTAGACAGCCATAAGTATTTAAAATCACCATACAGGTCCTTTTCATAGTCATTTATACCTTGTTAGAAATTGATAAAATTTCTTGAATTTCTTCTATATTTTGGCAAGGAAAGTGTAGACAAGAAATCAGAAGCACAATAGAAAAGACACATGACACAAGAAAAGAGGATATATATATATATATATATATATATATATATATATATATATATATATATATATATATATACACTACTCAAAACATTTAAAGGAACACTTTTTAATCAGAGTATAGCATCAAGTTAATTAAACTCTTGGGATATGGATCTGGTCAGTTAACCACTTAAGCCCCGGAAGATTTTACCCCCATTCCGACCAGGGGGTATTTTACGACTCGGCACTGCGTGACTTTAACTGACAATTGTGCGGTCATGCAATGTGGTACCCAAACGAAATTTACGTCCTTTTTTTCCCACAAACAGAGCTTTCTTTTGGTGGTATTTGATCACCTCTGCGCTTTTTATTTTTTGCGATATTAATAAAAAAAGAGCGAAAATTTTGCAAAAAAATGACATTTTCAACTTTGTCTTTTAAAAAATATCCAATATACTCAATTTATGTATTTTTTTTTGGCCAAAATATATTTAGCTACATGTCTTTGACAAAAAAAAATTCAATGAGCGTATTTTTATTGGTTTGCGCAAAAGTTATAGCGTCTACAAACTATGGTGTAAATACAGAAATTTACGCAGCTTTAATTTTTGACTGCCTATCTCATTTCATGAAGTGCTAAAATGGCAGGGCAGTACAAAACCCCCCCAAACTACCACTTTTTGGAAAGTAGACATCCTAAGGAATGTTCTGAGAGGCATGTTGAGCTCATTGAATATTTCATTTTTTTGTCACAGGTGTTTGAAAAATGACTAAAATTTTTTTTTTTTTTTTTTTTTTTTACACAAAGTTGTCATTGAAATGATATATTGCTCACACATGCCATGGGTATATGTGTAATTACACCCCAAAATATATTCTGCTGCTTCTCCTGAGTACAGGGATACCACATATGTGGGACTTTTTGGGAGCCTAGCTGTGTACGGGACCACAAAAACAAATCCCCACCATCAGAATTTCAAAGGGCGTACATTTTTCATTGCATTTTCTCACTACCTCTAACGGTTTAGGAGGCCCTGAAATGTCAAGATACCACAAAACCCCCCCAAATTACCCCATTTTGGAAAGTAGACACCCCAAGCTGTTTGCTAAGAGGCATGGTGAGTCCATGGAATATTTTATATTTTACCACAAGTTTTGGGAATATTACTATTTTTTTTTTTTATTTTTTTTTTTTACACAACGTTGTCACTAAAAGATAAAATTCTCACACATGACATGGGTATATGTGGAATTACACCCCAAAATACATTCTGCCACTTCTCCTGAGTATGGGGATGCCCCATGTGTGAGACTTTTTGGGAGCCTAGCTGTGTACAGGACCGCGAAAACCAATCAACACTCCCAGGTTTTCTAATGGCGTAAATTGTGCATGTCACCTCTGCACTACCTGTCACAGTTTCGGAGGCCCTAAAATTCCAAGATAGCACAAACCCCCCCAAATGACCCCATTTTGGAAAGTAGACACCCCAAGCTATTTGCTGAGAGGCATGGTGAGTCCATGGAATATTTTATATTCTGCCACAAGTTCCGGGAAATACATATATATATATTTTTTTTTTTTTTCACAAAGTTGTCAGTAAATGAAATATTGCTCACACATGCCATGGGTATATGTGAAATGACACCCCAAAATACATTCTGCTGCTTCTCCTGAGTACAGGGATACCCCATGTGTGAGACTTTTTTGCAGTCTAGCCGAGTACAGATCCCCGAAAACCAGTCCCCGCTTTCAGGCTTTCCAAGGGCGTAAATTGTTGATTTCACTCCTGACTACCTATCACAGTTTCGGAGGCCCTAAAATTCCAAGATAGCACAAAACCCCCCCAAATGACCCCATTTTGGAAAGTAGATACCCCAAGCTATTTGCTGAGAGGCATGGTGAGTCCATGGAATATTTTATATTTTGCCACAAGTTCCGGGAAATATATATATATATATATATATTTTTTTTTTTCACAAAGTTGTCAGTAAATGAAATATTGCTCACACATGCCATGGGTATATGTGAAATGACACCCCAAAATACATTCTGCTGCTTCTCCTGAGTACAGGGATACCCCATGTGTGAGACTTTTTTGCAGTCTAGCCGAGTACAGGTCCCCGAAAACCAGTCCCCACTTTCAGGCTTTCCAAGGGCGTAAATTGTTGATTTCACTCCTGACTACCTATCACAGTTTCGGAGGCCCTAAAATTCCAAGATAGCACAAAACCCCCCCAAATGACCCCATTTTGGAAAGTAGACACCCCAAGCTATTTGCTGAGAGGCATGGTGAGTCCATGGAATATTTTATATTTTGCCACAAGTTCCGGGAAATATATATATATATATATATTTTTTTTTTTTTTACACAAAGTTGTCAGTAAATGATATATTGCTCACACATGCCATGGGTATATGTGAACTGACACCCCAAAATACATTCTGCTGCTTCTCCTGAGTATAGGGATACCCCATGTGTGAGACTTTTTTGCAGTCTAGCCGAGTACAGGACCCCGAAAACCAATCATCGCCTTCAGGCTTTCCAAGGGCGTAAATTGTTGATTTCACTCCTGACTACCTATCACAGTTTTGGAGGCCATGAAATGCCAAGACAGCACAACCCCCCCCCCAAATGACCCCTTTTCGGAAAGTAGACACCCTGAGCTATTTGCAGAGAGGCATGTTGAGTGTTTTGCAGATCTCACTTTTTGTCACAAAGTTTTGGAAATTGAAAAAAGAGGAAAAAAAATGCATTTTCCTGTTTTTTCTTTATTTTCCAAAAAAAATTAGAGCTGCAAAATACTCACCATGCCTCTCAGCAAATAGATTGGAGTGTCTACTTTGCAAAATGGGGTCATTTGGGGGGGGTTTGTGCAATCTTGGCTTTTTATGGACTTCAAAAGTGTGATAGGTAGTAAGGAGTGAGATCAACAATTTACGCCCTTAGAAAGCCTAAAGGTGCGCATTGGTTTTCCGGGTCCTGTACGCGGCTAGACTGGCAAAAAGTCTCACACATGGGGTATCATTGTACTCAGGAGAAGCAGCAGAATGTATTTTGGGGTGTCATTTCACATATACCCATGGCCTGTGTGAGCAATATATAATTTACTGACAACTTTGTGTAAAAAAATAAAAAAAAATAAAAAAAATTTTTTTCCTCGAAACTTGTGGCAAAATATAAACTATTCCATGGACTCACCATACTTCTCAGCCAGTAGCTTGGAGTGTCTACTTTGCAAAATGGGGTCATTTGGGGGGGTTTTGTGCCATCTTGAAATTTCAGGGCCTCTGAAACTGTGACAGGTAGTCAGGGGTAAAATCAGCAATTTACGCCATTAGAAAACCTGAAGATGTGGATTGGTTTTCGGGGGCGCGTACACAGCTAGGCTCCCAAAAAGTCTCACACATGTGGTATCCCTGTACTCAGGAGAAGCAAAAGAATGTATTTTGGGGTGTCATTTCACATATTCCCATGGCATGCATGAGCAATATATCATTTAGTGACAACTTTCTGTAAAAAAACAACAACAAAAAAAAAATAATAATTTTACCGAAACTTGTGGCAAAATATAAAATACTCCATGGACTCACCATGCCTCTCAGAAAAAAGCTTTGGGTGTCTACTTTTCAAAAAGGGGTCATTAGGGGGGTGTTTGAACAGTCCCGGCATTTTATGCTCAATCTTATCCACACATCACCCACTCTTCTAACCACTTGAAAACCAAGCCTTTTCTGTGCCTTTTTGTTTACATGAAAAAATATTTTTTTTTTACTAGAAAATTACTTTGAACCCCCAAACATTATATATTTTTTTAAAGCAGAGGCCCTATAGAATAAAATGGTGGATGTTGCAAATTTTTTTGTCACACGGTATTTGCGCACAGATTTTCCAAACGCAATTTTTGCGAAAAAAATACATTTTTTTTTAATTTATTGCACAAATACACTATATAATTCCAATTTTTTTGGTAAAATTTAAAAGATGATCTTATGCCGAGTTCATAGACACCTAACATGACATGCTTTAAAAATTGCGCATGCCTGCGCAGCGACAAAAACGTATGTACATTTTTGAAAACCTTTAAAAGTCTCTACAGGTTACCACTTTAGACTTACAGAGGAGGTCTACTGCAAGAATTACTGCACTCGATCTGGCGATCGCGGCGATACCTCACATGCATGCTGCAATTGTGGTTTACATATGACACTAGACCACCGCTTGCGTGCGCCATTGCGCGCAAGCACCGGGGGTAAGGGGGGGGCTCAATTTTTTTTTTTTTTTCTTTTTTCTTTTGCTTTTTTATGTTATTTTGACACCTTTCCTTTAATTTTTTTTTTTTTTAAATAATTTTTATTGTTATCATCGTGAATTTAAATATCCCCTATGATAGCAATCTGTGGTGACAGGTACTCTTTTTTAAAAAAATTGGGGTCTTTTAGACTCTAGATCTCTCCTCTGACCTTAACGCATCTGACCACACCAAAATTGGTGTGATAAAATACTTTCCCAATTTCCCAATGGCCCTGTTTATTTCTGGCGAAACAGAAGTCATAAAATGCTCGTAGCCTCCGGCATCTTAGGCCATAGAGATGATTGGAGCCATTCTCATCTCCAATTAGCTCTATGGTTAGATAATTGAACCACCGGCTGCACTCTCGGTTTAACCGGTGGGACAGGAGAGCCAGAGAAAAACCATGGAAGGCTGCGGAAGGCGGCGGTGGGGGGGGGGGAGGCCCCTCCCACTGCATGTAAAAGCAGTCTAGCGGCCAATTACCTGCTAGAATTGCTTTTACATGTAAGCCGACCGCTGGCTGTAAAAAACGATACCAAGATGATGCCTAAATCTGCAGGCATCATCCTGGTATAACCACTCAAAGTCCAGCAACGTACCAGTACATTGCTGGTCCTTGTTTGGCATATAGGTTTTTTTTTTTTTCATGCAGCCTGTGGGCTGAACGGAAAAAAAGAGAACCTATCAGAAATCAGCACAGGAATAATGCGTAGTATTACTCATCATTAACCGCCCAAACAACCACCCACTGAATTTAATGATGGGTATACACGACACTATCCACGTATACCAAAATAGGATTTTAACTGCAGTGCTGAAATCAGAAAATCACCACAGCTGCTATCAGCAAAGGTATCCATATATGCTGAGCGCAAACGCTGTTTGTGTCAGAATATATAAAATCAATGCGTGGTAGCCGACGAGGGACCTGCAAGAGAAACAGGTCACAAAAGAATGAAAAAACAAACAAAGGACATTGAAAAAAAGTATAGTAGGAAGGAGTAGAAGGACATATAAAATGACTGACAACAACAGTTTTTGGATCTTCATCATTAACCGCCCAAACAACCACCCACTGAATTTAATGATGGGTATACACGGCGCTATCCACGTATACCAAAATAGGATTTTAACTGCAGTGCTGAAATCAGAAAATCACCACAGCTGCTATCAGCAAAGGTATCCATATATGCTGAGCGCAAACGCTGTTTGTGTCAGAATATATAAAATCAATGCGTGGTAGCCGACGAGGGACCTGCAAGAGAAACAGGTCACAAAAGAATGAAAAAACAAACAAAGGACATTGAAAAAAAGTATAGTAGGAAGGAGTAGAAGGACATATAAAATGACTGACAACAACAGTTTTTGGATCTTCATCATTAACCGCCCAAACAACCACCCACTGAATTTAATGATGGGTATACACGGCGCTATCCACGTATACCAAAATAGGATTTTAACTGCAGTGCTGAAATCAGAAAATCACCACAGCTGCTATCAGCAAAGGTATCCATATATGCTGAGCGCAAACACTGTTTGTGTCAGAATATATAAAATCAATGCGTGGTAGCCGACAAGTACCTGCAAGAGAAACAGGTCACAAAAGAATGAAAAAACAAACAAAGGACATTGAAAAAAGTATAGTAGGAAGGAGTAGAAGGACATATAAAATTACTGACACCACAACAGTTTTTGGATCCTTTTATTTTTCTTTCTAACTGTTCCTTTACTTCTTGATTTGGGAGGGACTGCGATCTTCTGCGATCTTCTCTTCCAGCTTGGGTCTCTCAAAATGTCGATGGACATCCAACATCCTTCGAGACCCTGTGTTTATGTGCCCTACACTGTGTCGTGCTGTACCCTACGCTAATAATCCACTAGTGTATGGTAGCGCTCGAAACATTCCCCGATGCAGAGACCAGGTTGGTCAGGACATTTGGGACAATAATAACGGGTGTCACGCCTAAATCTGCGCTTGCTACAGACACGACATCTTCTTTGGGGCCATCTTTGGGTAGGGGTACTCGGGAGGACATGTGAAAAATGCCTCTCATGCAGCCGGCTCACTGCATCTGGAAGGGGAAGTTGGGCAGGCATGCCTCCTGGGTACAGGTAGGCAAGGATGATCTCTTCCTGGAATTCCCGGAAAGATCCAGTTCGTCCTGACGCCCTGTATAGGACAAAGGCGTTCAGCATAGCCAATTGGTATAGGTAAACAGACACTTTTTTGTACCAGCGTCTGGCTTTACGGGCAACTAAATACGGCGCCAAAAGCTGGTCGTTAAGGTCCACCCCTCCCATATTAAGGTTATATTCGTGGACACAGAGGGGTTTCTCCATAACGCCAGTTGCCGTAGGAATTTGGATCGTCGTGTCTGGGTGAAGGGAGGACAGAACATAAACATCCCGTGTATCCTTCCACTTCACCGCAAGTAATTTGTCCGTTTTCAAGCAGGCTCTCGCCCCCCGACTAAGACGGGAATCTACAAGCCGTTGGGGGAAGCCCCTGCGATTAGGTCGCACGGTGCCACATGCGCCAATTTGTAAATCGAGAAGGTGACTAAATAGTGGCACGCTTGTATAAAAGTTGTCCACGTACAAATGGTACCCCTTTCCGGATAAGGGTGACACCAAGTCCCAAACGATCTTACCGCTGCTCCCTATGTAGTCTGGGCAGTTGGGGGGCTCCACACAGCTATCTTTTCCCTCATAGACCCGGAAACTAACTGTATAGCCTGTGGCCCTGTCACACAATTTATACAGTTTGACCCCGTACTTGGCACGCTTGCTGGGGAGGTACTGTTTCATAGCAAGGCGGCCAGTAAATTTAATCAGGGACTCGTCAACGCAGACAACTTGTTCGGGGGTAAACAAGGCTGCAAACCGCTGATTGAAGTGGTCTATGAGGGGCCGAATTTTGTGGAGCCGATCGTATGCAGGGTCTCCCCGAGGACGACAGAGTTCATTGTCGCTGAAATGCATAAATCGCAGAATTTGCTCGTATCTCGTCCTGGACATAGAGGCAGAGTACATGCGCATATTGTGAACTGGGCTAGTGGACCAATATAGCCGCAATTCACTCTGTTTAGTTATGCCCATGTGGAGGGAAAGGCCCAGAAAGATCTTAAATTCGGAAACCGTTATAGGTTTCCAGCCGAATTGTCTGGCAAGGTGTGAATTTGGGTTGGCGGCGATGAACTGTTGTGCATATAAATTTGATTGATCCACAATAGATCTGTAAAGATCTTCCGTGAAGAACAGCTCAAAAAAGTTCAGGGGCGTAAAACCAGCTGTCTCCACGTGGATTCCAGGTTGGGCGGTGAATGGGGGAAGTACTGGCGCTGTAGTATCAGTGGGTTGCCAATTAGGAAATGCCAGCGCATCAGGGAGGGCACTATGGGCTCTACAGGCCTGTCTTCGAATACGCGGTGGCTGCGGGCCACTACTTGTGCTAGCCACCGCACCAGCTTCAACTGCACTTAGGGGACTCGCCACGTCACCAGGTCTTACTGCAGTGCTGGTTGTACTAGGTCCAGGTTGTACTAGGCCGCTGGCGCTTGCCAGGTCGCCAGAAGGATGAGCGGCACTAGTACCCACACTCTGCTCCATACGAGCACCCTGCGATTCCTGCATCACAACAACTTCAGAATGGGGTCGGGTACGCCTGGGTCTAACAGGGACCCATCTGTCGTCGGAGCTATCTGTCAGGGAGCCGCTGCCGTCATCAGGTTCATATACTGACACTAATTCGGTCATTGTAGCTTCCCCTTCGCTATCAGATGACTCGGTCAGCATAAAACTGATAAGCTCTTCATCCCTGTACGAACGTTTGGTCATTTTGGTAACTAAATTTACTCGTACAGTGATGCGACTCACAGGTAATAAAAGCACCTGGTTGTCGAAGATTATTTCAAGCGCTACAAAAAAAAACTGCTAATGCTAGCAGGGATCAGGCCTGACTCTGCTAACACAGCGGTTTTGTGTCTTGTGTTTTTTTGCAAGTGACAGTAATCTATTGATTACTACACTTGCCTGGGTGAAAGGGTTAAACGCAGGTGCTGGCCGGAATCAGTACTGATCGTGCAAACACCGCGTTTTGGGAACCCTAAACTATGGGGGCGCTAGTATAGTTCTGATCAGATCAGATATTGATCTGTTCAAACACTATACTAGAAATGGAAGTGTAGGTGCGTGCGTGCGTGCGTGCGTGTGTGGCAATCAAGGGGTTACTTCTAAACTATGCGCTGGGGATCTGGGGGGGGTGGCGGGGACCCTAAACCTCCTTTGGGAAAGAAACTAGCTAGCTAGCGCAACCTCAAGTCACAGTGACACCAATACAAAATACAGTAAAAACAGTATATTATGTGTGTATTACTGCTAATGTGACAGAGGGTGTAGGGGTTAACGGGATGTGATCAGGGGGGGATCAGGGGTTTAAATCTTTATTGGAAGGGACTGGCGGGTATCCTAAGGATAAAAGGAACGGTGGCAAGCGCTAAACCTGGTCACAAGTCACACTTATACGGGTATATAGAAAATGCTATATACTGTATACAGTGTGCGTTGTGGCAGGGGGTGTAGGGGTGATCAGGAGGGGATCAGGGGATTAAATCTTTATTGGGCGGGTGGCGGGGACCCTAAACCTCCTTGGGACACAAACTTAGTCGCCTGCGCTAATTCTGATCACAATGACACTAATACAAAAATACAAAAACACAGTATATTACGTTTGTATTAGTGCTGATGTGACAGAGGGTGTAGGGGTTAACTAGCGGTGATCAGGGGGGGATCAGGTGGGATCAGGGGCTTAAATCTTTATTAGGGGGGGTGGCGGGTAATTCAAGTGGAAAAAGGGGGGTCGCAAGCGCTAGACCTGACCACAAATCACACTTATACGGGTATATAGCAAAATGCTATATACTGTATACGGTGTGTGTTATGGCAGGGGGTGTAGGGGTGATCAGGGGGGGGTCAGGGGCTTAAATCTTTATTGGGCGGGTGGCGGGGACCCTAAACCTTCTTGGGACAGAAACTTAGTCGCCTGCACTAATTCTGATCACAATGACACTAATACAAAAATACAATAACACCGTATATCGCGTTTGTATTAGTGCTGATGTGACAGAGGGTGTAGGGGTTAACGGCGGTGATCAGGGGGGGGTCAGGGGAGATCAGTGGGTTAAATCTTTATTAGGGGGGGTGGGGGGTAATTTGAGTGGAAAAGGGGGGGTCGCAAGTGCTACACCTGTTCACAAATCACACTTATACAGGTATATAGGTATATGCTATATGCTGTATATAGTGTGTGTTGTGTCAGGTGCTGTAGGGGTTAATTGGGGGGGCGATCGGGGGTGAAATGTGCCTATCTAACTGTGTGTGGGTGTGCTTGGTGCAGTACTCACAGTAAGATGTGCTCTCCTCTCACGCTGGATCCAAAAAGACCGTTGTGGGGGGAGGGCACATCTCCTCTAAGCCTGTGTTTACATTTCACAGGCTTAGAGGATGATCTGATTGGGCAGGACCGATCAACAGGTCCAGACCAAAAATGATTGGCCTGGACCTGATGACTGATCGGTTCTGAACCCAATTGAGTCATCATCGGCGGCGGGGACGCGCGGGAGCGCGCACAGGGCCGGCAAATTGTGCTGACGTAGGCCTACGTCAGTTTGCCTGGCCGGGGCTGAGTGCCGACGTAGATCGTCGTGCGCCGGTCGTAAAGTGGTTAAGTAGCAGAGGGGGTTGTTAATCAGTTTAAGCTGTTTTGGTGTTAATTAAATTACCAACAGGTGCACTAAATAGGTAACAATGAGACGACCTCCATAACAAGAATGGTATTAAAGGTGGAGGCCACTGACATTTTTTTACCCTACTCATATTTTCTTACTGTTTTTCACTAGTTTGCATTTGGCTAGGGTCAGTGTCACTACTGTTAGCATGAGGCGATACCTGGACCCAATAGAGGTTGCATAGGGGGTCCAGCTCCTCCAGGATGGCACATCAATAGGTGTCATTGCAAGAATGTTTGCTGTGTCTCCCAGCACAGTCTCAAGCGCATTGAGGAGATTCCAGGAGATAGGCAATTACTCTAGGAGAGCTAGACAGGGCCACAGAAGGTCCTTAATCCATTAGCATTACCTATATCTGCTTCTTTTGTAAGGAGGAAGAGGATGAGCACTGCCTGAGCCCTACAAAACTACCTCCAGCAGACCACTGGTGTGAATGTCTCTTACCAAACAATCAGAAACAGACTTTATGAGGGTGGCTTGAGGGTCCGATGTCCTCTATTGGGCCCTGTGCGCATTGCTCAGCACCATGGAGCTTGATTGGCATTTTCCAGTGAACACCAGAATTGGCAGGTCTGCCACTGGCACCCAGTGTTTTCACAGATGAGAGCAGGTTCACCCTGAGCACATGTGACAGATGTGAAAGGGTCTGGAGAACCTGTGGAGAATGTTGTGCTGCCTTTAACATCGTTCAGCATGACCAGTTTGGTGGTGGGTTAATGATGGTCTGGGGAGGCAAATCCATGGAGGGGACACAAAGACCTCTACAGGCTAGACAATGGCACCCTAACTGCCATTAGGTAACGGGATGGAAGCCTTGGACCTATTGTTAGTCCCTACACTGGTACGGTGAGTCCTGGGTTCCTCCTGGTGCAAGACAATGACCAGCCTCATGTGGCGAGAGTATGCAGGCAGTTCCCGGAGGATGAAGGAATTTAGATCATTAAATGGCCCCCACGCTTGCCTGAACTAAATCTAATAGAACACCTCTGGGACATTATGTTTCGATCCATCTGATGCCACCAGGTTGCCCCTCAGTCTTTCAGGAGCTCAGTGATTCTCTGGTCCAGATCTAGGAGGACACTATCTGTTGTCTCATTAGGAGAATGGCCTGATGTTGTCAGGCATGCATACAAGCACGTGGGGGCCATACAAACTACTGAGTACAATTTTGAGTTGCTGCAATGAAATTTCAGCAAGATGGACTAGCCTAATGCATCATTTTTTCACTTAGATTTTCAGGGTGTCTTTGAATTCAGCCCTCTGTAGGTTGATAACTTTCATTTCCATGAAAGGATGTGGCATCCTTTTGTTTCCAACACATTACCAAGTCCATTTCAGTATAGATATCAAGCATTGAAAAATGGGAACACATGGTGTTCAAAAAATGTGGGACTTTGCATGAGGTGTGGCCAGTATACACATAATGATAATAATATCACATATACACCATGCTATTGGACCTTGCTGTTTGGCCCTGTGCGGGGACTGTGCCCCCTCAGTTCCCAACAGGGACGTTTTTCTCTTGGAGATCCACACTCTCATTGACAACCAATATTCCATTAAACTAGAAATGTGCCTGCTCCTGATGAAGTGAAACACTTTTCACGAAATGCGTTGAGCCATGGAGGCAATTTAAATTCCTCTACCATATTCAACATGCATCCTATTACCAATATTCATTTACACTCTACGCCCTTTGGTTTATCTTGCTACTATTTTTTATTTATTTCTTATGGTCATATCATGTTATCCATATGTACTCTATTTATGTCCCCTTTTACTTGTCTTGTATTTACTGTAATTCATGTTAACTGCTATGGATATGTCAATAAACACGTAATGTAAACCTTATGCTTCTATATGCTTACCAGCAGATGTATATGTGATATTATTATCATTATGTGTATACTGGCCACACCTCATGCAAAGTCCCACATTTTTTGAACACCATGTGTTCCCATTTTTCAATATAATCAGGGATGGAGACTCAATTGCACGAGTTTCATTTAAAGTCCCATTTCCCTCTTTTTTCCTTTTATTCAACATCCCCTTCTCTCCCCCTTTTTTCCCCCTTGTCCTTTTAACTACTTAGATATCCAGCATGATATTTTTCCCCATTGAGATCTGATGTGTTTTCAAAGTGTTCCTTTCATTTCTTTGGGCAGTGAATATATATATATATATATATATATATATATATATATATATATATATATATATATATATATATAGGTGATAGGTAAAGTGTAGTAGGCCTTGACTGCTTATCAGCAGGGCCATGATTTTCAGCTAGGTTGTCATGGTTCCCAGGTGTGGCTGTTGAGACTGGGGGGAGTCTCCCCACTGTCCTCATTGAGGGCTGTCATTGGGCAGTGGAGGAAACCCGGCCGATGGCTCACCCAGGCGTGTATCTATTCCAGAAGGGCAGATTATGCCGCACAGCATTCTGGGAGGGGGTATAAGTTTGAGGGGAGCACATGACGTATCGTCTTTGGCGGGAAGCAGAGTCCCAGGAGGGAGATCACAGCTGTCTCTCCTCCTGTCAAGAGGAATCGGGTGTCCCGGGCGGCTTGCCTGAGGGGACAGAGGGCTGAACTGAGCTGCAGAGAGGATCCGGTGTGCTAAGGACCAGCGGAGCTGAGAGGGGTCGAGTTTCAGGAAAGCGTTCCCAGTCGTGAGTACTGCAAACTGCCCCTGGGGTTTGCCTAGTGAGAGGGGACCACTCCGGAGAAGGTCAGAGGGATCCGGGAGCTAGCTAGCCGGTGCAGGAAGAGTAAAAGTGGGTGCCAGTGTTGACCCTGAAGAGTAAAGGGGGTGCCAGTGGTTGGGCCCTGAAGTATTCAGTGTACAGTGGAAGTGTACAGCGTGCAGTGTTGACAGTTGCAGCAGTGTTACTAAAAGCTACCTCAGCAAGGAAGGACTGGAGGGAGCAGTGTCAAGGACCGTTGAGCTAACCAGAGTGTCAGAAGTCAGTCTTCAGTACAGTACGAGCAAGTCAGTGATTTCAAGCGCCAGCAAGCGTTGGTCTGCATTCAGCTGGCGTCAAGTCAGCGCTTAAAGGCATTTTTCACAAAGTGTCCCGATTTGTACCTAGTTGAGCCAGAGGAGTATCTCACTCATTCCCTTCTCCCATCCCCATATAAAATAAACAAAACAAAACTAAGATGCCGGACTGTTCATTGTCTCAGATCTCACACTTGGGCATTCAGCTTAAATGGACTGTTAATGTTACCGGTCACCATGACAGACCCACGTCAGGCCCAATGCCTGGAAATATTGCTACATATATATATATATATATGTATATATATATATATATATATATATATATATATATATATATATATATTGTACAGGACGCCAAGGTTGGGTCCTGGACAGTTGCTATACTGTATATCTCCTGTATTTGGGTTGTGGTCTCTTTAAGGGAAGTTGGGAAATGTTCAGGGGGTCACCCAAGATGGGTGAGAAATTCCTGGGAATAGCTAAAATCAGGAGGACTGACTTGTAGTTCTCTATGTATTGAATAGAGAGATATTTGGGACCCGGTGTTCCGTGATAATTACCTACCCGTGAGAAAAACCTACCCCTCGTCACTTCCGGTTCACGCCACTGTATGTAATGCGGCGGTTACATTAAAATAACTGTGCTGCAATACGAGTCATCTCCGCTCCTGTCCCTGTCACTTCCCTGCTCTCGGCAAGTAAATATAAAAGCGGCGGCGGGTGTATGAAAACATAAATCACGGAGCCGCCAGCCGCTTTTATATTTACTAGCCCAGATCAGGGAAGTGACAGGGGCAGGAGCGGAGATGACTCATAATGCAGCCCAGCTGTTTTATGTAACCACGGCGTGGGTAGATTTTATTCACGCTACACCGACATATTTCCATACTAGTGCGCATGCGCACTAGTCAGCTCCTCTGTTGTCCCATTAGGTATCCGGGGCTGGGAGCATGCGCACTGCTGCGCTGCTCAGCTGTTCCTGGCCGGAAGTGACAAGGGTAGGTTTTTCTCACGGGGTAGGTAATTCTCACGTTACACCGGAATTTTGGGGGCTCTGTAGTGATATTCGGGTGGGAAAGAGCCCCCACCCCTGACTATAAGGTATTCCAGCGCACACAGGGTTAAGACCCATGAGAAGCAGACCTTAAGAAACAGGAAGCAGCAATAGGTGGGTGGAGAGGAGGAGTTGGTGGTTGCACCTGTCTGGGAGAGCTGTAAGTTTGCTGGAGTCTGCCAAAAGCGGCTGAGAGGTCTATTAAGGACTGTTACAAACCTTGGGGTGAAGACCCGTCCACAAAAACTCTATGTGCCTTTTTTTCTTACTTTGTTCCATTGTGCTGAAGATAAGCAGACTTTATTTTGTGTTTGATTTGTGCGCTGCTGGAAGCCTTGTTTGAGTTTTGCTGAAATAAAGCCTTTTTGTTTATATTTTAAACGGTTGTGCAATCAATCCGGTGGAGCTAGGATCCCCAAACTTTACTATATATATATATATATATATATATATATATATATATATATATATATATATATATATATATATATATATATTATATATATAGAGAGAGAGAGATATGTATATATATATATATACATACACATATATATATATATATATATATATATATATATATATATATACATACATACATACAGTATCTCACAAAAGTGAGTACAGCCCTCACATTTTTGTAAATATTTTATTATACCTTTCATGTGACAACACTGAAGAAATTACACTTTGCTACAATGTTAAGTAGTGAGTGTATCCCCTCAAAATAACTCAACACACAGCGCTTTAATGTCTAAACTGCTGGCAACAAAAGTGAGTACACCCCTAAGTGGAAATGTCCAAATTGGACCTAAAGTGTCAATATTTTGTGTGGCCACCATTATTTTCCAGCACTGCCTTAACCCCTTTGGGTATGGAGTTTGCTAGAGCTTCACAGGTTGTCACTGGAGTCCTCTTCCACTCCTTCATGACAACATCACAGAACTGGTGGATGTTAGAGACCTTGCGCTCCTCCACCTTCCATTTGAGGACACCCCACAGATGCTTAATGGGGTTTAGGTTTGGAGACATGCTTGGTCAGTCCATCACCTTTACCCTCAGCTTCTTTAGCAAGGCAGTAATCCTCTTGGAGGTGCGTTTTAGGTCATTATCAAATTGGAATACGGCCCTGTGGCCCAGTCTCCAAAGGAAGGGGATCATGCTCTGCTTCAGTATGTGACAGTACATGCTGGCATTCATGGTTCCCTCAATTAACTAATAAACAGGCAAAAAATTTGGGGGAGCATACCCATGTATTTCTAAAGCTGCTGCAGCTATGAACCAAAAGACATGTATATTAAAAAAGAATAGCACGCAAATGCAAAAGAAATAACTACCAAATCTGAAGACAATCCATAAATAAAAATGGGGGTTTTGGTCCCACCATATGGCCATATCGTGCTCAAGCCCACTACTCCCTCAATTAACTGTAGCTCCCCAAAGCTGGCAGCACTCATGCAGCCCCAGACCATGACACTCTCTCCACCGTGCTTGACAGTAGGCAAGACACACTTGTCTTTGTACTCCTCACCTGGTTGCCGCCACACAAGCTTGACACCATCTGAGCCAAATAAGTTTATCTTGGTCTCATTAGACCACAGGATATGGGTCCAGTAATCCATGTTTTTAGTCTGCTTGTCTTCAGCAAACTGTTTGCAAGCTTTCTTGTGCATCATCTTTAGAAGAGGCTTCGTTCTCGGATGACAGCCATTCAGACCAATTTGATGCAGTGTGTGGCGTATGGTCTGAGCACTGACAGGCTGACCTCCCACCCCTTCAACCTCTGCAGCAATTCTGGCAGCACTCATACGTCTATTTCCCAAAGGCAACCTCTGGATATGATGCTGAGCACCCTTACTCAACTTCTTTGTCAACTATTGCGAGATCTGTTCTGAGTGCAACTTGTCCTGTTAAACCGCTGTATGGTCTTGGCCACCATGCTGCAGCACAGTTTCAGGGTCTGGCAATCTTCTTATAACCTAGGCCATCTTTATGTAGAGCAACAATTCTTTTTTTTCAGATCCTCAGAGAGTTCTTTGCCATGAGGTGCCATGTTGAACTTCCAGTGACCAGTATGAGAGAGTGAGAGTGATAACACCAAATTTAACACACCCGCTCCCCAAATACACCTGAGACTTTGTAACACTATCGATTCAGATGATACCGGGGAGGGAAAATGGCTAATTGGACCAATTTAAACATTTTAATTTAGGGGTGTACTCACTTTTATTGCCAGCAGTTTAGACATTAATGGTTAGTTATTTTGAGGGGACAGCAAATTTACACTGCTATACAAGCTGTACACTCACTACTTTACATTGTAGCAAAGTGTCATTTCTTCAGTGTTGTCACATGAAAAGATATAATAAAATATTTACAAAAATGTGAGGAGAGCAGCACTTTTGTGAGATACTGTATAAATTATACATATATATATATATATATATATATATATATATATATATATATATATATATATATATATATATATATATATATATATGATTTTTTTATTATTTAATAGACAATACAATGAAGATCAAGTTTTATGGATTCCCAGTCTGAAAACTGGTGCTCCACTATAGAGTCCTCATGAGTGTATAGGCTAAACTAAAAATAAAAAAACAAATCTGTCAGGGATGCAGATGCACTATTAGGAGTAAAACAATATATATTTTTTTTACCCGTAAATCCGTTCTTAAGTATATTTAAGGACACAGGACAAAGTATTATGGTATGGAACCAATGGGTTAGACTGCCACCTTCATCAGAAATGGGCACTAGCAAAGCAAAGCTGTAAGCACAGCCCAGTGTAATCCCTCCCATTTTCATCTGGCCTCAGTTTTTAGTAGAATTGATTTACTTTCTCTGCTCTGAGAGCAGCATATCTTTTCACTGTTTGTGGTGCTCACATAGGCATGTTGTGCAATGCAGTTAGATACAAAGTGCTGTAAGGACAGCCTAGCATAACCTCTTCTGCTACCAGCATTCCTCAGTTTAGGAGCAAGCATTGATAGAAGTGGATCATAAGAACAAAGAGGGAGCAGTGTCTTGTAATAAACTCCAAGAAAAGGATTTCACAGGTGAGACAAAAATCCTAAATTTTTAATCATACATTACCAATCACACAATGAAGTATTCTGGAGCCATTGGGATGCCCAAAAGCAGTCCAACTGAGGAGCAACAGCAAACAAAAGGATAAAACGCCCACAAGGAACATACCAACGAGTTAATAAGGGTGGCTCAAAGAAGCATGAAGAACCTTACAGCTGAAGTTGGCATTAACTGAGGCCTGAACATCCACCATTTTCAGAAAAAAAAAATAAACATTTTCTATCTCTTTTCCTTTGTTTACCAAAAGAAAAAACCCCAGCAGTGATTACATACCACCAAAAGAAAGCTCTATCTGTCCCAAAAAAATGATAAAAACTTAATTTGAGTGCATCGTTGCATGACCACACAATTGTCATTCAATGTGCGACAACACTGAAAGGTGAAAATTGGCCTGGTCAGGAAGGGGGTATAGGTGCCCAGTAAGCAAGTGGTTCAGCTTTGACAAAAGAAATGGAATCTGAATGATTTCTGTGCAGCAGAGCAGCTCCAGATTTTACAGTCTCTAGTTTTAACAAATCAACCCTAATTTATTTTTTAATTTATCTACATTCCCTGTCGATGAAAAGACTGTGGAAGGGAGTTTTATATTACTACTGTTCTAACAGTAAAGGACCCCTTACACAGCTTAAGACTGACCCCCCTCTTCTCCAACCTCATTATGTGGCCATATGTCTTCTTTTGAGACCTAAGACAAGAGGTTATCTTTCTAGTCTTTAAGAGTGTAGGGATAATTGAACCAGGTCGGCTACTACTTCTCAGGCCTTGGTCTTCAACAGCCAAGTCATTAAAGCCACCGACTGAGAAACAGGGTGGTAAACCGGTCTTAGGACAAAAGATACACATGATATCGGAGGGCCCACGCAAAGTCCACCAGGAGCATGATGATACTCAAGTACCACAGTTACCTGGGTCAGTTTGGTCTGCTGAGAATCACAAGGATGACTTCCAGAGTAATGAGGACATCCACCCTAAAGCCCAGAGAATCGCAGTTTGTTGTTGAACCTGGAAGGCAGAATGTCCATGTCTGGCATTCTCCACTTGTGCTAGAGGTCTAAAAACACCTTGGGGTAAAGGGACCACTTTGGTGAAGTTCCAAGATTCAGTGGACAGGCCAAATGGAAGGGCCACAAATTGTTAATGTGTTAATTGTGTGCCCACAGCAAAGCGCAGGTAGTGTTGATGCATGGGAAGATGGGTATCAGGGAATTTCTGTAAGCCGGCTGGCTCAGAGGCATGCACACATACATTGTATTGCTCAACTGTGACTAGGCAAACACATGCATGCAGGAATGCGCACAGACATGCGTGTGGAGGAAGGAGTGCATCCACAGTCTGTCTTGGTGCCAGATGGCCTATTTAAAGGATGCCCTTATCCAGTGTTAGTGCTGGCTGGTCTTCAGCTATTTCCTGTCCCTTGCTTGTGTCTTGCATTTGTATTCCACTACTGACCCCGCTTGCCTCTGACCTGACCCTGGATTTCACACTTACTTCTGCTTACTGGTTTTTGACCTCAGCTCTGTTTACAATTCTGATTCTGCTTATGCCTCTGTACCTCATTGCTCACCCACTGCTGACCTTGGCTATCCCTGTGACCACGCTTCTGAATCAGCTCAACACCATTCCCGAGTGCCTATCATCTGCTACAACCTTTGCTGTGCTTGCCTGTCACAAACTAACTGAAGCACTGTGAGGCCTCACCTCCTGAACACCAAATACATTTGGAGTTCCTCCTTAACCCAGAATGGTTCATCTTGTGGCTCGGCTGTAACCGATCTGATGTTCGGTCAGATCATCACAAGCCCAAGTTCTGCTTTCAACACCTATCAGCACTTGTGTTCCTCTTGTCCCTTGGCACTATCTGTTCCACTCTCAGTGTTGCCTGGGCTAGAGATACAAGAGAAGGCAACCTTGTAATTTTCAGTCTCCTATCAGGTATGTGACAATGGAGAGGTATACAAATAAAAAAATGTGTTTTGTTTTTTTTTCTAAATTGTCAGTGTTTTTTCATTTATTTAGCAAAAACAAAAAACCCAAAAGAAAGATCTATTTGTGTAAAAAAATGATACAAATTTAGCTTGCGTACAGTGTTGCATGACCGCGCAAAAGTCAAAGTGTGACAGTGCTTAAAGCTGAAAATTGGCCAGGGCAGGAAGGGGGTTAAAGTGCCCAGTAGTGATGTCGCGAACCTAAAATTCGCCGTTCGCGAACAGCGAACGCGAACATCGGCAAATGTTCGCGAACCGGCGAACCGGGCGAACCGCCATAGACTTCAATAGGCAGGCGAATTTTAAAACACACAGGGACTCTTTCTGGCCACAATAGTGATGGAAAAGTTGTTTCAAGGGGACTAACACCTGGACTGTGGCATGCCGGAGGGGGATCCATGGCAAAACTCCCATGGAAAATTATCTAGTTGACGCAGAGTTGTGTTTTATTCCATAAAGGGCATAAATCACCTAACATTCCTAAATTGTTTGGAATAACGTGCTTTAAAACATCCAGTGTGTGTATACGATCAGGTATATTGTATCAATCAGGTAGTGTAAGGGTTACTCAAAATCAGATTGGAATCCTGCGAGCTACCCCCCTAATCTAGATTTTACAACTGCCGCAAACACCTCACTCCTCAGAAAGTGCTCTGTGCTATATAAATACAATAAATAGTGTTGCGCAACAGTAAAAATCTGCCTAGTTGCTATTTCAACGATATTGGTGACCAATCCAGATTGTACTGTGTATGGTGTGCTATCCAAAAATATAAAATAAAATAAAATAAACCTGTGTGATATAAATTGTTTTGTGAAAAGTCAATGTTTTCATGTGATTCCAATGCTGCTGAGTATATCAATAAATGTGTTATCCGCTTCAATAATCATACAGTGTTACCAAATATAAAGTGCTGTTTTCAACAATTTATATCACACAGGTTTATTTTATTTTACATTTTTGGATAGCACACCATACACAGTACAATCTGGATTGGTCACCAATATCGTTGAAATAGCCACTAGGCAGATTTTTACTCTTATTTATTATATTTATAGTGTAAGGGTTACGCCCGCTTCACAGTGACAGTCTGACCAAACTCTGACATACAAAACTCCCCATTGTCATGGACATGCAATAAATGTCTGGTAGTTTACCTGTCCCTCCTTATCCTTCCTCATTCCTCATGTCTGCATTAAGGGCAAGACCATTCCTTCTGGCTGTTTTTATTATCTCTCCTCCCTGTTTGGCTCCACCCCAGGCCATTACAGGAAGTCTATATTAACCAGTGCACTGCAGGCCAGCTAGCTTTGCTGTTCCCTGTTGCTAGTTTCCTGTTTCCTGTGTGCTTGATCTACTGTGTACCGACTTTGGCTTGGCTCTGTCACTGACTGTTCCTGTTTGGCTGTTACCCCGACCTCGGCTTACCCATCACCATTCCGTGTGTCCTGAGTGGCTGCTTCCCTTCTCTCCCTACGGAGCGTGACCTGGGGGACCCCAGGGGCCGCGACCTGGGCCCAGCTGCAGCCAAGTCCATCCTCACCACTAGAGGCTATGGTGAACACCTGCTGGGTCTTAGACTCCGCGCCCTGGGGAATCTTGGGCTCATGTTCCGGTCCATCCGCAGCAGTCTGCTATCGGGTTCACTACCTTGCGCTGCGCCCCTGCCTCCAACAGGGTGCAGTTGTCACCTGGCCATTGGCCAACAGTCAGTCAGTCCATTTGCACAACCGCAAACTCCCCATTTGCACAAGGTTGGATACCAAGCTAGCCATGTCCCGTTCCTTGTCCTCACTGACGTCATTGAAGGTCTCTTCCTCCACCCAGCCATGTACAACACCAAGGGTCCCCGAAAGGTGACAACAAGCCCCCTGGGACGCCTGCTGTGGTTGGTCTTCCACCTCCTCAAAGCCACCTTCCTCCTCTGACTTCTCTTCTTCAGACTCCTCTCACTGCGTTGCCACAGGTCCAGCAATCGACAACGACAAGGCTGCTTCTGGTGGTGATGGGGACCACAACTCTTCCTCTTCATGCTCATCTACGGCCTGATCCAGTACTCTTCGCAGGGCACGCTCCAGAAAAAATGCATATGGGATGAGGTCGATGATGTTGCCTTGGGTTCCACCGACCAGGTTTGTCACCTCCGCAAAAGGACGCATGAGCCTACAGCCATTGTGCATGAGAATTCAGTAACGCGGCCAAAAAATACCCAGCTCCGCAGAGGCTGTCCTCTTTTTTTTTTTAATTAAAGAAAATTAATGTTTTTTCTATGAAAAATTATCATGCTGATCGCTTTTGGTCTGTTCACAATGAAGCAACGACCTTATCATCTGGGGTGTGCCAACAGTGCCAACACACTCCTAGAGGTGATTGCTTAATTGTGATACGCAAGCCCCTTCACCACAACAAGGTAACGATCACGAAGGGGAATTGACACTTGTATGTGCCTTTTTTTTTTTTTTTTTTGCAGCCACAGTGTAGCACCAGAGGCCAGAAAAATTAGGCATGTACACATGCATGAAAAAATAGGTATTGTTGCAGCCGCTGCTGTAGCAGCGGCCGGAAAAATTGAGGTTTTCAAGGCAGAAAGTGCACTAAAACATTGCGGCTTGAACCGTAGTTGGTGGCGGAGACGTCACGTAAGTCATCTGGCATGCAGAGATTAAATACAGCAGCGTGTGGACCATTTTTAGCCCAAGGCATCTCAGAGTCATCAGGCCTTTTTTAGTCTAATGCATCCCCCTCTGTCAGTCCCTTCGGGATCCATGCCTCATTCATCTTAATAAACGTGAGGTAATCAAGACTTTTTTGACCTAGGCGACTTCTCTTCTCAGTGACAATACCTCCTGCTGCGCTGAAGGTCCTTTCTGACAGCACACTTGAAGCGGGGCAGGCCAGAAGTTCAATGGCAAATTGGGATAGCTCAGGCCACAGGTCAAGCCTGCACACCCAGTAGTCAAGGGGTTCATCGCTCCTCAGAGTGTCGATATCTGCAGTTAAGGCAAGGTAGTCTGCTACCTGTCGGTCGAGTCGTTCTCTGAGGGTGGACCCCGAAGGGCTGTGGCGATGCATAGGACTAAAAAAGCTCCGCATGTCCTCCATCAACAAGACGTCTGTAAAGCGTCCTGTCCTTGCCGGCGTGGTTGTGGTGGTAGGAGGAGGATTACTTTCACCTCTTCCCCTGTTGGATTCCCGTTGTGCTGTGACATCACCCTTATATGCTGTGTAAAGCATACTTTTTAACTTATTTTGTAGCTGCTGCATCCTTTGCGACTGCCGGTAATTGGGTAACATATCACAGACTTTCTGCTTATACCGGGGGTCTAGTAGTGTGGCCACCCAGTACAGGTCGTTCTCCTTCAGCCTTTGGATACGAGGGTCCCTCAACAGGCATGACAGCATGAAAGACCCCATTTGCACAAGGTTGGATGCCGAGCTACTCATGTCCAATTCCTCGTCCTCACTGATGTCATTGAAGGTGTGTTCTTCCCCCCAGCCACGTACAACACCACGGGTACCAGATAGGTGACAACGAGCACCCTGGGATGCCTGCTGTGGTTGGTGTTCCTCCTCCTCAAAGCCACATTCCTCCTCTGACTCCTCTTCCTCACACTCCTCTTCCAGTGTTGCCGCAGGTCCAGCAATCGATGGTAAGGCTGTTTCTGGTGGTGGTGATGGTGACCACAACTCTTCCTCTTCCTCTTCACGCTCATCTACGGCCTGATCCAGCACTCTTCGCAGGGCACGCTCCAGGAAAAAAACATATGGGATGATGTCGCTGATGGTGCCTTCGGTGCGACTCACTAGGTTGGTCACCTCCTCAAAAGGACGCATGAGCCTACAGGCATTGCGCATGAGCGTCCAGTAACGTGGCAAAAAAATACCCAGCTCCGCAGAGGCTGTCCTAGCACCCCGGTCATACAAATACTCGTTGACCGCTTTTTCTTGTTGGAGCAGGCGGTCGAACATTAGCAGTGTTGAATTCCAACGTGTCGGGCTGTCGCAAATAAAGCGCCTCACTGGCATGTTGTTTCGCCGCTGAATATCTGCAAAGTGCGCCATGGCCGTGTAGGAACGCCTGAAATGGCCACACACCTTCCTGGCCTGCTTGAGGACGTCCTGTAAGCCTGGGTACTTCTGCACAAAACGTTGCACAATCAGATTCAACACATGTGCCATGCACGGCACATGTGTCAACTTGCCCAAATTCAATGCCGCCAACAAATTGCTGCCGTTGTCACACACCACTTTGCCGATCTCCAGTTGGTGCGGGGTCAGCCACTGATCCACCTGTGCGTTCAGGGCGGACAGTAGTGCTGGTCCGGTGTGACTCTCTGCTTTCAGGCAAGTCAACCCCAAGACAGCGTGACACTGTCGTATCCGGCATGTGGAATAGCCCCTGGGGAGCTGGGGGGGTGCAGTTGGTGTGGAGCAAGACGCAACAGCAGAAGAGGACTCAGCCGAGGAGGTTAGCAAAGAGGATGGAGTAGGAGGAGTAGAGGAGGTGGCAGCAGGCCTGCCTGCAAGTCGTGGCGGTGTCACCAACTCGTCTGCAGCAGAGCCACGCATTCCATGCTTGGCAGCCGCCAGCAGGTTTACCCAATGCGCAGTGTAAGTTATATACCTGCCCTGACCGTGCTTTGCAGACCAGCTATCAGTGGTCAGATGGACCCTTGCCCCAACACTGTGTGCCAGACGGGACATGATTTCCTTTTCCACAATAGAGTACAGGTTGGGGATTGCCTTTTGTGAAAAATAATTTCGGCCGGGTACCTTCCACTGCGGTGTCCCAATAGCGACAAATTTTTTGAAGGCCTCAGACTCCACCAGCTTGTATGGTAAAAGCTGGCGGGCTAAGAGTTCCGACAAGCCAGCTGTCAGACGCCGGGCAAGGGGGTGACTCTGTGAGATTGGCTTCTTACGCTCAAACATTTCCTTCACAGACACCTGACTGTGGGCAGGTGATGAGCAGGAACTGCTGAAGGTGAGAGGCGGAGGGGCGGGTTGTTGATAGGGGGCATGGAGGACAGCAGTGGTTGACGTGGCTGAAGATGCTGGACCAGGAGGAGGATGGTGGCTTTCAGTTTGTGTGCTGCTTTTACTCATGTGTTGATCCCATAGGCGTTTGTGATGTGAGATCATGTGCCTTCGCAAAGCAGTTGTACCTAGGTGGGTGTTGGACTTCCCACGACTCAGTTTCTTTTGGCACAGGTTACAAATGGCATCGCTGATATCAGAGGCAGACACACAAAAAAAATGCCACACTGCTGAGCTTTGCAAGGACGGCATTCTGGTGGTGGCAACAGCTTGCGTTGATTGGCGTGCTGTCTGGCTGACCCCGGGTGCCGAATCTACATGCTGTCTGACTGCGCCACTAGCTCCTTGCGATGACCTCCTCCCCCTGCTTCCAACTCGTCTCCTCCTCCTCTCTGTCTCCCCATCTGAACTTTCCCCCTCTTCTTCTGCTCTTCGAGCAGGCACCCAGGTGACATCCACAGACACATCGTCATCATCAGCCGCTTCACTTGACAACTCAGCAAAGGCAGCAGCAGCAGGTACAACATCATCATCATCACAATGTACGTCCATGTGTATAATGCTGCCTGACTGAGACATATCCCCGTTATCTACATCCTCTGGCACTAATAGTTGTGCATCACTTATTTCTTCCAACTGATGTGAAAATAACTCCTCTGATGGATCAAGTGAAGCGGCTGTGGTGCTAGTGTTGGTGGTGGTGCCGGCGGGCTGACGAGTGGTAAATTGAGAGGTGCCCGAAGCTGAGCTGGAGGAGGATGGTACATTAAGGTTCCGAGCGGAAGCTGTAGATGATTGGGTGTCCTGTGTAAGCCAGTCAACTATGGCCTCAGAATTTTTTGAGTTCAGGGTCTGTGGTGGCCTCTGAACACTGGGAATTATTCTAGGGCCTAAGGAAATCACAGCACCACGACCACGACGGCCCTTGCGGGGTGGCCTGCCTCTGCCTGTCATTTTTTTTAATGTGTTGTTACTGTTGTACTATGAGTGCAAGCTGCTGTGCCACCTTATATATCAGTGGTGGGTGGGCAGTGGCACAGTACACTCTCTGTGGACCTGACAGCAGTCACTGGCACCCAGGCAACTGCAATTTAAAATATATATATTTTTTTTTACTTTGCAAGCTGCTGTGCCACCTTATATATCAGTGGTGGGTGGGCAGTGGCACAGTACACTCTCTGTGGACCTGACAGCAGTCACTGGCACCCAGGCAACTGCAATTTAAAAAAATATATATTTTTTTTTACTTTGCAAGCTGCTGTGCCACCTTATATATCAGTGGTGGGTGGGCAGTGGCACAGTACACTCTCTGTGGACCTGACAGCAGTCACTGGCACCCAGGCAACTGCAATTTAAAAAAATATATATTTTTTTTTACTTTGCAAGCTGCTGTGCCACCTTATATATCAGTGGTGGGTGGGCAGTGGCACAGTACACTCTCTGTGGACCTGACAGCAGTCACTGGCACCCAGGCAACTGCAATTTAAAAAAATATATATATTTTTTTACTTTGCAAGCTGCTGTGCCACCTTATATATCAGTGGTGGGTGGGCAGTGGCACAGTACACTCTCTGTGGACCTGACAGCAGTCACTGGCACCCAGGCAACTGCAATTTAAAAAAAAATATATTTTTTTTTACTTTGCAAGCTGCTGTGCCACCTTATATATCAGTGGTGGGTGGGCAGTGGCACAGTACACTCTCTGTGGACCTGACAGCAGTCACTGGCACCCAGGCAACTGCAATTTAAAAAAATATATATTTTTTTTTACTTTGCAAGCTGCTGTGCCACCTTATATATCAGTGGTGGGTGGGCAGTGGCACAGTACACTCTCTGTGGACCTGACAGCAGTCACTGGCACCCAGGCAACTGCAATTTAAAAAAATATATATTTTTTTTTTACTTTGCAAGCTGCTGTGCCACCTTATATATCAGTGGTGGGTGGGCACACAGTGGCACTGCAGTGGGCACAGTACACTCTGTGGACCTGACAGTCACTGGCAGCCCAGGCAACTGCAATAATAAAAAATATTTTTTTTTTCAATTTATTGCAACAAGATGCTGTGCCAACGTATATATATCAGTGGTGGGCAGTGCACTGCAGTGGGTACAGTGCACTCTGTGGACCTGACACAGCACTCACTGCAATTATGACAGAGGAAAAAAAAATATTTTTTAAAATGCCAGGTACTGTGCCTGTGCCACCCGAAATGAGTGTGGTGTGCACACAGTACAGTCTGTGGTAGGTCTGTGGCCTCTCACACACAGCGGGCAGGCAACTGCAGTGTACAATAGATATATATATATATATATATATATATATATATATATATATATATATATATATATATATAAAGAAAAAAATCTATTACCTTACCAGCCCTTAAAAGGGCTTTTGGGGACACTATATATATATATATATATATATATATATGTATATATATAAATAAAAAAATCCTCAATTACCAGCCCTTAAAAGGGCTTTTGGGGACACTAGATAGATATAGATATATATATATATATGAAGAAACAACTCAATTACCAGCCCTTAAAAGGGCTTTTGGGGACGCTAGGTATATATATATATATATATATATATAAAAAAAAAAAAAAAAAAAACACAAATACCAGCCCTTAGAAGGGCTTTTTGGGGTGCTGATATTACAGCAGTAGTGGACCAAGAACACTGCAAGACCAGGAACACTGACTAACTGTCCCTAGCTTAACAGCAGCAGCAGCAGCAGCTCTCCCTACTCTCACTACACACACTGCTTCAGAATGGATGCTAAGATGGATGCTGCCCTTGCTTATTTATAGGAGGTGGGAGGGTGTGGGAGGGAGGTACGCTGATTGGCTGGAAATGTGTCTGCTGACTGTAAAGTTCAGGGTCAAAGTTTGCCTCAATGATGTCTTATGGGGGGCGGACCGAACATCGCATATGTTCGCCGGCAGCGGCGAACGCGAACATGCTAAGTTCGCCGGGAACTGTTCGCCGGCGAACAGTTCTATACATCTCTAGTGCCCAGTACTGAAATATTGAAGTAAATTCCATACCAAATTTTTGAACCTAAAACAAGTATGTTGAGAAACTTTAGATACAGCATGGGACAGATATCTCCTTTAGATTTATGGATTGTGAACATATTGTAATTAGGGTTGAGCGAACACCTAGATGTCCGTGTTCGACGGGTTCGGCCGAACTTTAAAAAAAAGTCCGGGTCCGTGTCCCGGACTTTTACCGAACTTTTCCCGGACACCGAACCCCATTGAAGTCAATGGGGACCCGAACTTTAAGGCACTAAAATGGCTCTAAAACACCAAAGGAAAGGGCTAGAGTGCTGCAAATGGCAGCAAAACGTAATTAAGAGCATGGCAAGTGCTCTGCAAACAAATGTGGATAGGGAAATAACTTAAAACAACAAAAAAAAAACAGAAAAATAAAACAATGTTCTTCTTCATCTCTGAAGGACGAGGCCCATATGGAGTAGGAGGGAGGTTGAGGTGGTGGTGGATGTGGCGGTGACATAGGCGTGCGCACAGGGTGTGCTGGGTGTGCCTGGGCACACCCTAATCACCTAGGGCACATAGCATTGCCAGTGAGGAGATGGGAAAGATCTCCCTGGGACCTGCTCTGCTCTATTTCTCCTTGCCTACAGGTACATGGCCCCGATACATTACTCTCCCTGCTGGCAAACACATGCATGTGTATTTCAACTTTGGGGTGCACACCTTAATGCAATAGGCTGCGCACACCTATGGGCGGTGTAGGTGGAAGCGGCGGTGGAGGAGGACCAGGGCCGGATTAACAGCATCATGGGCTTGGTGCTGAGGATTTTGAAGGGCCTTAAGGGCCGTGCCTTGCCATGCACCCAGAGGAGGAAGGGTGCAGCCATGCATGCCTAATTCAACATGGGATGCTGTCTCTGAAGCCCATAAACACATCCATGCATCGCCAACTGTCCCTCCTTGTCCGGCCTTCACGCTGTGTGGGGAGGTTCTGAGGGTGCTGCCTGGGGAAGCGAGCATAGAAGCCAGACTTCTGTGTTTACAAGTGACAGAAGAGCGGTAACAGTGAATATGGCCAACCCAGGGCCTATATAAAAGGTAGGGGCCTGGAGCTGCAGCTCCAATAGCCCCTACATTAATCTGGCCCTGAGGAGGAGGACGAGGTAGCCAACACTGCTTCTTTTCAAAAATTTTAAATGAGGGTACACCCCAAAAGAGTGAGAAAGAGCAAAAATGGAACAATGGGTGGGTAAGGTCGGTATCCATTGCTATTCTGCATAAGGTACGGAAAAGTCCCGTGGGATCCATGCCTGGTTCATTTTAATGAACGTGAGCTTGTCCACATTGTCTCTGGACAGGCGGCTGCGCTTGTCTGTTATAACGCCCCCAGCCGTGCTAAATACCCGTTCAGATAATACACTGGCTGCAGGGCACGCCAGCACCTCCAAGGCGTAAAGGGCAAGCTCAAGCCATGTGCCCAATTTGGAGACCCAGAAGTTGAAGGGGGCAGACCCGTCATTCACTACATGTAGGCGTGTGCACACATACTGCTCCACCATGTTGGTAAAATGCTGCCTCCTGCTAAGACGTTCCATCTGAGCTGCTGGTGCTGCTGTTTGTTGTGGCGTGCTGACAAAGCTTTTCCACATTTCGGCCATGCTAACCCTGCCTTCTGAGGTGCTGGCGGTGCCCTGGTTGCGTTGGCGACCTCCTCCTCCTCCTCCTCTGCCTTGTGCTTCCACTGTGGCCCCGCTGTCAGATGGGAATGCCAGCAGCATGGCGTCTACCAGCGTGCGCTTGTACTCGCGCATCTTGCGATCGCGCTCCAGTGAGTGAATTAAGGACGGTACGTTGTCCTTGTAACGGGGATCCAGCAGCGTGGCCACCCAGTAATCAGCACAAGTTAGAATGTGGGCAACTCGGCGGTCGTTGTGGAGACACTGCAGCATGTAATCGCTCATGTGTGCCAGGCTGCCCAGAGGCAACGAAAGGCTGTCCTCTGTGGGAGGTGTATCGTCCGTGTCCTCTGTATCCCCCCAGCCACGCACCAGTGATGGCCATGAGCTGGCCTGGGTGCCACCCTGCTGTGAACATGGTTCCATCTCCTCCTCCAGCTCCTCCTCCTCCTCATCCTCCTCATCCTCCAGAACTGTGCCCCTGCTGGACAATTGCGTCCCTGGCGTTTGCGTGTGCAGGAACCCACCCTCGGAGCCCCTTGCGAATGACTGCCCTGAAAGCCTTGGAAATGTTACCTCTTCATCCTCCTCCTCCTCCTCATCCTGTGCCACATCCTCTTCCATCATCGCCCGAATTGTTTTTTCAAGGAGGCATAGAAGTGGGATAGTTAAGCTGAGAACGGCGTCATTGCCACTGGCCATGTTGGTGGAGTACTCAAAACAGCGCAACAAGGCACACAGGTCTCGCATGGAGGCCCAGTTAAATTAAATAGCGGAATAGAAAATATGATCCAAAAAAAGTGTATGTATATCACACGTACACAACCACACTGGGCCCCAATTACTATTGTTTGTACCCCTAAAAGGCTAGATGAGGAGTAGGGGGAGTATGGAACAGGCAGCACCCTCAAACCTTCAGAAGTATGAGATGAACCCCAACAACTTGGAAAGGTGGATCTCTCTCACACGTACCGACACAGACTATCCCGCAATTCAATTGATCCTCAAAGGTTTTTATTGAATAGCGGAATAGGAAATATGATCAAAAAAAGTGTATGTATCTCGCACGTACACAACCACACTAGGCCCCAATTACTATTGTTTGTACCCCTAAAAGGCTAGATGAGGAGTAGGGGGGGTATGGAACAGGCAGCACCCTCAAACCTTCAGAAGTATGAGATGAACCCCAACAACTTGGAAAGGTGGATCTCTCTCACACGTACCAACACAGACTATCCCCCAATTTAACTGATCCCCAAAGGTTTTTGATTAAATAGCGGAATAGAAAATATGATCCCAAAAAAGTGTATGTATATCACACGTACACAACCACACTAGGCCCCAATTACTATTGTTTGTACCCCTAAAAGGCTAGGAGTAGGGGGAGTATGGAACAGGCAGCACCCTCAAACCTTCAGAAGTATGAGATGAACCCCAACAACTTGGAAAGGTGGATCTCTCTCACACGTACCAACACAGACTATCCCCCAATTTAACTGATCCCCAAAGGTTTTTGATTAAATAGCGGAATAGAAAATATGATCCCAAAAAAGTGTATGTATATCACACGTACACAACCACACTAGGCCCCAATTACTATTGTTTGTACCCTTAAAAGGCTAGGAGTAGGGGGAGTATGGAACAGGCAGCACCCTCAAACCTTCAGAAGTATGAGATGAACCCCAACAACTTGGAAAGGTGGATCTCTCTCACACGTACCAACACAGACTATCCCCCAATTTAACTGATCCCCAAAGGTTTTTGATTAAATAGCGGAATAGAAAATATGATCCCAAAAAAGTGTATGTATATCACACGTACACAACCACACTAGGCCCCAATTACTATTGTTTGTACCCCTAAAAGGCTAGGAGTAGGGGGAGTATGGAACAGGCAGCACCCTCAAACCTTCAGAAGTATGAGATGAACCCCAACAACTTGGAAAGGTGGATCTCTCTCACACGTACCAACACAGACTATCCCCCAATTTAACTGATCCCCAAAGGTTTTTGATTAAATAGCGGAATAGAAAATATGATCCCAAAAAAGTGTATGTATATCACACGTACACAACCACACTAGGCCCCAATTACTATTGTTTGTACCCCTAAAAGGCTAGGAGTAGGGGGGAGTATGGAACAGGCAGCACCCTCAAACCTTCAGAAGTATGAGATGAACCCCAACAACTTGGAAAGGTGGATCTCTCTCACACGTACCAACACAGACTATCCCCCAATTTAACTGATCCCCAAAGGTTTTTGATTAAATAGCGGAATAGAAAATATGATCCCAAAAAAGTGTATGTATATCACACGTACACAACCACACTAGGCCCCAATTACTATTGTTTGTACCCCTAAAAGGCTAGGAGTAGGGGGAGTATGGAACAGGCAGCACCCTCAAACCTTCAGAAGTATGAGATGAACCCCAACAACTTGGAAAGGTGGATCTCTCTCACACGTACCAACACAGACTATCCCCCAATTTAACTGATCCCCAAAGGTTTTTGATTAAATAGCGGAATAGAAAATATGATCCCAAAAAAGTGTATGTATATCACACGTACACAACCACACTAGGCCCCAATTACTATTGTTTGTACCCCTAAAAGGCTAGGAGTAGGGGGAGTATGGAACAGGCAGCACCCTCAAACCTTCAGAAGTATGAGATGAACCCCAACAACTTGGAAAGGTGGATCTCTCTCACACGTACCAACACAGACTATCCCCCAATTTAACTGATCCCCAAAGGTTTTTGATTAAATAGCGGAATAGAAAATATGATCCCAAAAAAGTGTATGTATATCACACGTACACAACCACACTAGGCCCCAATTACTATTGTTTGTACCCCTAAAAGGCTAGATGAGGAGTAGGGGGAGTATGGAACAGGCAGCACCCTCAAACCTTCAGAAGTATGAGATTGTGTTCACTGTACCCCACAAAGATTGAGTTCACTGCACCCCACAATGATTGTGTTCACTGCACCCCACAAAGATTGTGTTCACTGCACCTCACAAAGATTGTGTTCACTGTACCCCCCAAAGATTGTGTTCACTGCACCCCACAAAGATTCTGTTCACTGTACCCCACAAAGATTGTGTTCACTGCACCCCAAAAAGATTGTGTTCACTGCACCCCAAAAAGGATGTTGTTCACTGCACCCCAAAAAGGATGTTGTTCACTCCACCCCAAAAAGATTGTGTTCACTGCACCCCACAAAGATTGTGTTCACTGCACCCCAAAAAGATTGTGTTCACTGCACCCCAAAAATGATTTTGTTCACTGCACCCCAAAAAGGATTTTGTTCACTGCACCCCTAAAAGGATGTTGTTCACTCCACCCCAAAAAGATTGTGTTCACTGCACCCCAAAAAGATTGTGTTCACTGCACCCCACAAAGGATTTTGTTCACTGCACCCCAAAAAGATTGTGTTCACTGCACCCCAAAAAGGATGTTGTTCACTGCACCCCAAAAAGGATTTTGTTCACTGCACCCCAAAAAGATTGTGTTCACTGCACCCCACAAAGGATTTTGTTCACTGCACCCCACAAAGATTGTGTTCACTGCACACCAAAAAGGATTGTGTTCACTGCACCCCAAAAAGATTTTGTTCACTGCACCCCAAAAAGATTGTGTTCACTGCAGCCCAAAAAGATTGTGTTCACTGCAGCCCAAAAAGATTGTGTTCACTGCAGCCCAAAAAGATTGTGTTCACTGCAGCCCAAAAAGATTGTGTTCACTGCAGCTCACACACAGAAAAATGGATGTGGATCACTGACACCTGCCTATCTCCAATCCCACACCACACAGCAATATCGATTGTAGTTTGTAGAACACAGTTTCCCTAAAATTCAGCAGACTCTGTCCCTAACAGGATTGAGAAGAGATCGTAGATCAGGATTGAGTGCAGACCCCACCCCCCACACAGCAATATCGATTGTAGTTTGTAGAAGACACTGACCCTATAATTCAGCAGACTCTATCCCTAAAATGCCTACAACTCGCCCTGCCTAAACACTCCGACCTGTCCCTCAATTCTATCCGGACACAAATGGTTTTTTCCTGCCTATCTTTCCCTAATCAGCAGCCAGCACGTTGATGTGTGCTCTGTCCCTGAATCTAAGCAGCATAATGACGCCGCTGCGGCTGCCTCGAACTTATAAAGACTTGGTCACATGCTTCAGACGGCCAATCACAGCTACTGAGACATTTGCAGGCATGGCTGGGATGGCTTAAGGCACACCAGTTAAACGATTGTTGATTGGCTGTTGAAAGCCCGCCATGAAAAGAGCGCCAAAGCATGCAAAACCCGGAAATAAAACGACCGAACACGGATTTTTACCCGAACATACAGTAAAGTGTCCGTGTCCGTGTTCGGGTACAAAAAATCCAATTATTCGGTACGAACACGAATAATACAGTCCGTGTTCGCTCAACACTAATTGTAATAGTAAACCCTGAAACCTCTCTACCTCAAGCACAGTTGGCATGACCCTTTGGGAAAGGAACTCCAGAGCAGCATGAAGGTTTTGTGGAGACGTTATCAAATATGACAACATGAAGCAGTGTGGACGGGTGGAGGCAGGTACTGAAGTTCTAGTTTGTAACCACTAGAGAAAACATTCTGGATCCAAATGTCTTAAATGCTCTGGAACAAGATGGCTGTGAAGTCCAACAGACATCTCCCAACTTGGGGGTGCCACCTCATTGAGAGAAGGGCTTGCCACCAGACATGTGCTTGGGTGTCCATTGCTTACAGCTGGGTTCTAGGCTTGATTTTAGATGTGAAAGCCTGAACAAATTAAAGGAGTTAATTTTTGGTTTCAGGACAGGATCTTTAGCCACTCCTGCTTTTGCATTTTTTTTTAGTGGGGCAAATAGGCACTTTTGCATGATTTTCTTGGGAAATTGGCCAAAAAGGAATTCCCCAGTCAAGGACATCCTCAAGAGATGATTCTTGGACTGAAGTTCAGCAAACCAACACTTAAGCCAAAAGGTCCTCCACATACAGTGTATACTGAAAGGAGGCTCATTCTGGAAAAATAAAGAATTATATCCACTAGCCTTGGCTACCCAATAGCACAGGACAATGGGTAGGATCCATAGATGTGGGAGGATAGAAAGATCTGTAGTTAAAGAACCAGGATCCCAAGTAATGACTCTGAACTAGAGTTTGGCAGATAGGCATGATCACAACAATAGGTTGCATGGCATGGCCTGCAAGGGCAAACAAAGATTAGAAAGGGCTTTGGAATATTTATCCACTAGGATATTCAAAAAAAAAAACAGCTAAGGTTTTTCTGAGACACAAAATCACTGGGTTCACACTATAAAATGTTCTTTATTAGGACACTGCTAAGCAAAGTGCTTGAGAGGAGTGAAGACCTTTTCTTTTGGGCCAGTGTCAGGGCTGGGCTTTTAGCAGCTCTCTTCTCAGTGCTCAATATGGTTAATTACCAGCCGCTCATTGTTTCCACAGTGACTCACCTGTTTACCATTTCCTGCCTCATCAGTCCAGCCTACAGCCAGCCCCTTCTGGCTATTTAAACTACCTTGTTCATTCCTTTTGTGCCTTTACCTGGTCAACATATCCTGAGTGTCTCTATATCCTGTTAAAGACTTTGCCCAGCTGAAGTCACTTCTGGTTTCTGATCCCGACTCTCTGTTTCTGACTACGCTGATTTCTGGCTCCTTAATTACTGGCTTATCTTGCTACCAGTTTTGGCTTCTGATCCCTGGCTTATGTTTTGACTATGTTTCTGATCTGTACTATTTTTATTATTACAATAAAGGTGTGATTTTTACAGCATTTTCTGTCTCAGTCTGATTCATTGTTCCTTACAGCCAGTTACTGTACAAAAAAAAAGCTGTAACAGTGAGTGCATAGATTAGGTTGAAGCAGGCCAAGTTATATTTAGAGAGCCCTGGCTTGTGACAATGTCAGCCAGGCAACTCTAAGTCAAGGCACATATGCACTTCACCTTTAACCACTTGCCGACCGCATGCCGCAGTTGTACGGCGGCAGTCTGGCTCACCCAGGCAAAGTCCCGTACATGTACGGCCCTCGTCTGGGGGGAGCTAGGGGGCAATCGCGCGCCACCGGAGGCGCGCTCCCGCCCCCGCTTGTCAGCTAGGAAGCTAGTGCGTGTGGCATGTGGCTCCGATGGCCGCCGGCCACTCGCGATCTCCCGCAGTTGAGAGAGAAGGACGGACGGCTGATGTAAACACAGCCGTCCGTACTTCTCCCTGAAGTGATCACAGATGTCATGTGATCCTGCTATATAGGATCACATGTCTCTGTGATGACTTCACAAGCCATGCCCCCCACAGTTAGAATCGTGCCCCTAGGGTCACATTTAACCCCTTGATCACCAGTACTGTTAACCCCTTCCCTGCCAGTGTCATTTTTACAGTAACAGTGCATATTTTTAGCACTGATTACTGTAGTAATGTCACTGCTACCCCCAAAAGTGTAAAAAATGTCAGTTAGGGGTCCGATCTGTCCGCCGCAATGTCGCAATCCCGCAAAAATCGCAGATCGCCACCATTATTAGTAGAAAAAACAAAAAAACAATAAAAATGACATAAATCTTTCCCGTAGTTAGTAAATGCAATAACTTTTGCGCAAACCAATCAAAATATGCTTATTTTTACAGCAGAAAACAAATTGGCCTAAAATGTTAAAAAAATTAGATTTTTACTTTTTTGTTTTTTTTAGAGAATTTCATATAAAAGAATGTGAAAAATATTGTTATTTTTTCAAAATTGTCGCTCTTTTTTTGTTTATAGCGCAAAAAATAAAAATTGCACAGGTGATCAAATACCACCAAAAGAAAGCTCTGTTTGTGGGAAAAAAGGACGTCAATTTAGTTTGGGTACAGCGTCGAATGTCCGCGCAATTGTCCGTTAAAGTCACACAGTGCCGAATCGCATAATAGGGCCTGGTCATTGAGCAGCCAAATCCTCCGGTCTTAAAGTGGTTAAGGACCAAAAAGGTGTCCTTAAGCTTTGGAGATATATCAGCCTATGGACTCTGCTCCTATGAAAAATCTTCTAAACCTGACAAAGCACCACACTCATCTGGGAATCTAGAGGAACATCAGAGACAGGTGGCCCCTATGAGTTGAGGACTCTAACAAAGCCAAAACAACTGACCCCTAAATTCTGACATAGCAGTAGGAAATTCCTCACTGAACAAAAAAGTGGTATGGGCCAGCTCAGAAGAGGTTAAGGAGACCATGAGGAGGACAGCAACTTAGGCTGAGTGAATCGATCAAGCCTAACAGGACCCTCAGGGGAAACAATGCACCTTTGTTGGTTGAACATAAGCTGACAGGACCCCAGGGCCACTCTCTTGCATCCATGGTCCACCATGGTATAGGTGTGACAGATCTATAGGGTTACTTACAATACACTGCATGGTATAGGGTTTCTTACAATACACTGCGAATAAAAGATCCTCTCCCATCACCTGCCTGCAACTGAAAATGTCACAGCCAATACTCCCCTTAATCATCCATAGGGGACCAGAGCAGCACACCTAGGCTTTCACTAAGGAGGCAACAGACCTTACTCATCTCAGCTGGCCTTAGTCGTATGTATCCCAATAAACAGAAAGGGAGGTAGCTAGGGACAAGCCCTGGGCAGAAAAGTTCACCCATCTTGCATGCATACCCACTGAGGAGCCTAAGTGTAATGTTCTGGTACCTTTGGGTACCCTAATTACTCTTTCATAAGTGTATGCGCCCCACCATTCTCTTTTGGTAAGGTGCGCATACACCTTTAAGACTGATGCTGTCATCACTGAGCGCCGGACTGGATGGCTATTTAGATCGCCGGCTCTCACTCACATGTGTTCATTCAAACTGCTTTGTGCCTTGATGCTAACCTGTCTTGAAGCTCTCATGCTTGCAAGCATACCTCGCTGTCGGAACCACGCTGCGCTGATCCCTGTATCCCGCTACCGGATCATCCGCTCTTGCCGAACCTCTCCTCTGCTACATTGCTATTAGTGATAAGTACCCCACAGGGGAAACCTCTATAACCTTTATACTAAAGCTTACACTATCTAGCTCTGCATACTAAGGACTATTACTACATCTGCATTATCTAAGATTGCTAGCTCTTGAGCCTACTACCACCTGTTCTTGCACTGGGTTGATCTCTCTTGTATGTCCACCTGCTACTCTGTCATCTGCTACCATACATGATTGCTAAACCTATCTGCATCCCATCTGCTACTATCTTACTTTCAAGAACATTTCCTTTCAAGTGTCTGTCATCTACCATCTCTACCCAACCTGTCTCTTCAGCCTATCATCACTGTGTTACTATATACATAAGTCACTCTAGGAAACATCTTATTGAGTGTGTGTATTTACTTGCTGAATTGAGATCCTCCACACATGATGAGTCATTGGGAGTTGGGATTGGTGTCTCAGCGTTTCTCTACATGACTACTGAAGTGGAATATTTCTGCAGCTGAAAATCCACATCATACGTAAAACGCAGGAGCGTTACACTAAAGGGATTGGGCTCCACCAAACAGGTGGTACTTAGCCCATGACATGTAGCACACTATGTGGATAACTGCATTGCACAACTTGCCTAGATGAGCAACTTGAAAAGTGAAGAGGATTTGCTGCTCTCAGAGCAGAGAAAAAAAGTCCATTCTACTAAAGGCACTAGCAGCAAACTGAGGCCAGCTGGGAGTGGGAGAGGTTATACTGGGCTGTTCTTACAGCTTTGCCTTGCCAGTTTCCAATTCTCCTTAACGTGGCAGTATAACCTATTGGTTCAAGGATTCTTCTGTGTCCTGCTGTAATGTTCAATTAAGAAATACACTTTTTCCGTTCAATATTTCTAGCATTCTTCATTCATTGAAATGTAGTTTTCAAGCCTAGACATGGTGCAGAATATTAAGAAATCTAAGGGATGCCTTAAGAGACACCCTTTCATTCACTAGCACTAACATTAGGTTTAATGTGCTCAAAGCATGAACAGACCACGAGCAAACATGCTAAACAACCCCACTATCTGCAATGTAAAAATGGCTTAAAGTTACAAAAAAAGTGAATTTCCATCTCTAATTGGTAAAACCTTAGTTCCTTCAATTATGTTTTGCTCATTACTTGTAATATCCTTTTGGGTTGATCTAATACATATTGATGATCGAACGGTTCGGGTCCACCATCGGTTCGGCCCGAACATTGGGTGTTCGAGGTTCGGCCGAATTTAGAACTTTTTGCCCAAAAAGTTCAGAATTCGGCAACCAGAACCGACCAAAATGCAATGCTTCAGGAAATGGGCTTTAAAAGCCCGTGATTGGACCAGAACCATTAGCAAAAGCCAATTGAGGGGGCAGGAGAATGCTAGGAATGTGATTGGAGTGACTATGGGGTCCCTAGACCAATCATTAGTGAATACGCCCCCCCAGTATATAAGATCGCCCCCGCCAAATTCCTAGCATTCTTGTATGGGACATGGAAGAGAGTGGAATGCTGTTCTGTTCTAATGTGTTACAAAGTGTCATTTAGCTATTTTTATTGTGAGGAAAGGGATATCTAGTGTAGTTAGAGTGCTCCTTTACACTTAAGTTAGCTTCAAAAATTGAGTTTCTGTAGGGAAAGTGTTAAGTGTAAAGGGACCGTAGTGTAGTGTAGGGTTAACTGACAGTGACTGCTATGGAAGGGTGACAAAACCCTTCCATAGCAGGGTGACCGCTATAGAGAAATGATCATTTCTCTGAGTTGCTTCGGGACAGGAATATGGCTTCTCACCAGCCAAGCATTTTTCATGCTGCAGGGGCTGCCACTGCCAGTGCTTTTTTGAGGACATGTTTGATGTCAGACATGACATCTGAACATGTGTATAGGGGGTATATATACAGATATATGTCTGTATATATACCCCTAGACATATATAGGTGTGATAGTAGCAGAAATATATGTTTGCGCTAATGAAATCATTTACAGTAATATATTTCTGCTACTATCACACCTATATATGGCTAGGTGTCTATATACATATAATTATGTGTGTATATATACCACTATACACAAGTTCAGATGTTTTGCCTGCCTCAAAAGAACCCCAAAAAATGCTAGCGTCAAAAAAAAAATGCCCAGGTGTGTTTTTGCTGGCATTTCTTGGGGGTTTTTGGAGGCAGGCAAAATATCAGAACTTGTGCACAGTACCACTATACACAAGTTCAGATGTTTTTCCTGACTGCAAAGAACCCAAAAAAATGCCTGCTTTGAAACCGGCAAGGTGTAAAAACCGAGAAGAGAAGCTAACCCCCTGAGCTGAAAGTGTTCTAATACAAACAATCTTTTTTTTATGGTTCTGGACATGCTACAGAGCTGAAACTTCACATGTACACTTTTTAGACCCCCCAGATACGAAATCCAAAGTAAAAATCAAAAAATCTCTCTTTTTTTTTTAATTTTTTCAATAATTGGCTTTTTTTTATCAAAAATGACAATTTTTAAGAACTTTTTTTGTGTGATTTCGTATCTGGGGGGTCTAACGGGTGTACCTGTGAAGTTTCAGCTCTGTAGCATGTCCAGAACCAGAAAAAAAGATCATATAGGTGTAAAAGGAGGGTCCCACATCCCTGTTCTACTGAAAAATTATCTTTTTTTTTTTTCATGGTTCTGGACATGCTACAGAGCTGAAACTTCACATGTACACTTTTTAGACCCCCCAGATACTAAATCCAAAGTCAAAATCAAATCTCTCTTTTTTTTTTTCAATAATTGGCTTTTTTATCAAAAATGACAATTTTTAAGAACTTTTTTTTGTGTGATTAATAGTTAATGGGGCATGACCCAGAACCCTAGGGACTTTTTAGGGGCATTTATTGGGTTTTAGGGCTTAAAAATTGTGTTTTTTGATTACCGAAGTTCGGGTCCCATTGAGTTCAATGGGGTTCTGAAATCCGGGCCGAACTTTCGGGAAGTTCGGATGTTCTGGCCGAACCGAACTTTTCAAAAGTTCGATCATCCCTACTAATACACTGGCCAGATTGCACCCTAGACCAAACCACAACCTCAGCATTGGCAGCATTTTAGCCAAACATTGGTTTCATATTAGATTATTTATAGTTTACCAATGGTCTGTATAAAAGTCATAATCAACTTACCAACCTTTCTCAACCTTTTAACCCCAGAGGAACCCTTGAAACAATTTTCAGCTCTCCAGAAACCCCATTGGAATCTACAACTCATTATATAAGTGCAAGATTAATATTGGTAAATAAAAGTGAAAACAATCTGGCATACCTAGAGTATTTAACACCCAAGGTGGATCATTTTATGTGAGTTTCACAGAAACCTGGTCAGGAATAGCTACTACACTAATGGACACAACAGGCAAATTCAAATAAAAATCAGTTTAGACTATAAACACCAGTTCCTGTATTTAAGAGATAAGTATTTATTTCAGTAATATACTTTAGAATAAATTTATTTTCATTACGGGACTCAACTTCACCAATAGTATATGCTTTAATGCTGGATCTGACATTGATTTAGTTGTTAAGACAAACTGTATTAATGTGACAAAGGGAAACTTGCCCTGTTTTCTTATGATGTATGGCTGTATTTAACAAAAACAATGGACACGACACATTTAAGTGCTAGGTCTTCATTAAACTAGTGCCATGTGTACTGACAAAGACATATCATTTGAAAAATTGGCAATAGAAGACTATCCTGAGAAGTCAGCAACCTCTGTCTACTGTCATCATTTTTGTCCTCATGTTTTACACTTAGATGGATAAATGCTATTCCTTTACACTTTTAAAAATCCACATTGGATTTAGTCTTTTGATTTATTAGTCCATACTGCGATCTAGAGTTACATACAAAGGATAAATAGCTGGGGAAAATGTGCACGTTCATTCAAGTATTCTTTAATAAAATGAACAATAAAGGAAGTGTTGTAAAGTGATATTGAGAAATAATACATTGTGTTAGGTCATAGTCTTTCATAACATTTCTGGTGATACGCAGTATAATGCAACTTTTCCCTTTTTCCCTTGAAATATGTTTTCAATTATAAATAAATTATTCTGTGTGATTAAATGATAACCCTTTATTTTCATATACTGGTTTCAACAACATTTGAACACATTTTCCATCATTTATTTTTGCTTATTTAACATTATTTACAGTTTCTTTGCAAAATATAGTTTTTAGGCTTAACACAAAAGTGTAAAACGCAAGAAAAAAATAAAATGTGAGGAATAAAGAATGATTGCTCTAGCAGAGCATTGTCTAGTATTTTTTGTATACATCTATAATTCAATGCCTAAATAAATTATTAATGTAAGTTAATATGTGAGTTATTATAGTATATAATATTCAACAACATAGGGTGCAAAGCATCAAATTCAGTTAGCAAAAGGTACGTTAAAGTCATTCCAATTCTACCAAATAAAACCAGTGGATTTTGTATACTGCAAATGTGTATGAATAGATGCAGTAGGATCATTAAATTTGGACACGAGGGGTTAATAAAACTGTACAGTGCAAAACTGGTGCAGCTGTGCATGGTAGCCAATCAGCTTTTAATTTTTGCACTCTCCAGTTTTAGAAAATCAACCCTTAAGTAGGTACCTTTTTACCTTACCAGTAATATGTATTAAAATAGTTCTGCTCTTTGGACATACTATGTAGAAAGAGTGAAAAGTTAAGCACAAACTGATTTGCCTATTTTCCCCAGCCAGCTCTCAGCTGTAAAGTGAAAGTGATCCGGTGGCCCTGAAATACATTTTTGGTAGAAATATGGTCATAAGCACTGTCAGGTGCAAGGGCTAATGTGAACTGGTGTATGTACTCTGTAAAGAACTGCATAAAAATATTGATTCAATAAAAATATTGGAAACGCATAAACATAAGTGTAAATGCCCACACATATTTAAACAAATTGTTGTTCAGATACTATGCAAATATGATAGTTTAATAATATTGTATCCATGTTTGATCATTTCTCTGCCACAAAATGTGTATACCTGTACCTAAAACTACCTAATTGCAAACAATCTTGTTTGACCTGTAGTGGTAAAAAAAAAGAGGATCCTGGTTTGACCACATAAGTATCCGATGAACTTGAATTCTAGTAGCATGGACTCAATAAGCTAGTATTAAAAAGGGCCAATGTAACTTAGTATTTGATACTATATCCTGTAGATAACTGTCAGATAAACACAGTCAAATGTGTACCAAAACTAGCTGTCTATAATATTAACTACATGTAGCAAGTCCATATTATGTTAAACATTGTCCATGCTTTCCTCAGAACCTTTCAATTATGTTTTATCTGCACATGGTTTCTGATCCCTGGATGAGGTAATAAATCCATGCAATTTAATCATCTTTTAGTTTTCAATGTCCAAACTGTGACTAGGGGTAATAGAGTCTTTTATTTAAGGTATTGTATACTCCAACAGCAAAAGGTCACTTTAGAGAAATATTACCAAGACAAAGAGTAAACTTACTAAGGCCAACACTAATGATAAACTGGGAGCAAGATGTACAAATTTAAAAAGCATATAACAATAAATCTTGATTTACAACTAATTAAAAATTAATATGTTTCAAATGTGTTCAGGTATAACAATGTCAAGTTCAGCTTGCCAAGAAAGGTTTGTTACAATGCAGATACAAATATAAACCACATTCAATGTTTTGGCAGTGATGCTGGCTTTTAATATATAAATTAAAATACAAAAGTTAATATTTCACCCTTTGGCTAGCAGTAACTTCAGTAGATCATGTTTTCCTGTTTGTACAACACATATACTGTAACTACAAAATTTGACACTCAAAATAATAAAAATTTATATACAAAAAATAAGATGGTCTTGTGACTACAATGCCTGCCAGAAGAACAGATTCCCTTCCATAAAATGACAGCATTTGATTGAGTTACAGATATATAAAAATGTTTGAAAATAGTTTCCGTGTGAAAAACACTCCAGAATGGTATCAATTGTATTCACTTGGATAATACAAAAAATGTAAGTGGTTGTATTTTAATTTACACGTTCTCAAAGGAAGATAAAAGAATGAGCAAACTATAAATGAAATACCGTTTAGAATAAATTATACTACACATTCCCCAAAAAGTACATATAGAAGACAACTTCAAGATAAACTATAACTTAGCTATAAGGGTAGCAGACGGAACTGTGCATTTTGCAACTTTAATGCTTGTGATCATATACTTGAATATTCTGGTCAAAGCAGAATCAAGTACCTGCAGGCTGAATCTCATACGTCTTGCCACAATGTGTTTGGGCCTGAAATATAAGGTTCAATTTCAGATGCCTCTAAAGTGAATAAAAGGCCACAGGTCTCTGTAGCACCCACGGTCAGGACTCAAGAAACAAGTCAGAGGTCTGACAAGCAGACTCTGAGTGAAAGCTGCACACAGCACTCTTGGGTATAGTAGACTAGGACTTGCCCTTTTAAGTGCCAATCCGTCACCTATTCACAGATGAGGCAGCCATATTTCGTAATAAAAGAATATTCATGCAAATGAGGAAAAAAATCCAGCTTTTGCATCTCTTTTCTTTTCTCGTTTCAATGGGCCTCAGCAGGTCATGAGCAATATACAACCCTCATGAATATTAGAAAAAATGCTGGTTATATTAGTGTCACAGTAATGGATGTATGTATAACAGCTAGCTACATAAACATGATGAATACAATGTAACATAAGTAGTCTTTTAATGAATAGCAATTTTCCTATTAGTACAATTATATATTCATTTTTTGCATAACTCAAAATGCAGGTCCTACAACCTAGTAAATAGCCTAGTATGGATTTCTACATTTCTGTATGCATTTGTCTAATATTTTAGCTTAAGCAGGACAGAATTATGCTGCAATTGTAGTCTTTTAGTCCAATAGCACCTTTACAAACATTTTCATTCATTATTATGTTTTAAAATCAATATTGTTTACCTAGAAGGGTGAAAATGAGTATACCTTGCAATATACAGCCTATGTAGATACTGCATCTTCATTTAGGAAAAAAAAAAGGTTTGTGAGTTTGTCTCAGTAATTGCTTTTAACAGTTTAGTGATCGTATGCCCTTGTACTGAGCATATACAATAGTTTGTTTTAAAGCATACTTATTACTGTAACATTTCTATATAGAAACCCAAAAGGTGAATTATTCAAGCTTGTAGGTATAACACCAAAGCATCCAACTTTGCTTTGGAGAACCATTTGCGTGCAGGGAAGACCTATTTTGTTCTTTGTCAACTCAGTTTTCTTGATCTGGTTAAAAATTAGTGGGATTTTAAAACTAAAATTGTTGGGTGATCCTTGCTGCTTAATAACTCATTGGCTTGCTATTATTAGCAAAAAACACACAGACTTACCAATGGGGTAAAAAAAAAAAAATCAGCAGGTAAACTTAAAAAAGGTTGTTGAAGTCCTATTGATTTAAAATTGCAACATTATGAAAACTTTAATAGTTAGTGCAGTTTAAAAAGTAATAGTTGGTGTATAAGGGCAAACCTTCGATTCAATTTTTTATATATTTTTTTAATTTTTTTGATTACTTATCACCACAATGTTTGTGGATGTCAAGTATACCTTATATAGCACAACAACACAACATAATATAAAGCCATAATATATATATAGCCAAAACCAATCTAGATTTAATTTGAAAGGAAAAATGTAGCTATTAAAAACACTCAATAAAAATCCATCCTGGGGTTTATTTTTTACAATATAGTCTTACAATATTTAAATTATGAGGAACTGAAAAAAGTGCCCCAACTTGAAAGCAGGCTCTGTGAAACAGCATCTTGATATTATTATATATGCATAGAAATACATTAAACATGACATAGATAACCTTTATAATTTAATGTTCAAGTGTTAAATATCTGCTGTTGGTGACATCATGGACCAGAGTACAATGTCAATTTTGTTAACTAAAGGAGGAAAATATGCATTTTTGATAAAGCTTTTGTGTGGGGCTATAAAACATAAAATATATAATGATTATGTTTAAAAAGAGGCTACAATATTAATAAAGACTTACAGGTTCATTGATAATTTATCGTAAACTGACTTCGCAAATGTCTTTAATATAAATAACAGTAATACATTATTGTATAGCACAGCAATTTGAATAATTTAATAACAATATTGTTAAAATAAAGTGCCAAATTGCTATGTCCAAAATATTCAGTAAAATCCCACATAGGAATTAACTGGGTAGCTAAGGTAAACCAGCTTCTTAGATAATGCTGTAACTGTTTAGGATAATTAGAAAAATTAAAAAGCACAGCATTTTACATTTTGCAGTCTTTACAAGATAAGGCCTAGGGGGCCATTAATTTTTTGAGAAAGTTGACGTAATTACAGTTGACTTTTTTATATATATATATATATATATATATATATATATATATATATATATATATATATATATATATATATATATATATATATATATATATATAGTTCTATTTTCTTTTAATTCATTGTTTAGGTTTTATTGACTAGTGATTCATCTGATATTGGGTTTATACAAATTGAACTGTGTTATATTACCAGAAGAAATTACTATTGCAAAATGACTTGAATCACAATGCAAACCCACCCCAAAAATATGCCATCATCTCCCTTTCTAAATATTTTTTTTAGAGGTTCTTAAGCTTTGAATTGTACAATTCAGATCATATTTATAACTTAGCTTCCAAGTTTATATCTCAAGTTACAACCAAAAATGCACTCAAAGTGTATGTTCAGACAAAACGTTTAAAGTGGGAAAGGGTTAGAACCCCTGTTGGATTTTATTAGGGAGATGTCCCCTCATCTTCACCAGACAGGATCTGATGGAACACATCCAACAGCACAGACAGAAATAAACGTGAATTTTTTGTAGAGCAGGAGAATATTAAAACCCCTAACTGCTTTTTATTTCTGTTTGTGTCTATGTTGCAAATCTTCCCTCACTTCCTTTCAATAAAACTGTTGTCACTGTGACACTAATTGAATGCAAATCTCTTTAATGAACTTCTAGATAGCAATGAAAACCTGACAGTTGTTTTAATGCTTTTCCTCACTATGCAAAACAAAAAACTTTGGCTGGACATCTACTTGTACTAAGAAAATATGAAGGCTATAATTGCTGAGATCATCTTAAAATACTAGCCCCCTGGCTGTCAAGGTGACAACCAGGCAATTAACATTTTCAGGTCAATAACAGTCTACGTATTTGTTTCAATTTTTGCTGTTGCTTTCAAAATAGGTGTATAATTAAATAATATAAAAGCAGTCAAAATAGTGATCATTTTATTAAAATATGGTTCACAACTACTTTATTGTTTAGAAAAAAAGTCAAAAAAACACAAGATGACCAATTATTTGGAACCTGTCTGGTGGACTAAGAACCCCTGTTTTTTCCATATTTCAAGCAGACTGCACATTGATACCATGCAATGGCATTTACCACTGACGTCAACAAATACACACATATGACACATTTCTGGCACTGCTAAGAATGTCCTAATAATATGTCTGAACAAGCAAGTAAGAAATTTCCCTTCCCATTACCACCTGAACCACTACAACATGCATACACATTAGTAAATTTTGTTCTTACAGACCCAATTTTTGTACTGTTTCCTTTTCTGATTATTGTGTTTAATATATAGGATAAATAAATGATTGTGATATCATACAATACAATGATATCTTGAGAATACATTCATTTATACTATTTTTTTACTCCATTGAACAGTACCCGAAGACGCTTGGTATACTATATATCATGAAAGCTGATTGATTAGCAACACACTGCAGAGAGCGGTCACACAAGAAAAAAAAAAAACACTCACTCAAAGTAAAAGCCTAAAGACTACAAAACTCATCCTAACCAATTCATTCTAACAGAACAGAAAATAGCAGCAGCATTAACATGCTAAATACCATTGGTAAGATTCCTAACCAAAATATTTTTGAATTAAAATCTCTGAGTTTGAAAAGGATTTGGTTAGCATTGATATACAGAATTACATGTACAAAACTATAGTTGTAAAGATTTACACATCACTTAGAGAGTCACAAAGGTCATACTCTCAAATACCCATGAAAATGTGTATGTAGTTAATATACACTATATACTTAATTTTCTATGCCCATAAGACCATAAGAATTTTCGTTCTTCGCATGTTTTTTTTGTTTTTGTTTTTTTTTTACTCCCATTTAAATGGCACATCAAGCCATTCGATATACATTATAAGGCATTTCAGTTTTTATATTTTTTTTGATGACTAAACAATATTTATACTTGACTAAACAGGAGCATTTTCAGTTTTTTACATACATTTATATATATTAAAAGCAGTAGTTTTTTTTTCTAAACACAGTGCACAATAATAAAATAGATTTGATGTACACAAGTGGATGCATAAAGGGCTGGGAGTGCAACAAACTGAAATTCAAAAAAGAAATTCTACAAATCATGTTGTACAGAAGCAATATTAAAGGGAGCCCTTTTACATATAGTCATTGACGATGCAACGAAGATCATCTTAGATTGTTCAATAAAGCACATTGACTGTAGATTTCTGTTCTGATGGCATAGATGATGCAGCATTCTCAGAATTTACCATTAAGGATTTGACACTCTAACATGCAGGCTTTGTAGATGCCTCTGTGAATCTCTCACACATTAATAGTTACAGCATGAACACAGCCATTCTTCCAAGGTCTCAATCAAGTGACCTTGTTTAAGGTAAATCCAGGGTAAATCTTTTGGCAGGATGTTGACATTAGTAATTCATATTTTGGTATTCAGGGTCATAACTGACAATGCTTGCTACCAGATAAAAGCCAGAGCAGGACAAATTGAATGCCTATCATGGACCAAAGTGAAGGAGTCAAGCCAGATACTCCACCGCAATCCCCGTCATCCTCCTATAAGTCAAGAAAATAAAGATGTGTTTAGATAAAGTTCTCCCACTAACTTGTTTTTTTTATTCTACACATATAATATAATCATATTGTTGTAATGTAAAAAGCTTTTACAGTAAAGTATTATATTTTCAAATAAAGTATCATACATAGTAGATCATAGTTTCAACACAGGTAGTTTAAACTTCAGTTCTAGAATCTTAAGTTGACTAATTATGATAATGAAATCCTTAAAAGGCATTACTCAAGCAGGCAAATCTACTAAATCTTTTTATTCTTTACATTACCTTTTCTTCTGGTCTTAAATTCTATTATGCGTAAATATGTTGGATGGCTTGACAGCTAGATACATTTACAAAAGGCAAATGGGCTGTTCACTTTGCAAGGGAATTTTCCAAAGAATACCATGTGCAAGACAAAAAAAAAAACCCGGCATTGTTGCTTACATGAGCTTGGATTATAGAAGTAAGTAGAGCTTCACCTCATTTAAATCTTAAATGAATAGTTCTGCTTTTTACATGTTAGCACAGAGTTGTGGTAAACACATTCACCCGAGTTTCAGTTGCTCAGTCCTTTAAAAGATACAAGCTCAGACTTTCCTTAGCCCAACAGTGGACTACAACTCTTCCTGGGGCATTCTATGTAGATGGCAAATTATTTTGGAGAGATAAGTTTTGAGTCTGTTCTAAGGCCTTAAATTGAGATCCTTCATGAAAACAATTACATAACATACTAAAATCACTTCAACGAGCACCTCTCTTTTAAAAGTACCAGCTAGTCTGCCTTGAAAACCTGCATATTAATTGAATCCTTCTTGCTAGCAACTGTGACCTCAGTAATCTAATCAGTGCTCTCCCTCTTCCCGCAACTCATGATGAACAGGATCATGAGATACCAAAGGCCCTTAAAAAATTGTAGAGTTTTACCTTTCATCTCTGCACTTCTACAAAAAGTACCCAGATCATACTATATTTGGAGATGCTGTTCTTTGTTCTTAACACTTATCACTCATCATAAGCAAACTGCTTAGTGCTGTGTTAAAGTTCAAAGCTTTCCAACCATTCATTGTCTAGCCATCCCTCTCTGCCAATCCCTTTTTTAGCTCTCATTTCTCCCATTCTCTGGAATTACCTACTCCAATCTGTCTAGCTATCTCCTACACTGTCTAACTTTAAGCAATTCCTGAAAGTCCATCTTTTTTAGGGAGGCCTATCCTGCCTCCACCTCTAATAAACTGAACTTTTTCCATCTTTTCCCATACTTTCCTCTTTTAGGCCTCATTCTAGCGGCCAATTACTTCTGTGCCCCGTGCAGGGCCATATTTTGCAGGCACAGTGATGCACAGGTGTTGCGCCCAAGGTGAGTTTGGGGACATGCACCTTCATGGATGTCATACCGGGACGATCCAAGCAGCCACATGTCCCAATAGACATATATGGGACTGCCAGCATGGGGAGACTTACAACCACTGTGCTTCTTCATGCCGGCAAAACATGGCCCTGCATTGGACACAGAAATACAGCAGTGTGAATGAGGCCTTATGCAAAGCAGTGCACAAAATGTAGTGTATAATAATAAAAATAATAATAATAATAATAATAATAATAATAATAATAAAAATGATGAAGATAAATTAAAAAATGTGCTTTACAGAAATATCACTTTTAACCCTTAATGCTGGACAGTTCTTCGCAGGATTCTTTCTTGAAATTTTTTTATGAAAATCATTATACACAGCCTTGACCAATCCCCAGGCACACCTTATACTGTTTGCCTTAGCTCCAAGTATAAGAACATGGCCCTTGTTATATGTGTACAGACACCAATTAACAAGCAAATGCAGCCATCCCCCTTATACTATAAGGATGTATTTGGTCATATGCTTATGTCACAAAACACATGGAGAATGAAATAGCACATTCCAAAATCAAATACATAAACAAATACTCGTTGGCTATTTTTGTTTCGGTTATCTTTAATGCTACTTTATGACACTTTTTTCTGTGTAGAGGTTGTCTATACAAAAGCAAAATATTTTGCAAATATGTATGATTCAGTACAGTACAGGGTAAAGCTGTGGTGCTATTTTAAAAAGTCACTGGTGCTGTTTGGGTGAAATCATTTTACCAAGTACAATGTCTGTGACTTAAGTATCAAATATATAAAGGAAAAATGCACCCAACAAAACAAAAAAGACAAACCAAAATAAAAAAAAAAAAAATAACAGCGACAATTCCGTATTCTTGTATCAAAGTCCTGTAGACAGTCCAATAAAATATAAACAGAAGTTTTTGTGCTCAAAATCAACACCTCTAATCCATCCACATGCTAAATGGTTCACTGTGCCACATTAAAAGATTCTTCTCCTCTTGTGAAAAAACATGCTCCTAATCCCAATGATCATTTACCAGAAAAATAAGAAACCTATATATGGCAAATGGGTCAAACAGGGCTATGTACTATGCCAATCCTCCTCCGCTCATCAGCCTCACATCATGGGGATACAAAGAAGACAAACTTCCGTTCTCCAAATTGCTCAGACAAAGCTAGAACAGAGAAGAAACGTGCACAACATTTATTGATTCATTTAAAAATCCAAAGAGTATGAAATACACTCACAATACCATGTGCCTCTAAGGACACTCCGTATGACTTGCAACCAAGTTTCATTTTGAAATACCACCACTCCATTTAATCTGGAGTTGATGTTTGTTCCACATCCTGGTTGTGATGTCATCAATGGATATGACTAACTGGAAGTCCTACCCCACCTACCTCCTACCTACCTACACATTTCATTGTTGGACGCTGTGAGGAAGTAGTCCAGAGGCCATCTTGCTTGTGGTTTATATATCAAATAATTTACTCTTTTAGCACTAATTACCATATTATGCAAAAGTTAACACATCTGGTTATATTTTATTAGACTGCTTAAAGGCTTTTGACACAAGAACAAGGAATTGTCACTGTTACAATTTTTTTTATTATTTATTTTTTGGTTTGTCTTTTTGTTTTTTTGGGTGTAATATTTTCTTTATTTTATTTGGGATTTAAGTCACATACATTGTATTGCTAAAACAATTGTATTCAAACATGAGCACATTCATCCCAACAGTCACTTGATAACTAGTATGTGTAAAAGTGATGCTATTTTAACAAGTACAACAGGGGGAGCGCTCTTAATTACTATTACCAATTTCAGCGTGGAAATATATTTAGTTTAAGGTTAAACTGCTACTCATCCAACTTCATTGAGTGGCCACATGTCTTCTTAAGCAACCTGAGACTAAATATTTTCTCCCTATGCTAGAATCACCATTTAGATATTGTATAGTGTGATCACATCTCCTCTTAAGCGTCTCCTCTCCAGAGAGAAAATGTTTAATATTTGAAGCGATTCCTCAAAACTTAGGTCCTTTAGTCCCCTTATTAGCTTTGTTGCCTTTCCTGGACTCTATCCAGTTCCATCATATCCTTTCCGAGGACTGGCAATGATAAATGGATGTAGCAGAAGCAGCGTTTTGTATAGTGGAAGAATTATAGTTTTATCTCTTAAGTAAGAACCTTCCTCTATCCAGATTACAGCTCACATCTTCATAGAATGTTAACAGGTTGGTCTGGCAAGAACAATTTGTTATAAATCAATGCTGGTTACTTCTAACGATACCATTTTCATCAGCTAATTCTTGGAAATGGTCCCTTATCATCCCCGCCAATAGTTTACATACAATTGATGTTAGACTGACTGGTCTGTAGTTTCTAGATATAAATCACTGCCCCTTTTGTGAATATTGGTATTACATTAGCTTTTTGCCAATCAGTTGGTACCATTCCAGTCAGTAAGCACATACATAGTGTAATCTAATAAGAATGGTTTTAAGGTGAAGAAAATATAATTTATTGAATCCCCTTGGAAGTGGCAAAGCACAAATGCATTAAATTTAATAGAAATTTCCTAAAGGAGTGCTTTATACATTATGTTTTATTCCACATCTCTACCTAGTGGCTTAATGTATGTTACTATAAAAGAAAACAATATATATGCTGTTAGAGTTAAAAACTATTTAACAATTATGAAGCAAACATAAAAGGTATCACACACGTTCAAACAGTTTGCCATAAATAATAATTGCTGAATTTTTGTGTACATTAACTGCTAACATTTTAAATATATACAGAGCTATTACTATGTAAATCTCAAAATAATCACGTAATCAGTCTCTAGATTTCTATTTAGCAGAACAGGAGTGTGCATGCTTCTCTTGAAAAACTTTACTTTTTGATGGGTGAGTCAAGAGGAAAGACTATGTACTTGTGTGTACATAACATTAAAGCAAAACGTCACCTTTACAGGGAAGTTCCACTTTAACACCTCTTTCCTCCCCCCTCTCCTACTTTTTGGGAAACAAGTACCTAGTTTTAGCAGGTACCCATTCCCACTTTTGCTCCGACTGCCTAGGTGATCGGAGCAGAAATTCTCCCCCCACCCACAACCTTCTAGGACATGTCACAGGCCCCAGAAGTGCAGCAAAACTTGTGCAAGCACAGAGGGAAGCTGGCTGTGAAGCTACAAGGAATCTCAGCTGGCTTCCCTTAGTAAACATGCTGGTGCCGGAGACCCCAAGACTGGCGAAGAACTGGCCTAAATGAGGATGGCGCTGGATTCTTGGACAGATAAGTGTCCTTTTTTTAAAAGTCTGACTTTTTGGGGTTTTTTTTTTGTAATACTGAAGATCCTCCTTAAAGAGTTGATCGCAAAAACTCGGACTAAGTGCAAAGCAAACATGTAGGTGGGTAAGCAGCTGTCCTATAGAAACCTGGCAGCAGTACCTCCCCTGGAGTTTTTTCATCCTCTTGACAGCTTCTTTTTCTCTTTGTCATTAGTGTCAATGGGATTAATTTACTAAAGGCAAATAGGCTGTCCCTTTGCAAAGGGAAGTTGCAGATCAGATTCATTATATAAAAAGGTACCCACATCCTTTGCAAAAATGATAGCACCAATACAAAAATGTGGGACTTTTTATGTACTAGAGCACAACATTAATTAAAAAAATCTACAATTTTAGTTATCATTCATAAAATACTTTTCTAAATTATATTAAAACTGGCACAATAGTATAAACTATGTACATGGTTTCATCCCCTTTATCTTTCCTACATAACATCATGTACTTCAATTATCTACAAAATATATACACAAATCTTTAATGTACGCAATGAGCAAGAAAGGATGAATCTCAATGTGTTTCATGGATCACATCAGCCACTTCCTCAGGAGATTAACAGGGTATACATCTTGAAGCAAGATAAAGAAAATGCAAAGGGGTACAGCTCATAAAGATCATCAATATAGCATGTAAAGCATCTGGCTTACAATTTACCATATGACACCAAGGAAATGGGTTGCGCATATCCAGGGTTGTTGTCATCAATGTGTGTATTTAACTATGGTTGGCTTCTCCTTGGTGTTATGTGGTAAATTTACACACAATATTGATTATCTGTATGTGCTGTATATCACTGTAACGTTATTTATCTTGCTTTCTTTTATTTACACACATGTATCCAGTCCTCACCCTCCTACTGACACCAAAGCTGGAGGTTATTTTACTCCAACATTTCTCATTGCAATGCCAGGCTCTATAGTATCTAAAACACAGCAAAGTGGTAAAGGTGTGACCGTGCAAGCTTTACACCATGAACCAATAACCACTTTATTGTCCATGTTCCAAAATGCTCGGTTGGCTCTTTGCTTAGTGCACCATATTTTTATTCTCAATCCCTTAAAAGATATGTACAGCCAAAGCTTGTTTGACTGTACATCTCCTATGGATCACAGGAGTGCAGATCGTTTTGCACCCCTGTGACCCATTTTAAGCAGAGAGAGGACTGAAGTCCACTCTCTGTTGATGTCACAGATGTCGGTCCAGGCACCGCACCATCACGGCCACAGAGTCGGGATCCCCCAGGTGCCTGGACCGACACCCAGCTCAGCCTCTCAGTGGGTAGCTGAGAGCCTGAGCTGGCTGCTCCCCACCCCTCCACGGCCCAGTGCTCCAATGAGTGAGGAGGGGGCAAAGAAGAGAGATGCTGACTGACAGTCAGCAGCTCTCTGCTCGGGAAGCTGTCAGAACCGAGTGATCGGTCGTGTTCGATCGCTCAGTTCTCATTGCAGAGGCACAGGGGGACCAATGCTACATCCACCTAGGTAAGTATACATGGGGAAAAAAGCCAAACCCCTTACTTCTTTTTTAACAATGTCCCACGCAACTATTCTCTAATGTTGGTAACTATGCAGAAGATGGTATCTTTGAGTTCTTGCATGTGAGTAGAATGTTATGTTAAATTCACATAAAGTTACAGCCATACTTACAACTGCTATTGTCTGCCCTCCACCAGCCAATTACATTTCCACCCCCAGTATGCATCATATTTAGGTTTAAGATTATTACTGAAAAAAATTCTAATGTATGTAGAGAGTATATTAAAAACACATTATAAGCCAAATACGCTAGGTACAGCAATGGATAGCAAGAAAGAACACTAAACAGGCGCCCCAGTGTTAAAAAAAAAAAAAAAACTGTTGTATGTATGGGGAATGTAATAGCTGGACACAAAGCATGTGCACATAGTTTTGGACCGAAGTAAGTTCCACATAAAAGAGGACGAGGATTTCTGGGTTCTGATGACATCACTTTCTTGTTAGAGTCCCTTGGAGCTTCCCCATCATGGCGGGCAGCCATCTGTTATTAATATTATTATTATACAGGATTTATATAGCGCCAACAGTTTGTGTAGTGCTTTACAATGTGAGGGAAGACAATACAGTTACAATACAATTCAATACAGGAGGAATTAGAGGGCCCTGCTAGTTAGAGCTTACAATCTAGAAGGGCCCTTGCTGGATGTTTGACTGGAGATCTGCACACTAATTCTGCTCTCAGCTTGCTTACTTTCCATCACTGCTTGGGATTACTGCTCAGCACTATGTAAGATTTAATTAATGACTTGGCATCTTTCTTGGACATTAATGTTTTATGTGGAACTTCCTTTAGCCCAAGACTGTGTGCACATGCTATTACATTCCCCATACATATAACAGTTTTCAGTTTTTGTTTTTTTACACTGGACCACGTTTAGTGCTCTTTCTTACCATTCATCTGTTCTGCTACCCTAGTGGCCACTTTGAAAAGCTACCCATGCACCTGGCTTTGCACCGTGCTACAGTTACATTTTATATGCTTGTGTTGGGGTTCAGCGCCCAGCCTTCTTTGTAAATACAGTACTTGGTAGGCCTATGCTCTAACCTTCAGGAAATCAATATTTTTAAAGGACTTAAAACAAGGCCTCTGGGGGACTCTGGGGGACGAACAGTAAGAGCGTAGATCAGTTCCAATGAACTGTGATTTTCACTTCTTTTCTCAGACTTTAATATTACAATTTTTTTAATGTAGAAATGTAGTAAAGCACTTTTTACACACATATTTTGACACTTTTTAGAAGGACCACTTCTGTAAAAACATTTACTTACAAACAGATTAATCAGCATTAGGAGAAAAAGCTTGGAGTTGTAATGTTTCAGAACAAATATCTATGCAGAACACTTTTGGTTTAACATTTTTTGTTTTTTACCCCTTGCAAACAACAGTGAAACACCTGTTCTTGCCTTGTTTTATATTTTTATGAAATATATACTATATTACCAAACGTATTGAGACGTCTGCCTTTACAATCATGTAAACTTTAATGGCATCCCAGTCTTAGTCCGTAGGGTTTAATATTGAAGTGGCCCACCCTTTGCAGCTATAAGAGCGTCATCTCTTCTGTGAAGGCTGTCCACCAGGTTTAGGAGTGTGTCTATGGGAATGTTTGACCATTCTTCCAGAAGCAAATTTGTGAGGTCAGGCACTGATGTTGGACTAGAAGGCCTTGCCCGCAGTCTCCACTCTTATACATCCTAAAGGTATTCTATCGGGTTTAGGTCAGGACTCTGTGCAGGCCAGTCAAGTTCCTCCACCTCAAACTTGCTCATTTATGTCTTTAGGGGCCTTGCTTTGTGCACTGGTGTGCAGTCACGTTGGAACAGGAAAGGGCCATCCCCAAACTATTCCCACAGAGTTGGGAGCATGAAGTTGTCCAAAATGTCTTGGTATGCTAATGCCTTAAGAGTTCCCTTCACTGGAACTAAGAGGCCAGGCCCAACCCCTGAAAAACAACCCCACACTATAATCCCCCTTCCACCAAATGATTTGGACCAGTGCACAAATCAAGGTCCATAAAGACATGGATGAGCGAATTTGGGTTGGAGGAACGTGAGTGGGCTGCTCAGAGGCTTAACCTCAACCTGGTAGAACACCTTTGGGATGAATTAGAACATAGACTGCGAGCCAGGCCTTCTCTCCAACATCAGTGCCTGACCTCACAAATGTGTTTTTGGAAGAATGTTCAAACATTCCCATAGGCACACTCCTAAATCTTGTGGAAGCTGTTATAGCTGCAAAGGGTGAGCCAACTCAATATTGAACCCTATGGACTTAGACTGGGATGCCATCAAAGTTCATGTGCTTGTAAAGGTAGGGGTCCCAATACTTTTGGTAATATAGTTTATGTGCTACTTTATTGAGGGCAGCATATCTGAATAGCTAAAGTGGTTTTATAGTTGCTGCCCTAAGCAACAAACCTATGGACTGATACATTTGTAGCACTATAGGTCTCAGACCCGTTCACACTGGGGCGACCTGTCAGGCGACCTGGTCGCCTGACAGGTCGCCGTAGGTCGCCTGCCATAGAGAAGCCGTGGACCCGTTCTAATAGGAGCGACACAAGTCGCTCCGACTTAGAAAAAGGGTCCGGAGCTTCTTTGGGGCGACCCGGAGCGACCTGCATTGACTTCAATGTTATAAAGTCCGTGCCGGCCGCTCCGAGGTCGCGGTGCGAGCTGCGCACCGCAACCTGTGAGGTCGCCCCGGCAAGTAGCGTCGCCTCAGTGTGAACGGGGTCTCAATGTAGATAATTTGAGAAACTGATAAACATTTGCTTAGAAAAAGTAACTACATTGGTACAGGCTAAACTATGTATACTGTATTTTTGTACTGTTTCTCAAGACTCAATTCCCATCCTGCAGAAATTGGAAGATATAAAATAAATAAAAAAAAAAAAGGTAAGGGAAGAGATATATAATTTTAATCATCAATTGTAATTAGTCCCAGTGTAAAGCAACATCTAGATGAAACAGTTAATTATCCTATCATGGTATTCCAACTAACAGTTATACTGTAAATTGCAGAATCCTTACAAAGAATGCATACTGTCAATATTATTACCCTCCAAAGATGGTCATTTTAGGTTATTAATCAGTCACCTTACCTCTTACATGTCAAAGATGTTTCTGAAAGGGAAGCAAGGTAAGACTATTCCTGCACAAGGTTTATGAAGGCCACTGTGACTGGCAATAAAGGATATGCATGTCCTTTCTGGATTGTATCAGGTATAACCTGTTTACCTTACCTTGAAATTGTGTTACCTGAGATGAGGTAGTCACCTGCTTCAAATAAAGAATGTCTCTAAGCTCTCCAAAAATATATATTTGCCAGAAGGCATTGATGTTGACCAAGCAATATTTGTATTCCGAGTGGAAGATATCATTGTTCTTCAAATGTTATAATATGTTTATAGGAAAAAAAAGACCTGATTTAAAGGGATTCTGTGCTGAGCTAAATCTAAAGGCTGCAATTGTGGACTCATAAAAATAGTAGGTGCTTGGCTGCTTCTAGTATCAAAATTTTCTGAGTAACTGAACCAGAAAAAAGCATGCACTCAGGGAACTCTGCATACTTTTTCTATGTCAGTGACTCAAGAGGTCTTGAAAGCACTGGTTTAGCATAACCACCAGACCACTATCATTTTTAGATAGACAGGACAGCAATAGTAGCCTTAGTACAGGTCAGATTTGTTTTTTGTTTTTTTGAGCAAACATTAAAAAAAAATGATAAGACTATAACTCAAACACAATAATACTTGCAGTAAAATGAAGATAGAAGTAGACATCAAGGCAGTGGCACCACTTGGCGTGCACAAAGGCTCATCCTATTAATAACAGGCAAAGTTGCAAGCAGAAGAAAAGAAAGACAATAAAAGACACACAAGATGAGATGTCATGCAGTTGGCAAGCAGTTACATGAGCTCACGTGATTCACCTATGAATTAAGATTCACAATCTACATTTAGGATGGCTTCAAAATTCTAAACCACTGCTGATGAGCGTATTTAAGCTAATGAGTAAAACAATAGTTACTTTCACACAATTATGATAAGAAACATAAAGAGCAAATTAAAATAAAGTATAAGTAAATAACAGAAACAAACTCTCCTTATCTACTGGTGAAAATGTTTAAAATGAAACTGCTAAATGAAGGGATTTTCATTCCTATTTCCTGATCCACCTTGAGGGTTATTATTGCTATAGCTGAACCCTTGGTTTAAAAAAACCCTTTGTTCTGCTTCATTTTTCCCTTCCTCATTTTTTTTGACACATTCATATATTTTTTTCAAACATATAAATGCATTTTAAAATTAATTACTACATGAAAAAAGACTTGAATATGTCATCCTTAATACTTATATGGATGATCAAACAGGAGATGCGCTCTTCTAGACTATGCCATTATCACCATAAAGAAAAAAAAATAAAAAGGTTTAAGCTGCAAAAACAGAAAGAAGATTAAGAAGATAAAAAAGTCTGGTATTCTTCCACTATATTTTCAAACATTGTGTGAAAGTAGCTTGCGACAGAGCTGAGATAATGCGGCCATGAATTTAAATGTAATTATAAAAGACAGTTAAAAGTAGCAGAGTGCTGCAAGACACATGCAGTGTAAGTTCACCAAAATACATGGATATATTTAATGCATTGTTGATGTTAACAATCATTCCATAGCATGCCATAAAGGAAATTAGAACAGAATAAAAGTAATACTTTTTAAATGGCTATAAATACTGCCAACATTAGTTTTTTAATTTGAAATACAAGTTTAACACTGATTAAGCAATCAATAGAAGCTGCAAATGATGCACTTACTGAAAACTTACAAACAAAATTCCTCTAATTTAAATTTCTTTTCAACAAAAAGACCTACCAATTCGTCTTGGTCAAAGCAAACATCGGGGCCTTTTCTGTATCTTGGATTCTGAGCAAGCAGGCATGGATCAGGGCCATTAGCTGTTGTTAGTAATTGAGGAAACTAAATATAGAAAATTGTTCAATATACATTTACTATTGGAAATATAACATTGGATGAAGTTTAAAGGGCTATTGCTTTGGGGGACGGAGTCAGAAGCCGAAGGGCCGGCTGCATAGAAGTGGTACTCTGCACTCTTTTTACATGCTGGAACAAAAAGTGGGGGTTTTAACTGCTACACAGTAGTGATCTCACCCCCAAACATAAGCAATCACCGTGGGGGTGTCCCGCAAGAAGAAGCTGGAGGTCCCCCTCCAATCAAGCATTCTAGCCCAGATGGCGGCCTCCTAGCATCACCAACCACCTGCTCATCAGTAGATGGGGATAGTCAGAGGATGCACACCGCTTTCTAGGCCTGAAGAACTGTCTCTAAAACACCTTCTCTCGTAAGCAGCCCAGCAAAAAAACAGACCAAAAGTCTGCAGAGGTAAGTGCTCCTGATTTAACCATTGATGACACAAGAGAATACCAGGATTCTATTTTAGTCTTTCCACCACTTATCCAGCCAGCCTTAGATACAACTGTATCCAATGTAGACATGCAAGTCTCTTTGAGAAGTTCTGTTAACTCTGACATAATGGCATTGATTCACCAATTCATGGCAGATACACAGGATGTGGGAGACAGAGTTAGTCACATGGAAAACAAAATAGGAGAATTTGCTAATACTTTTACACATAATGAAAGAGGCGATGACATGGTGTGGGTCAAAGCAAAATTGTTGGATCTGGAGGACTTGTCGTAATAACGTTAACATAAGGGGATTTTGGAAACTGTAAAACTATCAGATTTGAGAGTGTTTTTCAATAAACTTACTTTAGAGGGGATACCTAATGCACCAACAGAAGAGCTGATTATTGATTATACTACCACAGATTATACAATTATACAGACTTCCAAACCCACTTCATCTTACTTTGGTGCCAATAGATTTCTATGATATTATAGAAAAATTTTTGGATGTGAAAACATGACGATATGCTGGCCTGTTTCTAGGGTTTATCCTTATATCCCCCCAGCATAGTTTGAAGCAAAAGAACAATTTAATAAGAAGAGGGATTTGAGGCACCATAACAATAAGTGCTGTGTGCAAATAAAGGTGATGAATAAATAAATAAGCAATATTGATTAATTAAGTGCTAGAATACATAGCTTTAAAAATAAAAATACAATATTAAAAAAGTCCATTAATACATCCAATGCAAAAAGTTCCACCTCAATTGTGACAAGGTGCTCAAACAGGTCCTCTTGTTTATGAAAGTGCTAAGGCTTGTGTTATCCTTCACCCATTGATATGAGGGTCACTCAACAGATGACAAAGGGCCTCCAGGACTCAGCTCGCTCTATTGACAATGAGACAACCTCCCTGGGGATAGGATTTTAATAATGGATGGCCCCCTGGATTCACAATGGATAATGAAGTGATTGTCCATCGATCAGATGGTCAGACCGTTTTCCAAATAAATATATAAAATAAATAATTGAGCAATATAGTTTGGTATTTATTGATTCAAATAAAAATAAAGGTGCAAACTCACATTTGGAAGTACCAAACCTGGCACACATAAATAGCCATGGAGAGTATATCGGAACGCTGCTCAATTCCAGGCGTGCGTTCCAGCAAAGATCGGATGTGACGAAACCAAAAGTAGTAGCCACTAGATAAACCTCAATGCATTTTGAGGTATAGCGTCATCAGGAAGTTCATGCCGGGTTCGGCACTTCCAAATGTGAGTTTGTACCTTTATTTTTATTTGAATCAATAAACACCAAACGATATTGCGCAATTATTTGTTTTATATATTTATTTTTTTGGAAAACGGTCTGACCATCTGAACGGCGGACAAGCACTTCATTATCCATTGTGAATTCAGGGGGCCATCCATTATTAAAATCCTATCCCCAGGGAGGTTGTCTCATTGTTAATAGAGCGAGCTGGGTCCTGGTGGGTATAGGACTGTGTATATGGGATTGTATATCTACAGTATATATATATATATATATATATATATATATATATATATATATATATATATACATACACACACAGTATCTCACAAAAGTGAGTACACCCCTCACATTTTTGTAACTATTTTATTATATCTTTTCATGTGATAACACCAAAGAAATAACACGTTGGTGCAATGAGTGTACAGCTTGTATAACAGTGTAAATTTGCTGTCCCCTCAAAATAACTCAACACAGCCATTAATGTCTAAACCGCTGGCAACAAAAGTGAGTACACCCCTAAGTGAAAATGTCCAAATTGGGCCCAAAGTGTAAATATTTTGTGGGGCCAACATTATTTACCAGCACTGCCTTAACCCTCTTGAGCATGTAGTTCACCAGAGCTTCACAGGTTGCCACTGGAGTCCTCTTCCACTCCTCCATGAAGACATCACAGAGCTGGTGGATGTTAGAGACCTTGTATGCCTCCACCTTCCGTTTGAGGATGCCCCACAGATGCTCAATAGGGTTTAGGTCTGGAAACATGCCTGGCCAGTCCATCACCTTTACCCTCAGCTTCTTTAGCAAGGCAATGGTTGTCTTGGAGGTGTGTTTGGGGTTGTTATCATGTTGGAATACTGCCCTGCAGCCCAGTCTCTGAAGGGAGGGGATCATGCTCTGCTTCAGTATGTCACAGTACATGTTGACATTCATGGTTCCCTCAATGAACTGTAGCTCCCCAGTGGTGGCAGCACTCATGCAGCTTCAGACCATGACACTCCCACCACCATGCTTAACTGTAGGCAAGACACACTTGTCTTTGTACTCTTCACCTGGTTGCTTGACACTAGCTGAACCAAATAAGTTTATCATGGTCTCATCAGACCACAGGACGAGGTTCCAGTAATCCATGTCCTTAGTCTGCTTGTCGTCAGCAAACTGTTTGAGGGCTTTCTTGTGCATCATCTTTAGAAGAGGCTTCCTTCTCAGATGACAGCCATGCAGACCAATTTAATGCAGTGTGCGGCGTAAAGTCTGGGCACTGACAGGCTGACCCCCCCACCCCTTCAACCGCTGAGGCAATGCTGGCAGCACTCATACATCTTTTTACCAAAAACGACCTCTGGATATGACGCTGAGCACATGCACTCAACGTTTTTGGTTGACCATGGCGAGACCTGTTCTGAGTGGAACCTGTCATGTTAAACTGCTGTATGGTCTTGGCCACCAGGCTGCTGCTCAATTTCAGGGTCTTGGCAATCTTCTTATAGCCTAGGATATTTTTTATGTAGAGCAACAATTCTTTGCCATGAGGTGCCATCTTCCAGTGACCAGTATGAGAGAGTGAGAGTGATAAAACCAAATTAACACACCTGCTCCCCATTCACACCTGAGACCTTGTAATACTAACGAGTTACATGACACTGGGGAGGGAAAGTGGCTAATTGGTCCTGATTTGGACATTTTCACTTAGGGGTGTACTAACTTTTGTTGCCAGCGGTTTAGAAATTATTGGCTGTGTGTTGAGTTACTTTGAGGGGACAGCAAATTTACACTGTTATACAAGCTGTACACTCACTAATTTACATTGTAGCAAAGTGTAATTTTATCAGTGTTCTCACATGAAAAGATATAAAATATTTACAAAAATGTGAGGGGTGTACTAACTTTTGTGGGATTATATATATATATATATATATATATATATATATATATATATATATTTTTTTTTTTTTAATTGGTTGAACTAGATGGACTTGTGCCTTTTTGTTCAACTTAACTAACTACAGCTGCAAGAAAAAGTATGTGAACCCTTTGGAATGATATGGATTTCTGCACAAATTGGTCATAAAATGCGATCTGATCATCATCTAAGTCACAACAATTGACAATCACAGTCTGCTTAAACTATAACACACAAAGAATGAAATGTTGCCATGTTTTTATTGAACACACCATGTAAACATTCACAGTGCAGGTGGAAAAAGTATGTGAACCCCTAGACTAATGACATCTCCAAGAGCTAATTGGAGTCAGATGTCAGCCAACTGGAGTCCAATCAATGAGATTAGATTGGAGGTGTTGGTTACAGCTGCCCTGCCCTATAAAATACACACACACCAGTTCTGGGTTTGCTTTTCACAAGAAGCATTGTCTGATGTGAATGATGCCTCGCACAAAAGAGCTCTCAGAAGAACTACGATTAAGAATTGTTGACTTGCATAAAGCTGGAAAGGGTTATAAACGTATCTCCAAAAGCCTTGCTGTTCATCAGTCCACGGTAAGACAAATTGTCTATTAAATGGAGAAAGTTCAGCACTGCTGCTACTCTCCCCAAGAGTGGCCATCCTGTAAAGATGACTGCAAGAGCACAGCACAGACTGCTCAATGAGGTGAAGAAGAATCCTAGAGTGTCAGCTAAAGACTTACAGAAGTCACTGGCAAATTCTAACATCCCTGTTAGCGAATCTACAATATGTAAAACACTAAACAAGAATGGATTTCATGGGAGGATACCACAGAGGAAGTCACTGCTGTCCAAACAAAACATTGCTGCACGCTTACAGTTTGCACAAGAGCACCTGGATGTTCCACAGCAGTACTGGCAAAATATTCTGTGGACAGATGAAACCAAAGTTTAGTTGTTTGGAAGAAACACACAACACTATGTGTGGCGAAAAAGAGGCACAGCACACCAACATCAAAACCTCCTCCCAAATGTGAAGTATGGTGGTGGGGGCATCATGGTTTGGGGCTGCTTTGCTGAGTCAGGGCCTGGACGGATTGCTATTATCGAAGGAAAAATGAATTCCCAAGTTTATCAAGACATGTTGCAGGAGAACTTAAGGCCATCTGTCTACCAGCTGAAGCTCAACAGAAAATGGGTGTTGCAACAGGACAATGACCCAAAGCATAGAAGTAAATCAACAACAGAATGGCTTAAACAGAAGAAAATATGCCTTCTGAAGTGGCCCAGTCAGAGTCCTGACCTCAACCCGATTGAGATGCTGTGGCATGACCTCAAGAAAGCGATTCACACCAGACATCCCAAGAATATTGCTGAACTGAGACCCGGTTCACACTGATGCGAGTGCCGGGTTCGCATGTAATGTCGGAGCGCACTGCTCCGACATTACATGCGATCAGCTGTGCGGTGCGAGTTTAGCCATACAGTTTGTATGGCTAAATTCGCATCGCACCCGGTGCAAACACGCACAGGAGGCATTTTTGCAGCCGCATCAGGATCGGATCGCACAGCAGTTCACACTTGTGCGATCCCATCCTGTGCGAACTGCACGATCGCACTGCGATATGCGATCAAACTGGGGGTGTCGTTAAGATTACATTGACACCCCCAGCGGATCGCATATGGCAGTGTGAACTGCCGGGGGTGCGTGTGCGATGCGGGAACAGGCTGCGAATTCGCAGCCTTCCCGCATCGCAATAGTGTGACCCGAGCCTGAAACAGTTCTGTAAAGAGGAATGGTCAAAAATTACTCCTGACCGTTGTGCATGTCTGATCTGCAACTACAGGCAACGTTTGGTTGAAGTTATTGCTGCCAAAGGAGGTTCAACCAGTTATTAAATCCAAGGGTTCACATACTTTTTCCACCTGCTCTGTAAATGTTTACATGGTGTGTTTAATAAAAACATGGCAATATTTTATTCTTTGTGTGTTATTAGTGTAAGCAGACTGTGATTGTCTATTGTTGTGACTTAGGTGATGATCAGATCACATTTTATGACCAATTTGTGCAGAAATCCATATCATTCCAAAGGGTTCACATACTTTTTCTTGCAGCTGTAAATACATTAAGTATGTATATATTTTTTTAAACTTCATTCACACATTTTTTTTGGTTGCGCTACTGTGGAGTAGTACTAAGTCGAAAACTTTTGGATTATTTCACTGGTTTGTTTAGAACACATTATTTGTGGCAAATCAGCCTCTCCACAAAAATGACTCCTGAGTGGAACAGAATACTCTGAGAATACTGAATAATTTGTCTGAAATACTTATAAATAGTTTAATGCTGACAATGCTCTGGTGAGTTCATTAGTGAACCTTGTCTCTAGACTTTTCTCCCATACAAAGTTGCATTTTTTTACTGCCCAAATCTTCCCTTGGAAAATTGTGGATTTTTTTCAAACAACATTAATATAAAGGAATCTCAACATCATTAAAGTGTTACTAAACTCACAACAGTAAAACCAGTCTATCTATGCAGTAATGCACACTTGTTATACTCACTGTGGAACCTAAAGGGTTAATCATCTGCATTGTGTAAAAAGGCTGTTTTGTCCTGTATTTTTTGATCCTCCCCTTCTTTTACTGTCCCCATTCCATCTGATAGTACAACACCCTAGGAGGCACTCCGCACATGCTCAGTTTGGTGTGTATTGCTAGAGAGTTTTTTTTTTGGGGGGTGGGTGCATGTTATTAGCACAGGGCACTGTCCAGACAGATGGTCAGGGGTCATCAGGGGGCAGCCTCATAGGACAGTCAGAGCAGAATGAAATATTTAACTACATGTCTTAACCAGTGCTCAGCCAGACACTGATATAAGCCACAATACTGCTATATACTGCTGATGAGAAAAGGTATTTAGCAGTATATATTTACTAAAATAATTGCATTTCCATGTTCTGTGGGAGACCCAATATAGTTAATGCAGGGTCTTGGGTTTTTATAACACCTTAAAGTGGAGTTCCAGCCCCCCCCCCACACCAAAAAAATTAAAAGCCAGCAGCTACAAAAAAAATGTAGCTGCTGACATTTACTATTAGGGAACTTACCTGTTCAGGGATCCCACAGTGTCCTCACCCAAGCCGAGTCTTGAATTGGCTTTTGGGTGTTGACACCGCCATCTTGGGTAACGGAAACCTGCAGTGAGGCCTTGCAGCTTCACAGCCGGTTTCCTACCGTGCATGCGCTAATAACAATGCGCTTTCTGAATGAGATAGCTGCGGTGAGGGCTGAACTTCCAGTTGAGTTTGCCGAGGCAAACTCAGCAGGAAGTGGAGGCGGGAACCTGTAAAAACCAGGTACCCACTCCTCCCTTCCCCCCACAAGGTGCCAAATGTGGCACCAGAGGGGGGGGGCAGACAAGCAGAGCTTCCCCTTTTGGGTGGAGCTTCGCTTTAGGGCCACTTTAATTTTTAAAGTTGACAGACATACAGCTAAAATATTGCCAAAATAAGTTGTATTTCTGTCCATCCAGTCCTGAGATTTTCACATCTCTGCAACACAGCACAGACCTGCCAGGCAGGGGGAACATACATTTTTCTGATGTTTTTAAGTAACACTTACTGTATAAGTCTTTCCCTCCCCCAATCTGTGACTGGATAATGAAAACAGAAGCAGCACACTGGTGAGCTCATTTTTCTGCTATCTTTTCCCTTTTAAAATGCTTCTTGCACTACAGCACCCCTGACTCTTTTATGTTGCTTCTCCCTCCCTCTCTCTAAGCTCTGCTATACAAGAACTGCAAGAGGCTGATATTAAGTAAAATTCAGGTAATTACTTTGCTCATATTTAAAGCGGAGTTCCGGCCACAAAATCGACATAGTCGATTTTGGGCCATCCGCTTGCTTTTCGTCACCTGAAAAATAAATGGATAGTTATGATTTTTTTTTGTTTACTTACCTTTTTATTGAAGAAAAATACTCACCTTTCTTCCACTTCCTCCCTCTGCGGCCGCGGCCCGCGCCGTCACTTTTGGTTTGCGATGATTCCTGGGAGCTGAACGTCATCGCTCCCAGGAATCAATGCGCCTGCACCGGCCCCGCTCGTCACTTCCAGTGCTGTGGAGGAATGCGGCGCCGCACCGGAAGTGACATCCGGGGCTGGTGCAGGCGCATTCTGGGAGAAGAGGACACGGAAGAGGATGCAGAAGAGGATCGCACTTATTTCAGCTGCCCACATCCGAGATGGCAACGCTAAAGAAGAAATTTTAAAGGTAAGTATTTTTTTCTAAAAGGTAAGTGCAACCCGGGACAGTACAGAGGCTATCCATTGTGGAATGTACTAGCACTGACTGTCCCGGGGGTATTTTTATTGAACATTTTTTTGTGGCCGCTTTAACCACTTGCCAACCGCTCACAGTAATATTACTGTGGCAGGTCGGCCCCCCTGGGTCCAGCGACGTAGATCTACGTCGCTAGACTTCTAGTGGTCTCGGCGGCGTGCGTGCACTGCCGGAGCCTCGCGGGAGTCGGGAGTCGGGCCAGAGGAGGAGAGGCGGCGATCACTGCCTCTCTTCCCCGATTGTCAGGGAAAGTGAGAGAAGATCCGCCTGCTTGTGTAAACGAAGCTGGCGGATCTTCTCTGTGACAGACAGGGAGAGATCACAGGATTCAGCATAGCTGAACCTGCGATCTCTGTCTGTGTCACAGAACCCCCTCCCCCCACACGTCAGTAAGCATGAGGCATACATTTAACCCCTTGATCACCCACAGTGTTAACCTCTTCCCTGTCAGTGTCATTATTACAGTAAAAGTGCATATTTATAGCACTGATTACTGTAGTAATGTCACTGGTCCCCCCAAAAGTGTCAAGAATGTCAGTTAGGGGTCCGATCTGTCCGCCGCAATGTCACAGTTCCGCAAAAAATCGCAGATCCTCGCCATTTACTAGTAAAAAAAAAATAGAAATGACATAAATATTTCCCGTAGTTAGTAAATGTGATAACTTTTGCGCAAACCAATCAAAATACGCTTATTGCATTTTTTCTACCAAAAATATGTGGCAGAAAATAAATTGGCCTAAAATGTTAAAAAAATTAGATTTTTTTTATTTTATTTTTTTGGGAATGTTATATATCAGAATGTGAAAAATATTGTTTTTTTTTCAAAATTTTAGTTTTTTTTTAATTAAAAATCACACAGGTGATCAAATACCACCAAAAGAAAGTTCTATTTGTGGCAAAAAAAGGACGTAATTTTCGTTTGCGTACAACGTCAAATATTGCAGTGCCGAATCGCAAAATATGGCCTGGTCAGGAAGGGGGTAAAATCTTCCAGTCTTAAAGTGGATCGAAATACGCTCATTGAGAATTTTTTTGTCAAAGATATGTAGCTAAATACATTTTGGACTAAATATATGAAAAAATGTAATATTTTTAACAGTCAAAGTAGAAAATGTAAATTTTTTGCGAAATTTTTGCTATTTTTTTATTAATATCGCAAAAAATAAAAAGCACAGAGGTGATCAAATACCACCAAAAGAAAGCTCTGTTTGTGGGGAAAAAAAGGACGTAAATTTTGTTTGGGTACAGCATTGCATGACTGTGCAATTATCAGTTAAAGTCACACAGTGCCAAGTTTAAAAAAGTGGCCTAGTCATTAAGCAGCAAATTCCTCTGGGGCTAAAGTGGTTAAAAAAATACCTTTCATGATTGAAGAGGTGCAAAAATGTGTAGCTTTTAGATCTCTTTGTTGTTCAACCTACCTTGCCTATTTTTTAAAATATTCTCAGTTCTAATAATATGACAAAATAGTACATTTCCTTTGGAAAAAAATACACTCCATTGTTGGTTTAGTTGTTCAAAAATGCGCATTTATAATAAAGGATACAGCGTTGTTCTGCTTGTATTAAAGGTTGCTGATCACAAGCATCACATGTGCGATGACTGTCTACTATTATGAAAAGCAAGTTGGTGTTGACAAGTTTTTCAACATGGTAGATTCTGAAAGAAAGCATCAAAGGAAAAGTTACATACAATTAAAAAGGTGTACTGAGATATAGCAAATCACATTCAAACTACTGTGCTTCAAGCCCATAAGAGATGTTGACTTCCAGTTTCAATATTGTACAGTATCTATCAATATAGTGAAGCACATATTTCCAATGTGGCAATAACTTAAACATTACAAATGCTTGGTCACCTGTGATCAGATCTTATTACCTCTGAAGATGTCAATGCCTTCATCAATAACAGTTAGCATATGACTATTGTTTTTAGTTTTATGTTGCATTTATTTATCCTTTCACATGCATTATGTATGAGAATTTTTTTATTCATAATTTTATTTCATTTTTGCAATTTTGTGAGAATTTTATGAATTGTCATAAGTATTATACTATTGCATAGCTATTTCCCATGTGACGTCGGACCTTTTTGGTGTGTAGCCAGATTATTTTATTTTATTTATTATGCAATGGTTGACCTTCCCTATTTCATATTCATTTGTGTCCAGCGATCTCTTTTTCTCTTTTGGGAATAAATTAGAACGCGATTGCGATTTTTTGCAATATTGTTAATGCACTGTGACCTATTAAGATCTTGTTTGCGTTCCAGAGTGGTGGGTTCCGGTTCCGTGCTCTGGTGCACTCCTCCAGTCGTTGTATGGGGCTGCTTCGCATTCCCGCTTCCGCTTCCTGCCCAGTGAATACAAAAGTGACGGCACATGGATGCAGAGCCATGCCCCCTGGTGACGTATTCTATGACGAAATGCGTAGGGAGGAGCTGGCTCTGCGTCTGGCGTCACTCCAGGAAGGTCCGCCGCTGTTAGGAGGATATTGGATGTCTGTTTTGTTTAACTGCCATATTATGTCATATATTTGGTGAGTGGTTTTACCTTGTGTAATAAATATTACCTTTTAAACAAACTACACCACGAGCTCTCTCCTTATCTTTTGGTGAAACCTTCCCCTCTACCGGACATATTGATCTATCCATCTGTCTGTATATTGTGTGGAGTCCACTAAGTACACCTCAAGCCGTACTATCTCCCCTTCATTGGTGAAAGCGCTGTTGATCATTGTGCAAACAGTGATCCCATCCTTTTAGTAAGAGGCAATGTGCTTCATGTGGTGGTGGTGTAGCCTACTGTCGTTTTGTCTATCACACATAGAGGTGGAAGATTTTCAGCTTTAATTAAAAGACTGTTATCATGGACTCATTCATGTTTTAAGCGCTGCATTTTATATTTTATTGTTTACCTCTGAAGGTAAAGTTGGTAAAACAGATATAGATTGCATAACAGTGTCCTTTTCCCAACCAGTAAAGGTTTACCTTGTGCAGTTGACACAGTCTAAATATCCACTAAAAGATTTGTTGTCGTTTTCAAAAAAATATTGGGTTTGTTCAGTGATACAGCTCTGCTTCGACATGATGGAAGAAAAGTCATCATCATCAAATTCAGCTAAAAGAAAAGAATAAATAATAAGTTCCCTTCATGACTACAGTGTACCCATCTTCTAATGGCTCCTTCCAGCAGGAAAATGCACAATGTCATAAAGCTCAAATCATCTCAAACTGGTTTCTTGAACATTACAATGAGGTCACTGTACTCCCAATGGCCACCACAGTCATCCGATCTCAATCCAATAGAGCACCTTTGGGATGTGGTGGACCGGGAGATTTGCATCATGGATGTGCAGCTGACAAATCTGCAGCAACTGAGTGATACTATCATTTCAATATGGACCAAAATCTCTGAGGAATGTTTCCAACACCTTGTTGAATACATGGCAAGACGAATTAAAGCTTTTGTTACCCCAATGCTTCATATTCCTTATATGTGCTTGCTGCCCAATGTACTAGTATGAGAAAGTACCTTGTTCTCTTTGTATTGCTTCCTTTGTGTGAAATCCCTGGTGTTCCTGTCAGTACCTATGCTTTTCTTTTAACCACTTGCCGACCGCCGCACGACTATTTACTGCGGCGGTCAGCCCCTCACAGGCAAAGCGACGTAGTACTACGTCGCTAGCCTGTGAGGGTCTAGGGAGTGAGCGCGCGCGGTCACGGACCCCCCCGTGTGTGTGACCGGCGGACCCGATGTCTGCCGGTCACTCGCGATCGTCGGGTGGAGAGGGAGAAAGGCATTCGGCTAATGTAAACAAGCCGCCTGTCATTCTCCCCTGTGTAGGAATAGTGATCATACGGTTCTACTATGTAGGACCGTTGATCCCTGTTCCTACACCTCAAGCCACAGCCAATCACAGTTAGAATCACGCCCATAGGGACACACATAACCCCTCCCTCTCAAAAAAAGTTAACCCCTTCACTGCCAGTGTAATTTTACAGTAACAGTGCATATTTATAGCACTGATTACTGTAGTAATGTCACTGGTAGCCCCAAAAGTGTCAAAAATGTCAGTCAAGGGTCCGATCTGTCCGCCGCAATGTCGCAGTACCGCAAAAAAATTGCAGATCGCCGCCATTACGCGTTAAAAAAAAACACCAAAAATGCGATTTTATTTACCAAACATATGTAGCATAAAACAAATTGGCTGAAAATGTTAAAAAATTTAGATTTTTACATTTTTTGGGGGGGAATTTCATATAAAAAAAATGTGAATAATATTGTTATTTTTGGAAAATTGACGCTCTTTTTTTGTTTATAGCGCATGATCAAAAAATCGCACAGGTGATCAAATACCATCAAAAGAAAGCTCTGTGGGAAAAAAAAGGACGTCAAATTTGTTTAGGTACAGCGTCGCACGACCACGCAATTGTCCGTTAAAGTCACGCAGTGCCGAATCGCAAAAATAGGCCCTGGTCAGGAAGAGGGTAAAATCTTCCGGGGCTTAAGTGGTTAAAAACTGACCACACTAAGCTGGAGAACAAATTGTGGTCAGTTCTCTAGCTGTGCTGGGAACTCAGCCTGCTCTCCTCCAATGATCAGACTTGTCCTGACACGCCTCCCCTGCACAGCCATTTACTGGGAAGCTCAGTGTATTGCTGCTTCTCCTCCACCCTGCTTTTATGCAGCTGAGAACAGAGGGAATGTAATCACTTATAAAAAGGGGATTAATAATGTATTTTTATATCTATACAAAATGTTTTGCCTTTCATTTCTATTTTTAATTGGATGGATTGTTTTATAAGGTGATCACTAAAGGCAATTTACAATCACTAAAGGCAAAAGGTACTAGCAAGGTGTACCTAATAAAGTGGGCAGTGAGTAGTGAGTATATATATATATATGTGTATAAGACTCATGCAGACTCATATCTGTCTGACTTCTTAAAACAAGTTTGGCTGTGCTACGTCCCTCATGTTGTTGCCTTTGGCTTTGTTGTATTCAGCAGTAGTTTCCCTTAGGTCACGTATTAAAGCCAAGAGATATTGTTACAAATTGCTTCAAGGATATAGTTCAATACATTATAGATATGGAACTTTGTAAGAACATATCAGTTTCATCACATTTTAGCATGTACTTTTCAAAATTCCACTTAATAGCTGCTTTAAATTGCTGTAATGCTGAATTGCATTGCATTTTGTGTTTTATTGAAGTATATCAGTAAAAATGAAGTCGTATTTGAATTCATCAATAACTGTACAAATGAACAATATGGGGTTGATTCAGTAAAGGAAACTAGTCTGTTCACTTCACAAAGGAATTTTTCTTTAGCTTAGTGAATGAGGTAAAGCTCTGTTGACTTCCATAATCCAATCATGCACAGACATTTTTTTTGTGTTAGTAACAGAAGACAGAAATATCACCTGCTATCTAAATGCTTATAAAGAGGTTTGATCACAATAAATATGAATATCTATGACTAGATTTTAAAGAATTAACCTGCAGTAGTTGCTATCCATAAAATTCATGATTAAAATGCCTCATGAATTTTATGGAAAGTAACTACTGCAGGTTAATTCTTTAAAATCTACAAAATTATTTAGAAGCAATAATTACATGAAAACTAAAGGAAAATGTCCTAAAAAAGTAATATTGTATGATAATGTAGCAAGATAAAAACTTTATTCAAAGTACTTATCTCCTTACACTTTTACGGATGGTAACTTTTGAACAGTAGTAGATAGGCCATGCTTGTCTTTATGGACATTTTTATAGACACATGATCCTAAGGTATCTACCATTCACTTAAACGCAAATGCTGAACATGTCCCATTGCCTATCACTGATGATGATTTTGAAAATGAATTAAATACTACTGCAGTCATAAATAAATAATGAGGGAATAAATGTGTTATCTACAGTATGCTGTATCTGCTTTCCCAGCAAATATGGTAATAATAATAATGTGCAAAAAATGTGCTTTTTTTAAATACATACAATGTAAATATATATTAATATAGATAATGCTTTGATACTACACAAAGTCCAACTTTGGACTATTTTTTTTTTCAATGGAACACCATACACAGATGAAATAAAAAAAAGCAGCACCAGATGCAATACTCACCTCCAGTGCTGTCCTCCTCACTATATCTGTTTCATCACAGGATGTCCTCAGTCTTTTGGGTTTAATGATGCTGGGCATCATTCAACTCAAAAAATGAGAACATACTGTGAGCAAAGGTAGTCTTGAACTTCTTTTTGGGTTGGGGGATCTACAGTTCCCTGCACTTAAAGTGTAATTAACATTGGGTTAACACTGCTCTTCGCATCCTTGAGAATGCACCAAAAAGACCAGAAGAGGAAGAGGACTCCACACATTACTTGACTGGCCTAAAGACTTCTGAAATAGGTAAGCATAAGACAAAAAACACACAGTTCGGCAGCCTTAAGGGGAGTGTCCTTTGATAAGAGGGAAGGGCAGAGTTGAGCTATAAGTGTTCAAATATGCATTCTTTAAAAAGTAAAAAATATTAACAATTTTTTAGTTAAATATGAAAAAAATAATACATATAAAAGTATTTCAACATACCAGCTTCATTAAAGTGCGGCAAGGTGAGACTCCAGAATAACTGCTGTAATATGGACCTAAGGCATAAACCATTAATTAGTATTTCCACTTTTCACATTTCAGTTAAGCACACAATTTTCAGTGGTAACATCAAACTGCTTTACGTTGCATTATCAGTAGACACCAAGTAAACAGTCTTTATATGTGCTCCCATAGAATGTATTGTATTCTGTTTTACACTTATAATCTTTGGCAATTGTTCCTCCTTAAACAGCTGTATATTTTTCTCTCATAACAATAAAGTTTATCATAGGTTAAAGCTAAACGTATTTTTTTTGTGTGTGAGAAGCATAGCAGATCAAAGTTCAAGGAGGGATTAATGAGCTGTCAGCTGCATGGTGATTTAGTCAGAAGCCTTAAGTCACAAATCACAGTACATCAGTAATAGCTCTATATCAAGTTTTGTCTTACTGGATTATGTTCTGCTTCTACGTTCCAGTTCTGCAGTATATGCAGATATAGTTAGCGTGTGGTTTTATTAATTTATTAATATTGATTTAGTAAAGATTTAGTAATTTAGTAATAATGTGTGCTTTCTGAGCACTGGTGAATTAAATGAAGTGTAGTTTTGGAATCACACTTTTAATATCCACTACAGATAATCTTTATACACTGCAAGGATCTGAACAAACCTTACTGTTGACTATTTCCTTACTCTGTTTTGAAGCTATTGATACAGGCCTTCTAATGCACTTTCCTAAACTACAGGCATTCCCCGGGTTACAAACAAGATAGGGACTGTAGGTTTGCTCTTAAGTTGAATTTGTTTGTAAGTCAGAACAGGTACATTTTTTAAGTGTAGCTCCAGCCAAAATAATCATTTTTACGTTTTTTGGATAGCATAGGGAAGAGTAACATCCCTGTACCATTTGTTTTGCTGTCTGTACCCCTGTTCAGAAGATTCCCCTCACGTTCTGTCCTTATGACAATTGGATTTTGAAAAATTTGGGTTGTTGTGGAAACAAGGATTAGTGATAAAGCTTCAGTGGAGACACCTTTTTCCCCATGAGAACTCTTACAGGAGTGAATTTCCCTTCCTAGGAGTAGATTTCCCCTCAATTCCTGTTGTCTCCCTCCATTTGTTAGTAGGAGTCATTTGTAAGTCGGATGTTTGTAACCTGGAGACCGCCTGTAAATGCTAAGTTAGAAGATCTGCCTGATCAGTCTAGGTGTTATTATAAGAGAAGGAATGTCCCGACATTCCTTTAGTCTTAGTACTTTTTGAAAGCACCTCAGCATAAGGGAAAATTCTATTGCAATGGATGCATGATTTTTTCCCCCAGGCTCTGTGTAGAAATTTGTGATAAGCAGTGAATCAATGACACTAACCTGAAATGTTGAGTGCTACAAGTTTAGGAAGAGACATTGGAAATTTTAAAAAATAAGGCCCCTTTCACACGATCGGATAGATAAGGTCTGCCTGTCCGGTTTTCAGGTGGACGCGATTGGGCCACCTATTCTACTCTATAGGGAGGCAGATGTCAGCTGACATTGGTCTGGCATCTGATCCGACAAAATACTCTGAAAAAAAAAGGATGGCGATACGTTCGTCATCCATCCAGCGGGTCAGGTCGGATGAAAACGGACATGCTGTCTGTTTTCATCCGATCTCCCCATAGAGGAGAGTGGGACTCTGGCAGTTCCATGTCTGCACAATGAGCTGAAACAAACCTGTCATCTGCCTGCTCAGCAGGGAACAACAGAGCGATACACAATGAGCTAGCGGAGTCTGTGGAAACGGATCTGCCCGTGTGTAAGGGGCCTTGGAAAACCAAAGTGACAAAAGGTTATAATGTTAAGGCAATTTTAACAAAATTAAATAAGTTAATGACTTACATAGAAAATATATATGCAAGTTTAATTGCTTAGAAAATGTGGAATTGTCATTTAAATGCTTTTATTTTTTACATCAGCTTTCAGGTCTGTTCTGCAAATATGCCGATATTTCTAGTATTTTCCACTCAGGGTTATGTTTGGTTATTTAATTTACAAATTTAGACAAAAAAGGTTTAAAAAAACTGGTCATGCATACAGTAATCTGATTGCTACCAGCCATTATAAATACTTATCATCTTCTCATGTTGTTTATAAAAGCAGAGAATATTAGAACAATAGGTTTTCTGTTGACAGCTTACATCAGACAATAGTGTCTTTTCATATTTATAATCCCAGATAATAATATATTAGTGAACCTGTGCTTTGACCATGTAGGACAAAGCAACAGGTTTGGTTTAATGCCCCCTTACCTAGCACTACTTAATTATTTTTCCTTTGTGCCCTTACCATGCAAAAAAGTGAATTTTGACTTATCTATAAATTCCGTATCTTGGAGTACAGTACAGGTCACGAGTTGTAGTCACACGCCATGCAGGCTACATTCAAGTGATTGGACACTGGCAAAGAACTGTGCTAGGGATGCCTCTAGCACATACTCATATAACCCCACCCCCTCCACGGAACTCCAGTTTTTTGGCAAGCAATAAAGAGTGACCATAGGAGGGCAGGGCCCAATTTCCTGTACAGTACTCCAACGTAAGGAATTTACAGGTAACTCACAATTCCCTTTATCCTCATCCTACAGTACAGGACACAGGGCCATAATCATAGACCATTGGAAGTACCCAAGCAGGGCTGGGCATCAACATAGCAAACAGAACTACCAACAGGCCCACAAAATAAGATTAAGAACCTGAAAAAAACCGCATGTGAACAGAGATCCAGGTAGCTGTCTTGCAAATCTGGGATACAGATGCTTGATGTTTGAAGGCCCAAGGGACACCAACAGATCCAGTGGAATGGGCTATTATAAGGAAAGTAGGAACTTTGCCCCTAGGGGTACATTAGTTGTCTGATATACCTGCAATGGTGGCTTCGGAGGCTGGATGTCTGCTACAAGAGCATGTAGGGAGGACAAAAAGTAACTCAGTGTTGTGAATAGAAGCCTAACCTGCTAAGTGGATTCTAACAGCCATGACTACATCTAGGCAATGCAGATAAGTCTCCTTGGTGTGGTTTAAAGTGGGACAAAAAACGGGCAGGACAATATCCTAATTTTAATGAAGCCAAGAAACCATCTTTGGTAGAAATGAACATCTTGGCCTCAACACCATCTTGTCCCTGTGGAGTAAAAGAAAATGCTCCTTATAAGAAAAAGCCACCAGCTCAGAAACATGCCAAATATATGTAATGGCTACTAAGAAGGCAACCTTTCATGTGAGGTCTTCCGAAGAGATATCTCTGATTGGCTCAAAGTGGGGTCTCTGAAATATGGAAAGCACAAGGTTCAGATCCCAAGGAGACACAGGAGGTCAAATAGCGGAATTAAGAAAAGTATTGATTAAGTACTTTGTAACAGGAATTTTCTGGAAAAGAATAAGGCAGAATACTGGTCAAGACCAGATCTAAGGCCAAAATACAAGCCAGAGAATATTAACTGGGTCTGATTGCCAATTTACCACACTGGGGATGGCAGCATGAACTGGAATGGGAATTTCCACTCAGGAAAGGTTTAAGGTAACTTCCCACAGGGTAGCTGAACTTGTGATATCCCCATGATAGTTTATGTAGGCAACTGCTGTGGCATTGTCTGACTGTCCCTGACTAGGTGACCTTGCAAAAGGGAGGTCCAGTGCTGTAGAGATAATCGAATGGCTCCCAGTTCCAAAATAATAATGGGGAGTCTTAACTTGACTGAAGACCAGGTCTGCTGACCAGTTAGGGAGTTGTAAACTCCACCCTAACCAGCCTGTTGTCACCATCCACAACACTGGAGGGAATGCCTTTTATGACTCCAGTGTAAGGTTGGAGATCCATCATGTCAGGGGGAGGATTGTCTTGCTGAATAGTCACATAGGACAATACAGAGAGTGGATCTGTTTGTTCCACAAGGTCAGAATTTTGAGTTAAAGACTTCTGGAGTGAAACTGGGCAAAGGGAACTGCCTCAAAGGAGGCCACCATTAGGCCCATAACCTTAATGGAGAAAAAAAACGAGCAGTGTATTTTGGATCTGAGGGTCTGCATGAGGGACCTCAAAGCATTTGCAACCCTTAAAAAACAGACATGCTCCTGTCCCTTTCTATGTTCTACAATACCTGATTGTTCCCGTCTTCCCCTCTGTAAACTGACCACAGCTGATCTCTAAAAGCGTGGTCAGTTTACGTGCCTCCATCATCCAGGTATCTCCAGAGCATCTCTGCATCTCCCTCTCCTCCTGTCTCTTCCAAAGTCTTTGAGTCTCCTCCCTGCCCCCCCCCCCTCCTCCTGCCTAGATAGAGCAATGCAATTCCCCTGAAGCTACTCTCCCTCTCCTCTTTCTTTAAGGATAAGTTCACATTTTGACACAAAAATAATAAAACACTATATAATACCCAATTTTTGGAAAAATATAAAAGATAATGTTACGCTGGGTAAATAGTTACCAAACATGGCACGTTTTAAAATTGCATACTCCCGTGGAACGGCGTCAAACTACGGTACCTAAAAATCTCTATTAGCAAAATTCTAAAAGCCTTTACAGGTTGCCAGGTTAGAGTTACACAGAAGGTCTAGTGCTAGAGTTATTGCTCTCGATCTGACATTTGCAGCAATACCTCACATGCGTGGTTCGATCGCCGTTTACATATGCATTTATTATTATTTTTATTACTTATTTTATTCAAAAAATGTTTAAATTGTCTCTAACTTTTTTTAATCAACTTTATTGCTTTCGCAAGGGATGGGCAATCGACTGACCGATCCTTCCTTTGACCAATCCTTCCATTGATTGATCGGCCAATCCTTCCTTACTTTGATCCTTCCTTTGATTGATCCACCGATCCTTCCTGCACTCGACTGACTGATCCTTCCTTCCACCAGTCCTTCCATCTGTGCAATCGGTTGACCAATCTTTCCTGTAATCAATCGATCCTACCTTCAATTGATCCTTCTTTCAATCGACCAGTGCTTCCTGCGATCTATCAACCAATCCTTCCTGAAATTGATCAACCAATCCTTCCTGCAGTTGGTCGACCAATCCTTCCTGCGATTGATCGACCGGTCCTTTCTTACTCTGATATTTCCTGCGACTGACCAACCAATCCTTCCTGAGATCGACTGACTAATGCTTTCTGTGATTGATCAACCTAGCCTTCCCACAATTGATCCACCTATATTTCCTTTGATCATTTGATCTTTCCTTTGATCAACCAATCCTTTGATCTTTTTTGATTAACCAATGCTTCCTGCGATTGATTGACCAATCCTTCCTGCGTTCAATCGACCAATCCTTCCTGCAATCGATCCTTTCCATGATCGATTGACCGATCCTTTTCCGTGATCGATTGACCAATCCTTCCTTTCTTGATTGATCCTGCGATTGACAGACCGATCCTTCCTGTGATCGTCTGACCGATCCTATTATTTTTGTGCTAATAATTGTTTGCAATGTTATTTATCCTTTTCCATATAGTATAATACCTAGTTGATCCTGCCCGTTCCTGTCAGTAAAACTGACTTTCCATCATCCTACTCTCTCTGTATCTAAGATCTGTATCTCCCTCTCTCTCCCTCCCTTCCTGTCATTTCCATGCTCTGTGTGAACCCCCTCCTCTCCCTGTCCCTGCCCTCCTCTCCTGAAACTGAAACTAAACCAGCAGAGGGATGAGAGCCCCTCCAACTGGAGTTTCTCTGCTGGAGAGTAAGACTCGGGAAAGCCATATGACTGCACAGAATCACTGCTGGGAAAAGGTATATAGAGATTATATTGGTAAAAAAAAAAAAACACATGGCCATTACTATTGCCCAATAGGAGAATCTATCATGGGAGTTTATTGTAGAGACTTTACAAGCACTTTAAGGATGCCATTCTTTCTGGAAGAAGGAAAATTCTGGCTTGGGCCGTGTCCAAAATTAGATCCAGGTACTTCAGACTGCATGAGGGCAGGAATGCAGACAGAAAGTTGATTAATTAGTTGAAGGTTCGAAGGAACAGAATAGTTCTATGGACGTTGGCTGAAAATGTTATGGTGGAGGGGTCTACTTTGGTAAAACCAAACCAAAGGTTCCAAGAGTGGCAAAAGTGTTCCTAAAAATTCAGACATAGTGGCAGTAAAATCAGATTTTGTCTAATAGGCCACATTACGTGTGCCTGAGAGGGAGCTAAAATCAGGGAAGGGGGCAATGTTATAGTAGAACATTGCACCGGGACAAGGGAAAAGCTATCACACTGAGCTGTGTTTTGTGCTTTTTCTATATTCCTTAGGCAGAGCACATAGTATTCAACCCTTTTGTCCATACTCCCTTGCACCTGTGATCCACCATTAATAGGTTAGGGGATTATCTGTGGGGTGCTCACTGAATGGATGCAAGGGAATAGGGTGTTGCATGTCCGCAATGCAGGTGTAACTTATACCCAAGTTTCTTGGCTGTGTCCCTGTAGCAGTAGGAGGCCGTAAATGCAGTAAACATGGTGTGCATATTTTTGACAAAAATGGTGGGTTGAAATGGGTCAGCCAGGAGATGTGTTGCAACTCACATCACCATTCTGAGACAAAGCGTGGATGGGAAAATATCAAATTTTAAAATAAGTATAAATATATACCGGAGATCTCAGAGGCAAGCAAAATGTGAATTTTCACAACAAAATGAATAACTTCCCATTCCTGTTCCATATCTGAGTGTGCGCTAAGCATTGCAGGTTGTGTATAGCCAGGAGCTGTCCAAAGTTCAGAGAAACCCTGACTTACCTTGTCCGTGTCACTAGGCCATTTATGGCTCCAGGGTTTACCCATCATGGGGGGCATAACCATGAAGGGGTCTTCCAGTCTGGGAACCATAGGGATGGACTACTGTCCTGGAACTCTATAGAACTCTGTGGCTACATATACTCATTGCAAAAACATGCCAAGATGAGCACCTTTACTGGATAACCCCACTACAGTGGGATCCAAGTACGGTTCCCACGGTAAACACCAAGGGTAACCAATCTAGAAACGAATAGATAGGCCAGGGCAATGCATATTCAAATAAGAAGAAAAAAAAAGGAAAGGAAAGGCTTAAAAAGGAAAAAAAATTCTCCAAAGTATCTAAGAAAGTTTTGGGTTATATTATATAAGTTCAATGCCTGATGGTAGCCTGTAAATAACCCATAGTCTAGGACTACAGCCATGTCCTGTACTGTACGAGTACGATAAATAATTCATATAAAAGTATAGTTTACCAAATCTCAGGGAGTCAGCATATAGTGCCATATCCCAATAACTCAATTTGCCAAGAAAAGGAGAAGGAAATATATATTTGATGTGAAGGGACTTTTAGGGCACCATACTAACACAAGTCAAATAAATAAAACAATACATGTATTGAATCACTTTAAAAAATTATTTTTTTGGTGGACCGAATAATAATAATGTAAGTGCAACTATTATCTTATAAAGTCTTGTTTATCAATGGTTTTACACTATGAAGCCTCTTCTTCCTGCATGGTCATGAGGAGGATCCATCACTTACATTAACGCTGGACAGGAACTATTTACAAACATGGGCTGAAAGTCTATTTGTGCTAGTCGGTACTAGAGCGGCTGGGGGGAGTCCTATTCTATTTGTTGATTATATACCTGCGACCCCCTACAGGGGTACCTCCATTTGGTGAGTGCGGTCCTAATGGGGAGCATGTTTGCACTTGTTTGTTTGCAATCAAATTACAGACCATAATTTGCACCATTTTTTGCACTTTGCACAAATACTGGGACTTTTGGACTATATGACATTTTTATTTTTATATTTTTTTATATGTATTTTTATAATTATATATATATATATATATATATATATATATATATATATATATATATATATATATACACATATACACAGTGCCTTGCGAAAGTATTCGGCCCCCTTGAACTTTTCGACCTTTTGCCACATTTCAGGCTTCAAACATAAAGATATAAAACTGTAATTTTTTGTGAAGAATCAACAACAAGTGGGACACAATCATGAAGTGGAACGAAATTTATTGGATATTTCAAACTTTTTTAACAAATAAAAAACTGAAAAATTGGGCGTGCAAAACTATTCAGCCCCCTTAATTTAATACTTTGTAGCGCCACCTTTTGCTGCGATTACAGCTGTAAGTCGCTTGGGGTATGTCTCTATCAGTTTTGCAAATCGAGAGACAGCTCAAAACAGCTCGAGCTCAGTGAGGTTGGATGGAGAGCGTTTGTGAACAGCAGTTTTCAATTCTTTCCACAGATTCTCGATTGGATTCAGGTCTGGACTTTGACTTGGCCATTCTAACACCTGGATATGTTTATTTGTGAACCATTCCAATTGTAGATTTTGCTTTATGTTTTGGATCATTGTCTTGTTGGAAGACAAATCTCCATCCCAGTCTCGGGTCTTTTGCAGACTCCATCAGGTTTTCTTCCAGAATGGTCCTGTATTTGGCTCCATCCATCTTCCCATCAATTTTAACCATCTTCCCTGTCCTTGCTTAAGAAAAGCAGGCCCAAACCATGATGCTGCCACCACCATGTTTGACAGTGGGGATGGTGTGTTCAGGGTGATAAGCTGTGTTGCTTTTACGCCAAACATAACGTTTTGCATTGTTGCCAAAAAGTTTGATTTTGGTTTCATCTGACCAGAGCACCTTCTTCCACATGTTTGGTGTGTCTCCCAGGTGGCTTGTGGCAAACTTTAAACGACACTTTTTATGGATATCTTTAAGAAATGGCTTTCTTCTTGCCACTCTTCCATAAAGGCCAGATTTGTGCAGTATACGACTGATTGTTGTCCTATGGACAGAGTCTCCCACCTCAGCTGTATATCTCTGCAGTTCATCCAGAGTGATCATGGGCCTCTTGGCTGCATCTCTGATCAGTCTTCTCCTTGTATGAGCTGAAAGTTTAGAGGGATGGCCAGATCTTCGTAGATTTGCAGTGGTCTGATACTCCTTCCATTTCAATATTATCGCTTGCACAGTGCTCCTTGGGATGTTTAAAGCTTGGGAAATCTTTTTGTATCCAAATCCGGCTTTAAATTTCTCCACAACAGTATCTCTGTCCTGCCTGGTGTGTTCCTTTTTCTTCATGATGCTCTCTGCACTTTAAACGGACCTCTGAGACTATCACAGTGGAGGTGCATTTATACGGAGACTTGATTACACACAGGTGGATTCTATTTATCATCATTAGTCATTTAGGTCAACATTGGATCATTTAGAGATCCTCACTGAACTTCTGGAGAGAGTTTGCTGCACTGAAAGTAAAGGGGCTGAATAATTTTGCACGCCCAATTTTTCAGTTTTTTATTTGTTAAAAAAGTTTGAAATATGCAATAAATTTCACTTCATGATTGTGTCCCACTTGTTGTTGATTCTTCACAAAAAATTACAGTTTTATATCTTTATGTTTGAAGCCTGAAATGTGGCAAAATGTTGAAAAGTTCAAGGGGGCTGAATACTTTCGCAAGGCATTATATATATATATATATATATATATATATATATATATATATATACAGTGGGTACGGAAAGTATTCAGACCCCCTTAAATTTTTCACTCTTTGTTATATTGCAGCCATTTGCTAAAATCATTTAAGTTCATTCTTCTTCCTCATGAATGTACACATAGCACCCCATACTGACAGAAAAACACAGAATTGTTGACATTGTTGCAGATTTATTAAAAAAGAAAAACTGAAATATCACATGGTCCTAAGTATTCAGACCCTTTGCTGTGAGACTCATATATTTAACTCAGGTGCTTTCCATTTCTTCTGATCATCCTTGAGATGGTTCTACACCTTCATTTGAGTCCAGCTGTGTTTGATTATACTGATTGGACTTGATTAGGAAAGCCACACACCTGTCTATATAAGACCTTCCAGATCACAATGCATGTCAGAGCAAATGAGAATCATGAGGTCAAAGGAACTGCCTGAAGAGCTCAGAGAGAGAATTGTGGCAAGGCACAGATCTGGCCAAGGTTACAAAAAGATTTCTGCTGCACTTAAGGTTCCTAAGAGCACAGTGGCCTCCATAATCCTCAAATGGAAGATGTTTGGGACGACCAGAACCCTTCCTAGAGCTGGCCGTCCGGCCAAACTGAGCTATCGGGGGAGAAGAGCCTTGGTTAGAGAGGTAAAGAAGAACCCAAAGATCACTGTGGCTGAGCTCCAGAGATGCAGTCAGGAGATGGGAGAAAGTTGTAGAAAGTCAACCATCACTGCAGCCCTCCACCAGTCGGGGCTTTATGGCAGAGTGGCCCGACGGAAGCCTCTCCTCAGTGTAAGACACATGAAAGCCCGCATGGAGTTTGCTAAAAAACACCTGAAGGACAGGTGAGAAATAAGATTCTCTGGTCTGATGAGACCAAAATAGAACTTTTTGGCCTTAATTCTAAGCGGTATGTGTGGAGAAAACCAGGCACTGCTCATCACCTGTCCAATACAGTCCCAACAGTGAAGCATGGTGGTGGCAGCATCATGCTGTGGGGGTGTTTTTCAGCTGCAGGGACAGGACGACTGGTTGCAATCGAGGGAAAGATGAATGCGGCCAAGTACAGGGATATCCTGGACAAAAACCTTCTCCAGAGTGCTCTGGACCTCAGACTGGGCCGAAGGTTTACCTTCCAACAAGACAATGACCCTAAGCACACAGCTAAAATAACGAAGGAGTGGCTTCACAACAACTCCGTGACTGTTCTTGAATGGCCCAGCCAGAGCCCTGACTTAAACCCAATTGAGCATCTCTGGAGAGACCTAAAAATGGCTGTCCACCAACGTTTACCATCCAACCTGACAGAACTGGAGAGGATCTGCAAGGAGGAATGGCAGAGGATCCCCAAATCCAGGTGTGAAAGACTTGTTGCATCTTTCCCAAAAAGACTCCTGGCTGTATTAGATCAAAAGGGGGCTTCTACTAAATACTGAGCAAAGGGTCTGAATACTTAGGACCATGTGATATTTCAGTTTTTCTTTTTTAATAAATCTGCAACAATGTCAACAATTCTGTGTTTTTCTGTTAGTATGGGGTGCTATGTGTACATTCATGAGGAAGAAGAATGAACTTAAATGATTTTAGCAAATGGCTGCAATATAACAAATAGTGAAAAATTTAAGGGGGTCTGAATACTTTCCGTACCCACTGTATATATATATATATATATTTTTTTTTACACACATGCAGTATATCACTATGAACATCTAACTTGTTTTTGGAGCTAAGTTTCCCACAAAATGAGAGAGATGAGCAGTAAAGTAGTGTATAGCAGAAGTTGAATCCGGTCTGAATCCTGTGTTGGGGAAATTCTAAAGGCTGTACATGCTCAATAGGGTTTAGGTCTTGAGACATGCTTGGCCAGTCCATCACCTTTACCCTCAGCTACTTTAGCAAGGCAGTGGTTGTCTTGGAGGTGTGTTTGGGGTCGTTATCTTGTTGGAATACTGCCTGTGGCTCAGTGTCCAAAGGGAGGGGATCATGATCTGCTTCAGTATGTCACAATACATGTTGTCATTCATGGTTTCCTCAATTAACTGTAGCTCCCCAGTGCCGGTAGCACTCATGCAGCCCCAGACCATAACATTCCCACCACCATGCTTGACTCTAGGCAAGAAACACTTGTCTTTGTACTCTTCACCTGGTTGCAGCCACACATGCTGGACACCATGTGATCCAAATATGTTTATCTTGGTCTCATCAGACCACAGGATATGGTTCCAGTAATCCCTGTCCTTAGTCTGCTTGTCTTCAGCAAACTGTTTGCAGACTTACTTGTGCATCATCTTTAGAAGAGGCTTCTTTGTGGGACGACAGCCATTCAGACCAATTTGATGCAGTGTGCGGCGTATGGTCTGAGCACTGACAGGCTGACCCCCCACCCCTTCAACCTCTGCAGCAATGTTGTGCAGCCCTTTCCTCTCCCTCTGTAGACAATTTGTGGTGCCATCTCAGGAGTCAGTGATCCATTTTGTTTTTCAAATTGGCTGTGGTAAGCAGTTAACCATTTTTGTATAATACACCTCTGTGAAATTAATTTATTACATTTATATATTTTTTATATACTGTCATAAATCTTCTTTAACTTTCCAGAGCAATCCAACGGTGGCCCTGATGAAGCATCTGTGAACTGCGAAATGCGTCAGATTTGTTAGCGGGACACAACATTACAGCGCATTTGTTTAGTTTATGGTATTTGCTATGAAATTATATGTAAGAATTTTTCTAGGTGGTGATTTTGTTATCCACAAAAAAAAAAAAATGTAATGTGACTCAATAAATGTATTGTTTTATTTATTTGACTTGTGTTGATAGTATGGTGCCTTAAAATTCCCTTCACATAGAAGGTATATTTCCTTCTCCTATTTTTGACAAGAAAAATACTTCATACTTCTGGGTATAGGGAAGCAAGTGACACATTTCTGATTCTCTCCTGTGACAACATTTGCACTTGGTCTTGGCCAGTCCAGTGCTGTCACATGGGAGTGGTAGGGAAGTATTTAGCATTATGTAAACTTTATCTGATTAACTTTTTTTGTTTACTCCCAGCATTAGGATGCAATAGCAACAAATTAGTATTTTCTGCTGGGGAAGAAAGCCTAAAAGAACACATGTTGCATTTCCATTCATCCCAGTAGAGTGCCAGACCTCAAATTTCTCTCATGGCAGTTTTATATTAAGGCAGACACCCCCATTTACCAATTCATGCATGAATGTCCTGTAACAATTAAAAGAACCTACTCATGTACATATCTCCAATACTCTTTGCTAAATTTTATTTTAACATTTAATATTTGATGAGTGATTAATGATCGTTGTCCAGTTCAGACAACCACTAAAAATATTAACCCTGTTTTAAAGTCTAGGCCCTAAAACTTAAACCTTAATTAATTAAAATGTGATGAATCATGCTTTTAAGCTCTAACTACAGACATTTTGTTTCTTTATTGTTATATTGTTATATCAGAAAGGATAACTTACCAAGCAGCAGCTGAAGCCCACCATCCAAGATTTAAAATATCAGCTATTGTAGGCTACAAAAGATATTCAGTTTAGTATGCAATAATACTGTTACTGTATGTTCAATAATTGTTCAGAGGTATTACATACCACAAAGACAGAGCGGGAAGCAGCTGTTTTTGCTGGCTCTTCACCTGGATCACACACGGACTGGTAGTCATAAGACTTATTAAATGCATATACAGAGATGTTAACAAGCTTTTTCATTAGACTTGGGTCAATCTCTCCAAAAAATTTGCCAATCTAAAAATGCAAACACAAGGACAGAACAGATAAAAATACATCAAGGCATGCGTATTTACATTTCACCTTAAATAAAGTGACTGTGAAACAACAGATGAAAAGTAATGCATTCAAGTGAAAATCCAGGCACACAGCTAAAAACATGTATGAAACATGTACTGTATGCTCAGGATTCTACTGTAAATTACAAAAGATTTGTTATATTGCACTGCCAATCTTTTGATGTATGCATTTGTCACCTAGCAGGGTCAAACAAGTGACACCATATTTCTTGGCTCAACAATGCAACTTCTAATGTCACTTTCACACTTTCAGCTTTCTCACTTGACAATGGTTCTGTTGATTTAGCAGGCAGATGATTCAGGAAGCATAGAGCTACACCAGGAAGTAGAAGATGATCTTCCTGGCTGTGTTGTGTGGCATTTGTGCATAAATAGCAAGTTTGCAAACACTTTCACAGTTGGAATAGTAATTGGAATTGTGTAATTCGCTGTTTATCTAGAGCTCCACTTTAGTCTATCGCATGTTTACTTTTTTTGTGATGTTGGTGGAAAAAGTTGTCAACTGCAGGATCCCGTATAAAAAGTGGTCTGTACTGCATTTCTAGCTCAAATGCATATAAATGCACTTAGGACTGTATTAGTTGAGATGTATGCTATGTAAAGTAATTCTGTAAATTTTCCCCCATAGTGATCCAAAAATTGTTCACATTTACATCTCTTCCTAAACAGGCTATTCACACAGCAGCAGAATATGTACAAAATTACCTAACCATTCAGTCATTTTAAATGAACGAAGGCCAAGGTTTTTCTGCCCCTACACCACAGCAATATGAATAACTTATTCACACCCAGGTCTACACATCAAAATGTCTGAGCAGTAGCAGCAGCCCATGCACACAATGACCTTGACCTTCAGAATGTGCATGTGCTGCCATTGTTGCCTACACATTGTTGATATCTCAGCCCTAAATTTATAAAGGGCAAAAGCGACCACACATATGACCAATCTACGCTGTACAAATGTAAGCATTTAAATGTTCACATAGAAAAACGCAGTCTAAGTGCAGCATTAGCAGTAGCTTCTGTAGTTAAGCCAATAAAATAAATATGCCTTGAGAGCTCTGAAAACAATAGAACACGGTGGTTGATTTTCAGCAGGTAACTTGGCCAACAATACACCTCCTATCGTAGGATAGTTTCTCTATCTATAGTGGAGCAATACAGAGGCCCTCAGACAGCATCATTACCAGGAGAGGGTAGTGTTAGATGGACTGGTAGATTGAGATAAACTGTATAAAAATTACTTACAAATTAGAGCCAAATTCCAGCTAACACATTTTAAGGCCTCATGCACACAGAGCATTAGAAAAAACGAGCTGCAGAGCCACTGCTAACACCAGGAAAAAAGCAGCTGTAAAAACATGCTTTTAGTAGATTTTTACATTGGCGTTAATGCACGTTTGGCCACGTTGGCTTTTAGCAGCGTTTTTCTGCCTCCATTCAAAATCAATGGTTGTCTGTGACACATCTTTGATATGGCTTTCAACACATTGATTTGAATGGAAGTTGCATCACAAGTCGGATCAGGATGATCCGACTCGCGGTACGATGTGCGCTCCGAGGGTCTTGAGGGGGAACTCCATGCCAAAATGGGAAAAAAAACGTCATGGGGCCCCCCCCCCAGGTTCCAAACCAGACCTGTCCGGTTTGGTATGGATTCTGAAGGGAGCCCCATGCTGAAAAAAATGGCGTGGGGTCCCCTCCAGAATCCATACCAGACCCTTATCAGAGCATGCAGCCTGGCAGGTCAGGAAAGGGGAGGGGACAAGTGAGTGGCCCCACATCCTCCTGGACCATACCAGGCCACACGCCCTCAACATGGGGGGTGGGTGCTTTGGAGCAGGGAGTCTCTGCCCCCCCCACCCTAAAGCACCTTTCCCAATGTTGATGAGGACAAGGGCCTCTTCTTGACAACCCTGGGCAGTGGTTGTGGGGGGTCTGCGGGCAGGTGGCTTATTGGAATCTGGATGCCCCCTGTAACAAAGGGACCCCCCAGATCCTGGACCCCCTCCCTATGTGAATGAGTATGGGGTACATTGTACCCCTACCCATTCACCCCAAAAAAGGCGGTGTAGTATAAATAATGACAAGAGACGGTTTTGAGAAGTCCTTTATTAAAAATCTTCATCCGGTCTTCTCCCTCCGGTCCTCCTCCGGCTATGTCTCCCATGATTATGCCGGCTCCGCTCTTTGCAGCTCCTTATATAGCCATGGGGGCATGGCCTCCTGGTGACATCACCCAGATACCCCGCCCCCTTATGTTGTCATCTGCCGATACGTGACAACATAAGGGGACAGGGTCTCCGAGTGATGTCACCAGGAGGCCACAACTCCACGCCTATATAAGAAGCTGCAAAGAGCGGAGCCGGCATAATCAAGGAAGACATCGCCGGAGGAGGACTGGAGGAAGAAGAAGACTGGAGAAAGGAGACCAGAGGGAGAAGACCAGAGGAAGAAGACCAGAGGAAGAAATCCGAAGAAAAAATACCAGAGGGAGAAGATCAGAGGAAGATTTTTAATAAAGGACTTCTCAAAACCGTCTCTTGTCATTATTTACACTACACTGCCTTTTTTGGGGTGAATGGGTAGGGGTACAATGTACCCCATACTCATTCATAAAGGGAGGGGATCTGGGAGGTCCCCTTGTGTCATGGTCTTACCTTCTTGCTGTTCTCCTTCGTTTGACATGTGCTGGCGGCCATCTTGGTTTCTGGGTTTCTTGTAGCCTCCCACTCTGCGGCTCCTCCTTCCCACTGGGAGGAGCTGGACGCCTAGCTCACATATATAGGAGGTCTGTGGCTTCAGTTCCTTGCTTGGTCCTCCTGTGTTCACATGCTTCTAAGACCGCTGTTGCTTCTGGTTCCTGATCCTGGCTTCGTCTGACTACCCTGCTGGTTCCTGATCCTGGCTTCGTCTGACTACCCTGCTGGTTCCTGATCTCGGCTCCGTCTGACTACCCTCCTGGCTCCTGACCTCTGGCTTCGCAAGGACTCTGCTTCGGTTTTGCCATCCGTTTGGACTTTTGCTTTACAGCTTGATTTTCAATAAAGCCTTCTTATTTTCACTTATCTGTTGTTGTACGTCTGGTTCATGGTTCCGTGACATTAGGACCAAGCCATGAATTCTGACGGTACAGGGCCATCCTCGCTACCCACGCTGGTTGCCAGACTTGATCAGCAGGATCACCTGTTGGGTCAGTTCGCCGTGGCGTTGCAAATCCTGCTTGAACGCACGGCTCATTTCGCTCCCGTTGCCGATGGGTCGGTTGTCGCTCCTGGGCCCGCTCCTACTGCCGCTCTGGTTGTTGCGCCAGAGTCTACCCCGACACCTGTTGTTGCGCCTGCGGTGTCTCGGGGTATGACCGGTTCTGCCCCCCTTCAACAGCGTTTTGGGGGAGAGCCAACTCAGTGCCGAGGTTTCCTCAACCAGGTGGGCATTTATTTCGAGTTGCTGCCACATGCCTTTCCTACTGAGAGATCAAAGGTGGGCTTCTTAATTTCGCTGCTCTCGGACAAGGCCTTGGCCTGGGCCAGCCCTTTATGGGAGAACAACAATCCGGTGGTTGCCGAGTTTTCCGGTTTTGTTGCTTCTCTTCGGAGGGTATTCGATGTGCCGTCGCGTGCTGCCTCTGCTGCGAAGCTCCTTATGTCCATCAGACAGGGTTCACGATCCGTAGCTGAATACGCCATTGAGTTTCGTACCCTGGCAGCAGAGGTGGGCTGGAATAATGAGGCTCTGGTCGCTGCTTTCTCTCATGGTCTCTCGGATGCCTTGAAGGATGAGGTTGCAGCTAAGGACCTACCAGTGGAGCTCGAGTCTCTTATTTCTTTCCTGATTTTGATTGACACCAGACTCAGGGAGAGACCTTCCTTTAAGGAGAGTCTGCGGAGGCCTCCTAACAGATTGGCGTCTACCTTTGCTGTCCCACCCGTGCCTCCCTCTCCTCCCACGCCTCCTGGGGATGACTTGGCTGGGGATGAACCCATGCAGCTGGGCTTTGCTCGCCTGTCCGAGGGGGAGAGGGTACTCCGGAGACGCGAGGGCCGATGCATGTACTGTGGTCTCGGTGGGCATTTTCGGTTGGCATGTCCGAACCGTCCGGGAAACGCTCGCACCTGAGATCCTGTCGGGGGCAGATCTTGGGTGGAGTCTCCTCGTCCCCGGTTTCCCGTGTTGACAAACCACTGATCACTGTTGTCCTCTCCTGGGTCAGGGGGTTCAGTGACGACCCAGGCGTTGGTGGACTCTGGTGCTGGTGGTTTGTTCATTGATAGTGTGTTCGCTGCCGCCAATTCCATTCCCCTGCAGGCCCGAGGTTCTCCACTGGCTCTTGAGGCGATAGACGGCAGACCCCTTCTGCCGCCATACGTGACTCATGAGACCCTTCCAGTGGGGTTAGCCATTGGTGCCGTTCACAGAGAGTCAGTCTGCTTCCAGGTTATTTCGTCTCCACACTACTCGGTGGTCTTGGGGTACCCCTGGCTCCAGAAGCATAATCCGACTTTCGATTGGAGATCGGCCGAGATCCTCTCGTGGTCACCACAGTGTGGGGCTTGTTGCATCCATGGGCCTGTCGAGTTGCTGTGTACTTCCTCGGACTCTGTTGCCTCCTGAATACGAGGAGTACCGGGATGTATTCGATAAGGTGCGCGCGGTTGCCCTACCTCCGCACCGCCCATACGATTGTGCCATCGAGTTACAACCTGGTGCCGTTCCTCCTCGTGGCAAGGTCTATCCACTGTCGGTAGCGGAGAATGAGGCCATGGAGGAGTACGTGAAGGAGGCGCTTTCACGCGGACACATTCGCAAATCCTCGTCCCCAGCAGGGGCTGGATTTTTCTTTGTGAAAAAAAAGGGCGGTGAGTTGAGGCCTTGCATCGATTACAGGGGTCTCAATCGCATCACGATCAAGAACGCTTACCCGATACCCTTGATTTCCGAGCTGTTCGATCGCCTTAAAGGGGCCACGGTCTTTACCAAACTCGACCTGAGGGCGGCATATAACCTCGTAAGGATCAAGGCGGGCGATGAGTGGAAGACCGCGTTTAACACCAGGACCGGTCATTATGAATCCTTGGTTATGCCCTTTGGGTTGTGCAATGCGCCCGCAGTCTTTCAGGAATTCATCAACAATGTTTTCCGTGACCTGTTGCAGCAGTGTGTGGTGGTCTATTTGGATGACATCTTGGTATATTCTGAATCCATGGAGACCCACATTCTGGATGTCAGACGAGTGTTGCAACGGTTACGAGAGAACAAGCTGTTCGGTAAGCTTGAGAAATGCGAATTTCACCGATCCCAGGTAACCTTCTTAGGTTACATCATTTCCGCTGAGGGGTTCTCCATGGATCCTGAGAAGGTTTCGGCTGTCTTACAGTGGCCCCAGCCCAGTGGTCTTCGCTCCCTGCAGCGCTTTTTGGGCTTCGCCAATTATTATCGGAAGTTCATCAGGGACTTTTCCATGCTAGCCAAGCCTCTCACGGATCTGACCAGGAAGGGCAGTAATTCCCAGGTCTGGCCGCTCGAGGCCATCTGAGCTTTTGAGGCTCTAAAGTCCGCCTTTGTGTCGGCTCCGATTCTGTCGCATCCCAACCCTGGGTTGCCCTTTGTCCTCGAGGTGGACGCGTCTGAGACGGGAGTAGGCGCCCTTCTGTCTCAGCGTAGAACACCAGAGGGTCCTCTGCTTCCTTGTGGGTTTTACTCCCGGAAACTGTCTTCCGCGGAGTGCAACTATCAGATTGGTGACAGGGAGTTATTGGCCATCGTGCAGGCCCTTAAAGAATGGAGGCACTTGCTCGAGGGTTCGGTGGTTCCGGTCCTCATCCTGACGGACCACAAGAATCTGACCTACCTTTCTGAGGCCAAGAGATTGACACCACGTCAGGCCAGATGGGCTCTGTTCTTGTCACGTTTTAATTACGTGGTCTCCTACCTACCCGGTTCCAAGAACATCAGGGCGGATGCCTTATCACGGCAGTACTCTGACCTGTCCAGGGAGGAGTCGATTCCGACTTCGGTCATACCTCCGAATCAGATCCTGGCCGCCATTCGCACCAGCCTGACCTCTCCCCTGGGTGAGCAGATTTTGGCGGCTCAATCTGGTGCTCCCTCTGGGAGACCCAACGGCAGATGTTTTGTGCCTGAGGAGTTGCGCACTCGGTTGTTGCGAACCTACCATAACTCCAAGACCGCGGGGCATCCTGGAAAGAATCAGCTGTCCTGGGCTGTTTCACGTCTGTTCTGGTGGCCTTCCCTACGTTCCGACATTGCCGCATATGTAGCGGCATGCTCCGTTTGTGCCCAGAATAAGTCCCCTCGGCACCTTCCGTTGGGCCTTCTGCAACCCATAGCCACCGGGGAGCGCCCATGGTCACACCTGGGGATGGATTTCATTGTGGACCTCCCTGCATCCCGAGGCCATACGGTCATTCTCATGATTGTGGATCGGTTTTCCAAAATGTGCCACTGTGTTCCTCTCAAGAAGTTACCCTCTGCACAGGAGTTGGCCACGATTTTTGCCAGGGAGGTTTTCCGGTTGCACGGTTTGCCCAAGGAGATTGTGTCGGATCAGGGGAGTCAGTTTGTGTCCAGGTTCTGGCGCGCCTTTTGCTCCCAGTTGGGGATTCATCTCTCCTTCTCCTCGGCCTACCACCCTCAGTCCAATGGGGCCGCAGAACGATCCAATCAGGCCTTGGAGCAATTCCTTCATTGCTATGTCTCCGATCACCAAGACAATTGGGTTGACCTCCTGCCTTGGGCTGAGTTTGCCAGGAACACGGCGGTGAACTCTTCCTCTGGGACGTCTCCCTTCATGGCCAATTATGGGTTCCAATCTGCCGTGTTACCGGAGGTATTCTCTCCCCAGGATATTCCGGCTGTAGAGGATCACCTTTCCGTCCTACGTGCTTCTTGGGTACAGATCCAGAAGTCCCTTGAGGTCTCTGCGCAGCGCCAGAAACTCCAGGCTGATCGCAGACGAGCGCCTGCTCCTTCCTACCAGGCCGGAGACCGTGTATGGTTGTCCACCCGCAACCTCAACCTTCGAGTGCCCACTCCCAAGCTGGCGTCTCGCTTTGTTGGTCCCTTCCGAGTGCTTCGCAGGGTAAACCCGGTAGCCTATGCCCTTGCGCTTCCTCCTGGCATGCGGATCTCCAACGTGTTTCATGTCTCCCTGTTGAAGCCACTGGTGTGTAATCGTTTCACTTCCTTGGTTCCTCGGCCTCGTCCGGTCCAAGTGGGCAATCGTGAGGAGTATGAGGTGAGCAATATCCTGGACTCACGCCTGGTCCGCGGTCGGGTGCAATTTTTGGTTCATTGGCGTGGTTATGGTCCAGAGGAGCGTTCCTGGGTTCCCTCCGCAGATGTCCATGCTCCTGCCTTGCTCCGTGCCTTCCATGCACGCTTCCCTCAGAAACCGTTCTTTACTCCGCGGAGGAGGGGCCCTTGAGGGGGAGGTACTGTCATGGTCTTACCTTCTTGCTGTTCTCCTTCGTTTGACATGTGCTGGCGGCCATCTTGGTTTCTGGGTTTCTTGTAGCCTCCCACTCTGCGGCTCCTCCTTCCCACTGGGAGGAGCTGGACGCCTAGCTCATATATATAGGAGGTCTGTGGCTTCAGTTCCTTGCTTGGTCCTCCTGTGTTCACATGCTTCTAAGACCGCTGCTGCTTCTGGTTCCTGATCCTGGCTTCGTCTGACTACCCTGCTGGTTCCTGATCCTGGCTTCGTCTGACTACCCTGCTGGTTCCTGATCTCGGCTTCGTCTGACTACCCTCCTGGCTCCTGACCTCTGGCTTCGCAAGGACTCTGCTTCGGTTTTGCCATCCGTTTGGACTTTTGCTTTACAGCTTGATTTTCAATAAAGCCTTCTTATTTTCACTTATCTGTTGTTGTACGTCTGGTTCATGGTTCCGTGACACCTTGTTACAGGGGGCATCCAGATTCCAATAAGCCCCCTGCCCGCAGACCCCCACAACCACCGCCTAGGGTTGTTGGGAAGAGGCCCTTGTCCTCATCAACATGGGGACAAGGTGCTTTGGGGTGAGTGGGTGCAGAGCCCCCCCCTGCTCCAAAGTACCCACCCCCCATGTTAAGGGCGTATGGCCTGGTATGGTCCAGGAGGGGTTGGGCTGCTCGCTCACCCCCCCCTTTCCTGATCTGCGAGGATGCATGCTCGGATAAGGGTCTGGTATGGATTTTGGGGGGACCCCACGCCATTTTTTCTGCATGGGGCTCCCCTCAAAATCCATACCAGACCCGAAAGGCCTGGTTTGGAACTTAGGGGGATACCCACGCCTTTATTTTTCCCATGTTGGTGTGGAGTTCCCCCTCAAGATCCTCAGAGCGCAAATTGCACCACAAGTCGCATCATCCTGATCCGACTTGGGATGTGACTTCCATTCAAATCAATGGGCTCCCATAGGGAACCATTGATTTTCACATAAAAAAAAAAGCATAACGCGGCTTAACTCTGTATAGGCAACATTGAGCAATGTTATGCAGCCTTTAGCAGCATCAGACGTTTTTACAGCTCTGACACTGGTCCTCAGAACGCACTAGCCCTGGGTTTTTTTTATGCAGCTTGAAAATGCCACTTACAGCTACAAAACGTCTGTGTGTGCATGAGAACATAAGATAACATGGAGGGGCCTTTTTAAGCTGCAAAAAAAACCGTCTGAAGCTCCTAAAAGCAGCTGCAAAAACACCCTGTGTGCATGAGAATAGTTACAGAAAAAGTTGATTTTTATTTTTGGGTAAAGGTTTTAACTAAATGAATAAAAGCTGAATTTTGTGCACACCCCTGTCAGTGTTAAATTGTATGGCTCAATGCCTCTAATTGTCACTTTTGCTGGAAAGTTTAGTTTGTTAAAGGAATTTGAAAGAATAACAGACTTACTGTCCAGATCAGCAGATGAAAAAAGGGGACAAAAGCTTTAAAAGTAAAAATATTGTAGCCACCACATTGGTAATTGATTGGTAAGCTGCAATAAACACTGCTCAAAAAAATTAAAGGAACACCTTGAAAACACATCAGATCTCAATAGGGAAAAATATTATGTTGAATATCTATACTGATATGGACTGGCTAATGTGGTATTGTGTTAGGAATGAAAGGATGCCACATCGTTTAATGGAAATGAAAATGATCAACCTACAGATGGCTAAACTTAAAGACACCCCGAAAATCAAAGTGCAAAAATGATGCAGTAGGCTAGTCAATTTTGCTGAAATTTCATTGCAGCAACTCAAAATGGTACTTACAAGTTTATATGGCCTCCACATGCTTGTATGCATGCCTTACAACATCGGGGATCCTCCTTTTGAGATGACGGATGGTGTTCTGGGGTATTTCCTCCCAGATCTGGGCCAGGACATCACTGATTTCCTGAACAGACTGAGGTGCAACCTTGTGGCATAAAATGGACCAAAATATAATGTCCCAGAGGTTCTATTGGATTTCGGCCAGGCGAGTGTGGGGGTCATTCAATGGTATCAATTCCTTCATCCTCCTGGAACTGGCTGCATACTCTCACCACATGAGGCCACACATTGTCGTGCATCAAGAGGAACCCAGGACCCGCTGCACCAGTGCAGGGTCTGACAATGGGTCCAAGGATTTCATCGCAATACCTAATGGCAGTCAGGGTGCCATTGTCTAGCCTGTAGAGGTCTGTGTGTCCCTCCATGGATATGCCTCCCCAGACCATCACTGACCCACCACCAAACCGGTCATACAGAACAAAGCCAGCATAACCTTCTCCATGGCTTCTCAAAACCCTTTCACATCTGTCACCTGTGCTCAGGGTAAACCTGCTCTCATCTGTGAAAAGCAAAGGGTGCCAGTGACGGACCTGCAAATTCTGGTGTTTAATGGCAAATGCCAATCAAGCTCCACGGTGCCACACAATGAGCACAGGGCCCACTAGAGGATGTTGGGCCCTCAGGCCGCCCTCCTGAAGTCTGTTTCTGATTGTTTGGTCAGATACATTCTCACCGGTGGCCTGCTGGAGGGCATTTTGTAGGGCTCTGGCAGTGCTCAACCTGTTCCCCCTTGCACAAAGGAGCAGATATACTGTGGCAAGGTGGCTCAGCAGCGCAAATTGCCATACCCATAAGTCTGTTGCACGCGGGGCTAGGGGGGGTGCGTGTGTGCTCCCTCTGTCCCTGCAATGTTCTGATTTTGTTCAGAACCGATCAGTCATCAGGTCCAGGCCAATGATTTTTGGTGTGGACCTGTTGATCGGTTCTGGCCAATTGCAGAGCGTCCTGTGCCTGTGTAATGTAAAAACACAGGCACAGGAAATGATGCAATCTCCTCTCCTGGAGCCCTTTTCGGTTCCAGCGTGAGAAGAGAGAACATCTATTGTGAGTACAGAAGCACTACACTGACACCAGTACACATAGGCACACATTTACCCCCTGATCATCCCCCAGTTAACCTTTTCACTCCCTGTCACAGTGCACACTATGTACAGTATACATATACATTTACTGATGACTGCATTAGTGTCACATGTGACTTCAGTTAGTGTGATAGACAGTTAGTGGTAGTCCAAGACAGGTTTGGGTACCCGCCATATATCCCCTAATAAAGATTTAATCCCCTGATCAACTCCCCCCAACCCCGTTAACCCTATCACTCCCTGCCACAGTGTAAAATATATACAGTATACAGATACATTTAGTGATCACTGTATTAGTGTCACTTGTGACTTCAGTTAGTGTGAGAGACAGTGGTAGTTACAGGGAGTCCCAAATAGGTTTAGGGTACCCGCCATATATCCCCTAATAAAGATTTAACCGACTAATCACCCCCAGTTAACCCCTTTATTGCCCTGTCACAGTGTCACTATTATAGTGTACAGATCTTTTTCTGATTACTGTATTAGTGTGACATCAAGTGACAAAGATTTAACCGACTGATCACCCCCAGTTAACCCCTTTATTGCCCTGTCACAGTGTCACTATTATAGTGTACAGATCTTTTTTCTGATTACTGTATTAGTGTGACAACAGGTGACATCAGTTAGCATTACCGTAAGTAAGCGTCAGTTCAGGGCAGAGTCAGATTGCCCGCCACATATTTAGTAATACATTTTAACCATTTGATTGCCAGTGACACACACACACACTAAACACCTCCATTACTCGTACAGTGTCTGAACAGATAAATATCTTTGATCTGAGCAGAACTATACTAGCATCCCCAATAGTTTAGTGTTCCCAAAATGCAGCGTTAGCAGGATCAGCCCCGACACCTGCCAGCACCTGCGTTTAGGCCCTCTGACCCCCCCCCCCAAGAAGTGCAGAATCAGCAAATTACTGTAACTTCCAATACACAGAACACTAAACCGCAGCGTTAGCAGAGTCAGGCCTGATCTCTGATAGCACTAGCAGGTACATTTTGTGGTAGCAGTTCAAATAGTCCTTGACAACCAGGTGTTTTTTTACCTGTGAGTTACACTAGGTGCCTATAAATTTGTTGGCTAAAATGTCCAAACAGAGGTACACTAGTGAAGAGGCCTACACAGTGCTGAGCATGACAGATGGGAGTGATGGGGAAGCCCCACTGTCAGAATCAGGGTCAGTATTCAAACATGTAGAGAGCAGCAGCACCCTGACAGATAGCTCTGACGACAGACTAGTGGTCCCTGCTAAGGTCAGGCCTACCCAACCTCGTTCTTCTGTTGCTGAGATGCAACAACTGCAGGGTTCTCGTATGCAGCAGATTGTCGGTACTAGTGCCGCTCAACCCTCTGGTGAACTAGCAAGCACAAGAGGCCTAGTACATTCTGATCATAGTCAAACCAGCACTGCAGTAACACTTGATGACATGGCGAGCCCCAATAGTGCAGTTCCAGCTGGTGCAGTGGCTAGCATTAGCAGTGTCCCCAGCCACCAAGAATTCGAGGACAGGCCCGTAGAGCCCATAGTGTCCTTCCTGATGCGCTTACAAGTTTTGATTGGGAGCCCACCACTTTTGCAGCGCCCGTACTTCCCCCATTTACAACCTGGAATTCAGGTGGAAACAGCCAATTTTGCTTCCCTTGATTTTTATGAGCGGTTTTTCACGGAAGATCTGTACAAATCTATTGTGGACCAAAGCAATTTATATGCTGATCAATTTATCGCCGCAAATCCAAATTTGACAATGCCAGATAATTTGCAAGGAATTGTATTACTGCTTCCAAATTTAAAACCTTTGTGGGCCTATCCCTCCTCATGGGCATTACTAAAAAGAGTGAATTGCGGTCATATTGGTCCACTGACCCAATTCAACACATGCCCATGTTCTCTGCTGCCATGGCCAGGACTAGATACAAGTAAATCTTGCGGTTCATGCACTTCAGTGACAATAATCGGGGTGACCCTGGATATTACCGACTCCACAAAATTTGGCCCCTCATAAAAACCACTTCAACCAGAAGTTTGCAGCCTTGTATATGCCCCAACAAGCTGTCTGCATTGATGAGTCCCTAATAACATTTTCTGGCCGTCTTGCTTTCAAACATTTTCTCCCCAGTGAGCCGGCTGCATGAGAGGCATTTTCAGGATGTCCTCCCTAGTACCCCTACTCAAAGAACACCCCAAAAACAATGTTGTGTCTGTAGGAAATACGGATATAGGCGTGACACAAACTATTTTTGTCCCTCCTGTCCTGGCCAACTTGGTCTCTGCATCGGGGACTGTTTGCGTCGCTACCACACACTAGTAGAGTATTAGTATGGGGTACAGCACAGCACAGTATAGGGCACACTTTTTCACACAGGGTCTCAAAAGATGTCACATTTTGAGAGACCCTAGCCTGGAACAGTTTTTTTACAGTTACAAAAAAGTGTAAAAAAAGTTACAAAAAAAGAAAAAAAGCCAAAAACAGTTGTCGTTTTATTGGGTTCATTTTCTGTTCTGACTCTATTTTCCTTCTCTTTCTACTTTTACTGTACTTTATAATATACTGTTATACTGTAATGTTTTATTGCTACTTTGTATTATTGTTAACCGTTGTTTACTTTGCAGGTACGCCCATCAGCTGCAGCACTGATTTGTTTATTCTGACAGCAACAGCGTTTGCTCTCATCATATACATAATCAATGATTGCAGCGCTGTAGGAGGGTATTTCACCACAGCAGTTAAAAAAAGAGCATATTTGGCAAAGCATAGGGAATGGGGTGGACACAGAGGGCAGATTTCCCCTATGCTTCGACATATATTTTTAAACACTTTTCTTGGCAGAGCTTTCTTCATCCACATCAATTGCGAATGGAGGAATCTGCTATGTTATTTCTTTTTCCTTCAGCCCATGGGCTGAATGAAAATAAAGAACATTGCATGTATGCCCATCATTAGAAGTGGGTGGATGCTGGGACTAATGGTGAGCATACCACACACTTTCTGGTATCGTTTGTTACAGCCAGCGGTCAGCCTCCATGTTAAAGCATTTCCCAGCAGATAATAAGCCGCTAGACTGCTCTTACAAGCAGTGGGAGGGGACCCCCCCTTCTGCCACCTTTAACGGTTTTCTTGGGCTCTCCTGACCCACCGGGTAACCCAGGACTGCAGCCGGTGGTTCCGTCAGCTGACCTTAGAGATGATTGGAGACAAGAATAATCTCTTTGGCCTAAGATACCAGAAGCTACGAGAATTTCATGACTTTGGTTTTGCCAGATATAATTTGCCTCTGCTTTAAAAAAATATATAATGTTTGAGGGTTCAAAGTAAAGTAAAGTGTCAGAAAAGGCTTGGTCATCAAGTGGTTAGAAGAGTGGGTGATGTGTTGCATAAGCTTCCAATATTGGGCATAAAATGCCAGGACGGTTGAAACACCCCCCAAATGACCCCTTTTTGGAAAGTAGACACCCCAAGCTATTTACTGAGAGGCATGTTGAGTCCATGGAATATTTTATATTTTGCCAAAAGTTTCAGGATTTTTTTTTTTTTTTTACATATTTTACATATTTTTGATATATTGCTCACACATGCCATGGGTATATGTGAAATGACACCCCAAAATACATTCTGCTGCTTCTCCTGAGTACAGGGAAACCCCATGTGTGAGACTTTTTGGCAGTCTAGCTGCATACAGGATCCCGAAAACCAATCACTGCCTTCAGGCTTCCTAAGGGCATAAATTGTTGTCACTCCTCACTACCTATCACAGTTTCAGAGGCCATAAAATGTCAAGATAGCACAACCCCGCCCCAAAAAAAAATTAATACCACAAATACCTATGGCATGTGTGAGCAATATATAATTTCAATGACAACTTTGTGTGAAAGTTTTTGTCATTTTTCAAACATCTGTGACAAAATAAATATTTAATGGGCTCAACATGCCTCTTAGGAAATTCCTTGGTGTCTCTACTTTCCAAAAAGGGATAATTTTGGGGGGTTGTACTGCCCTGCCATTTTAGCACTTCAAGGAATGAGATAGGCAGTCAGAAAGTAAAAGCTGCACAAATTCCAGTATACAGTATACACCATAGTTTGTAGACGCTATAACTTTTGCGCAAACCAATAAATATACGCTTATTGAGCTTTTTATCAAAGACATGTAGCTAAATACATTTTGGTCTAAATGTATGACAAAAATTTAGTTTATTTGATATTTTTTCAAAGAAAAAGTAGAAAATGTCATTTTTTCTCAACATTTTTGGTCTTATTTAATTTATATCGCAAAAAATAAAAACTGCAGAGGTGATTAAATGCCACCAAAAGAAAGCTCTATTTGTGGGGAAAAAAAGGACATACATTTTTGTTTGGGTACAGTATTGCACAACTGCGTAATTGTCAGTTAATGTCTCGCAGTGCCAAATTTCAAAAAATGGCCTGGTCATTAAGGGGGTAAATCCTTCCGGTCCAGAAGTAGTTAAGGACCTTCTTTGGCCCTGTCCAGCTCTGCAACCTCTATAGGGTCCAGGTACCGCCTCATGCTACCACTAGTGACACTGACCCTAGCCAAATGCAAAACTAGTGATAAACAGTCAGAAAAGATGAGTAGGACAAAAAATGTCAGTGGTCTCTACCTGTAAAACCATTCTGTTTTGGAGGTCCTCTCATTGTAGCCCATCTAGTGCCCTTGTTGTTAATTTAATTAACATCAAAGCAGCTGAAACTGATTAACAACCCCCTCTGCTACTTAACTGACCAGATCAATATCCCAGGAGTTTAATTGACTTAATTCTATACTCTGATTAAAAAGTGTTCCTTTAATTTTTTTTTTGAGCAGTGTATATTAAAATATTGCTTTTAGACTTAGATATACTTAAGATATAATTTACATATAAAATAAAAATGGTTAGTCAACAGAATAACAATAATAGAGAAACCAAATATAAAAAGCTAACAAAAATCCATGTGTTGCCTAAACATACCTTTAAGGTTAAGTTCACCTTTAGAACATGTTACATATTACACCCGAATTTAGGGTATAACATGAAACATGTTCTATCATCCCCCCCACAGCTGCTGTCACATTTAAAATCAGCACAGCAGTGTGGGACTCCGCTTGTACAGCCGCATCATTCATTCACAGAGATCTGTTAATTAATAAACTAAAAGCCCAGTTTGACACTTGGACAGATGGAATTTTAGTTCCTAACGGGCTACAAGTTCACTGATTAGCACACTCGTAGTCCACTGACACTTCCTACAGCTTTTTAACTGAAAGCCCGTATGGAGGTACAGGCAAAAAGCTGTCTACAGGAGCCTGACATTGCACCCATGATCTATTGATCAAGTGTGCAATCCTTTGCAGGATCCTGTGGGAAAAAGTAATAAATGCACATTATTCATGCAAAAAAAATGTGCATTCTTTATTTTTCTCTAAAAGGTGAGCATAACCTTTAGGAAGTCTAAGTCTAGGCCATTTCCATAAAAAAAAAAGTAATTTTGGATTCTGTTTCATATTTGTCAGATTTGTTATATCTGTGTTTAAAAGATACATTGTTAAGATGAGGCCTTGTAAAATTATTATTTTACTCTACATAGAAAAGTATTTGCAAGTCATCCAGTTCAAGTGAAAAGATTAGCATACATACTGGCTTTGTTGCTGTATGCCAAGTTTAAACAAAAGCTTAACATCTGCTATTCATTTCACCAAATTTTATGTGTAAAACAATACTTCCATATGTAAGGTGTTTCTGGGTTTGGTAATACCAACACGCACTTTAAAATATATTTTAAATACATATTTCACATACAGTTATCTTCAAAACTAATCTGATGGGAATAAATCATAATAAAGTTTAAACAGTTATGTTTTGCAACTATAAACTGCATTGAAGTTTTCAGATTAGTGCAGTTCCTCCCAGGAGACAAGAAATAAAATTACAGGTACATACCTGTGAATTGTAACTCCCCTGATTTGACACCAAAAGAAAACCACCATCATCAAGAATTACACAGTCCAGTTGCTATAAAGTAAGACAGTATAAAATAAAGTAAGACAGCTTGTACATGAAATGATCTTACATGCTCACATATCCTATGTTCTGTTGATTGGAATACATCTGTACTTATTTCTAAGTTCTTGGGAAAAATATTTTGCAAAAATTGTTATCCTTTTTTTATTTATTTTTTTATTTTTTTAGAAAAAAAAAAATGTTATGCTAACTGGCACTGTTGTGAGTACAAACCAGCTACCAATTAGGCCTCTTGCACACGATACTCCTGTTTGAGCATCTCCTTTTTCAGCCGTAATTTTTGTCTTATTGAAATGCGCACATTTGCGTGCATTTTCGCGCATATGCGTTTGCGCAAATTCACGTAAATTTGCGCCTCTGAATATGCACATTTTTTCTTCAGATCAACAGTACGATCGTGTGCGTTCATTTGATCGCATTTCCGCGTATTTGCACGTATTTGCGCGAAAATGACTGCATTAGGTGTAAATTACTGTCCAAAATGCAGATGTTTCTATTTTGTTCTTACTGAAGAATATGCGGCGCTCATTTACACGCCTGTGTGCATAGGCACATTAGAATGAATGGGCGGTATTATAGTTCTTTAAAAAAATGCTGTACTGAGCATTTTTAAGCTGCAGTGTGCAAGGGGCCTTAGTGACAGTACTATTCAGTGTGATTTGTTGTATCATCTTCTAAATAAAAAAGATAAAACACAACAGGTTTTTTTTTGGAAGATGTTTTTTCTTGCAAACAGACCTCATATGATAACCATAAATCACTGTCATTGTGATCATATGATTATGAATGATATTGACTAATTATCCAATTAAGAAATCTCATTAAGGTAAGACAAGTGCAGGGTGTGAGAACTAGCAGCATGCACAGGTGCATTCCACTAGTTCTAAAATTAAAGGTAGAATAATGTAGGCAGAGGGCACCCTTCCTTAGAACAATAATTTACAGTTTGCCTTCAGAAAGTGGTTAACTTCGATAAACAGGGATTTTAATCTCGATCCCTGATACACAGCCAATAGATGAAGCACTTATACATATGTGCCACACCCACATGCATACTTTCCATGAATATATAATTTTTCCTGCAAGAGGTTTTAGACTTTATGTAGTATTTTCCTCTTAAAGCCCCTGATAAAATAAAAGATGCAAAGTCCCCCAGGAATTGGGTTCTCATAATAATAAACATTGTTGCTACTACTGTCCCCTGTTGATGATCCATCATGTGATTTAATCCCTCAGACCTTTCATAAAGGGAGCTATTATATGCTGTCAGGATGAGTAACATCAGGTGCAAGTATGTCCTACCAACTTCATAAAATGTGACATTAGTCTACTATGAGTTAGAAGGCTCTCAGGACATGCTGAGGCTATAGTTTTACAAAATTAGAGGCATATAATGGCATCTGGGAGTAACATTAGCAAAGTTTATTCTAATCATGGTTCGCTTTAAATGTTGTACTAGGCAGCGAACATTTTGTGACATACACATTTATGACATAAGGAAAGACACAAATAATATTGACTGGAAAATTTTTTCAACAGTAAGGGCTCTAAAAATAGCCTAATTTTCCACTTTTACATAAATGTCCATCACCATATATGAACTAACAAAAATAAACTGATGCTGCCATTTGACTTCAACACTTTTCCACAAAGAATACTTTAAAAAACATTTTACTTAAACTGTATATATCATATTTCCTCCAAAATTATCAGTGAGCACAGTCTTCTCAGCTGGGAAAACCACAGCTGTAGCAGCAGAATCCTAATTTACTCAAATTTAAGAACTCTTACCGAGCTGTCCAGTTTACAGTTACAGACTTCATCGATCTTACACTGCAGAAAGGAAATGGAAAAATGTATTCATTAAGACGTGCTCAGTGGGATACAATCAAGCACTTGGTCTGAACTCAAGACAACAGCACATTCTTTTACATACAAGCACATATTCCCTTCATAAACAGAAGTTCAAGTATATGGCAAACACATCTTATATTTGTTACTTATGATCTGTCAATAGAACAATTAAATACAGTTTTAATTATTTATTTAAATAGTGCCTAAATTGAAACTGAGATACTATCTAGATGTTATACACACACACAATGAAGCCTGCAAATTATCGGACAGTGCAGTAATGGTATTTGCTTGTGATACATACTGACAGTTGTAAGATGTTAAATGCCACAATTGATTCATTTCAAGGCAGCAATTAATTGTGCTGCTCAAAAGATCAGCATTTGATTTATGTGGTTCTATGATGAAACCCATGTCTGCATTTCTTGCATTTCTTGTGATATTTTTACTTGGCAGAAATTATCACGCTATCTAGATACAGTCCAAAATCCAATATTTGATTATCATTCATATTAACAGCTAGCCGCATAAGTAAAAAACACACATGTTTTATATGTTGTATGTTTGAATATATATGTGAATAGTTCTACCTTCCAGAATATTAATGATCCTGTTCAAACACTTCTTTGATTCACAAAACCTACCCACACAGTGTAGACAGAAGGATGATACCATTTTCTCTGGTATAGTTAAAGGCTAAAGCCTCGTACACACGCACAGATTGTTGGCCAACCGATCGGCCGTCTTTTGTCCAGTATTGTTTGTTGGTTGAAATGTGCTCTAGAATTGCACTGGACTTTTGTTGGACAACAAAAACCAACTTCAGAAGTGATGTCATGTGATGGTTGACTTTCCGTGTGTTTTTTCTTCTCTGAGCATGCCCAGTCTTGCTCATCTGATTTTTGTCTGCCGAAATCTGTACTGACTGAGGAACAATCGGCCGTTCTCTGTTGGCCAACAAAAATTTTATAGCATGCACACCAGATTTTTTTTGGCCTAAAATTCGCAGTTGGTTGTCGGAAGCATCATACTAACAAGCCTACAATCGGCAGATAGGACGTTGGCCAACAATTTACGGCCAACAATCTGTGCATGTGTCCTGGGCTTAACTTCACCTTTTGCTTCTATTTGCACCTATTTAGGGTGTAACATGTTACTGATCAACGACACCCACCCACAGAACAGCCCCCCACCACCCCATGAAAGCATGTTCAGCAGTGATGGCGAACCTTGGCACCCCAGATGTTTTGAAACGACATTTCCCGTGATGCTCATGCACTCTGCAGTGTAGTTAAGCATCATGGGAAATGTAGTTCCAAAACATCTGCCATAATTCGCCATCACTGATGTAGAGGTTCTTCTCCCCCCCCCCTTTTGCTGTCACTTTTGAAATCAGCAAGGCTGTGCAGAACTCTGCCTGCACAGTTCTTTCATTCATTCACAGAGATCTGTGAATGAGTGAACCACAAGACCCATGTTCCACTGCTGCAGATGGACTTGTAGTTCTCAGTGGAATACATAAAGGTTGATCACTGCACTCATAGCTCATTGATACTTCCCCCAGATCTCCAACTAAAAGCTTGTACAGAGGTAAAGGCAGGTAGCTGGAAGGGTAGTGTGCAATGATCATTGGTGCAATGCTTTGCAGGCTCCTGTGAAAAATAAAATAATAGATGCATTTTTTTTCCTGCAAAAGCATGTGCATTTATTATTTATTTTTTTAAAGGTGAACTTAATTTTTAAGGAATTAAGTAGGGATTAAGAAGTGTCATCTGCCCACTTCGCCCCTGATGGTTGGACAATAAAGAAGCAGCAGCACATTGATTTGGCCACCTCTGTGCTCTCCACTCCTGCAAGCATATTCATAGAGTTAGACCCATAGTACAATGCAGATGGGTCTTTAAAGATGAGCTCCACTTGTTTGCACCCTCTTCCCCTCCACTGCCACATTTGGCACTTTTTGGAGGGGAGGGGGTACCTTGTTTTGACAGGTGCCCGCTCCCACTACAGGGAAAGATAGCCGCACTGCGATCTGTGTCATGTCTGTCCCCCTCCCCCCCCCCCGCTGCCCTCTGCCTTGTGTGTGTCCCAGAAGATTATGGAGACATTCAGACAGTGAAGTGTGACTCGCGATGCACAGTAGGAAACCAGCCGAAGCAGATAGATGAGCAGACCCCTGGACAGCTAAGTGCCCTTATATTAAAAGTTAGCAGCTACAGTATTTATAGCTGCTGACTTTTATTTATTTTATTTTTTTTTTTTACAGGCTGGAACTCCGCTTTAATATGATTGTCAGTCACTAAGCTAATCAGATGCAATCACTTTTTAAACCAATACATAATTTATAGAAAATTTGTTTTAAAAAGTATATTAGGAATATTTAGGAACCTGCAAGCCATGCATAGTTTTGTATGTTACCCCCCTCCTACAAAGAGTTGGTGATACTGTGCTTTAACAATCTGATTGCTAACTAGTATATATATAGACAGCTTTAGTACACTGTTAACAGGAAGGGTACTGTAGGGTTGCGATTGATTTCACTATGCACTGACAAATTATCTCTAAGTTACATACTATATTGTATTTAACCACTTTGCCTCCGCTCACATTGAGCGTACTGCGGCAAAGCGGTTCGTTATCGTCCAGCGACGTAGACCTACGTCGCTGGACTCCTCCCCCTGTAGGCGGCGCTCGCGCGCCGCCGGAGGCGCGCTCTCGCTGTTTTCATTCACAGCGGGAGTCGGGCCAGGGGAGGAGAGGCTCTGCCCCGATCGTCGGGGAATCGAGTGAGGAGATCCGCCCGCCTGTGTAAACAGAGCGGGCGGATCTCCTAAGTGACAGGGACTGACAGATCGGAGTGTTCAGCATAGCTGAACATCCGATCTGTCCTTCTGTCACTCAGTCACCTCCCCCCCCACACGTCAGTAAGCACCAGGCATACATTAACCCCTCCCTCTCCAATAAAATTAACCCCTTCGCTGCCAGTGTCATTTTTACAGTAACAGTGCATATGTATAGCACTGATTACTGCAGTAATGTCACTGGTACCCCCAAAAGTGTCAAAAATGTCAGTCAAGGGTCCGATCTGTCCGCCGCAATCCCGCAAAAAAAAATCACAGATCACCGCCATTACGCGTTAAAAAAAAAACACCAAAAATGACAGAAACCTTTCCCGTAGTTAGTAAACGCAATAACTTTTGCGCAAACCAATCAAAATACGCTTATCGTGATTTTTTTTACCAAACATAGGTAGCAGAAAACAAATTGGCAAAAAATTTTAACAAAATTAGATTTTTACATTTTTTTGGGGGGAATTTCATATAAAAAAATGTTAAAAATATTGTTATTTTTTCAAAATAAATGCTCTTTTTTTGTTTATAGCACAAAAAGTAAAAAGCGCACTGGTGATCAAATACCACCAAAAGAAAGCTCTGTTTGTGGGAAAAAAAGGACGTAAATTTCGTTTGGGTATGGCGTCGCAAGACCGCGCAATTGCAGTTAAAGTCGCACAGCGCCGAATCGCAAAAAGTGGCCTGGACGTAAGACAGCAAAATCCTCCGGTGATAAAGTGGTTAATTACCTGTAAGTTGTTTTTATAGTGTATGTAAACAATAACTATTAACTTGTATTTGGTTCTTTTTGTATGTTAAAAGTAAAAGTTAAAACATTTTTGTTATATCAGCAAAGTGAAAAAAAACAACAATATCTCTCCTGCGCTCAAGTGGTATGCGGGAAGGTGAATCTTCTAGGCAGTTTTATGACACAAATGAAGTGGTCTTGCTGCCCTCCTCAGGACCAAGGGTATCCAAAAGGCACTACAAGAAAACAAGAGAAGGGCACACCGACCTTGTGCATTACCACTTAAAAGTTTATTAAAATCAAAGAAGGGTAGCGTAAAATATACTCACAAACGTAGCATATGAACAAGCATATAGGAAATGGGCACCGCTTGCTTCCAGGACACTTCTCTACTACTGGATAGCGTGATGGCGTCCTCAAAACCTGATGTGGCTTACGCGTTTCGAGGGAGGACCCTCTTCCTCAGAGCCAAGATCGCTCTTCCTCAGAGCCAAAAGTGGCGATTTTGGCTCTGAGGAAAAGGTCCTCCCTCGAAACGCGTAAGCCACATCAGGTTTTGAGGACGCCATCACGCTATCCAGCAGTAGAGAAGTGCCCTGGAAGCGAGCGGTGCCCATTTCCTATATGCTTGTTCATATGCTAAGTTTGCGAGTATATTGTACGCTACCCTTCTTTGATTTTAATAAACTTTTAAGTGGTAATGCACAAGGTCGGTGCGCCCTTCTCTTGTTGTTTTCTTAAAGTGAAAAAAACACCTGTTGATACTGCCAGAAATCCAGTGAGCATCTTACGTTCTGAGCATTCTGCTGCAGTGAAATCTCAAGCAGTATGTTATTAGCCCTGCCCAATAGTCATTTAAGGACTACATGCTACTAAATGCTCTGATAAGCTTAACACACATATTAGAGTTAACAGTTTATATTTGATCTCACCACACATTTGCCCTTGCAGGATTCACAAAATGAAAATACATACATACCGATTCTTTGGAGGTAGAATTTGTAAAATTCCAGATCCAGCTTTGGATGTCTATTTTAACTCCAACAACTAAAATGAAAAAAAAAAAAAAAAGAAAAGGGAAATTCCTGTAACTTTGTATATTTTTAAGTGTCTTAAACATATTACTATTCCAGGAAAGTTGTAAAAGTTTTATTTTGTGACTGTAAAATCCAACAGCCAACAACTACTTTGGGAAAGCTGAAAATACATTTACTCAGCTTGTTCTAACCAATAATTGTCCCCGCAGACTTATTTGGCTTAAAGGATAAGTGCACTTTTAGCACTAATGGTGTTCTCTACTCCCTCCCTTTCCCCAATATTTCAGTATACATTATACTTACCTTTAACACTACCATCAGAAAATCTTTATCGTGTTGCCCACCCTGCACTGTACAGTCTCTGTCTTCAAAAATTTTCTAGGCTGTACTTGTGTTCTAAAGTTTTTTTTCACTTTCATGGAAAGCCAGGCCAACACCTTGCCAACAAGATTTCCATTTAAATAAAATGGAAGCTGCGGTTCACACACGAGTACAGCTCAGAAGGTTTTGTCCAGAGGCTGTTCAATGACAGGAAGGCCGCACAGTGAAGATCACAGAACAGTAATGTTGTAGGTAAGTATATAGTATGCTGCAAGTGCTGAAGGGGTAGAGGTAAAAAAAAAAAGAGGCTCACTAAAAAATGCAATTACTTTTAATAAATACAATACAAACCTGCAAATTTTATGCAGTCATTACAATGTGTTTAAAAAAAAAAAAAAAAAAAAAACGTACAATTTTACTTTATTTACCCACTTTTCCTTCAGAAGATTTTTCCCCCTTTATGACACTTTTTTTTGCTATTCAGCACTGCGCTACTTTAGCTGACAATTGTGTGGTCATACAACACTGTACACAAATGGAATGTATATACTTTTTTCACACAATTATAGTTTTGTTTGGTATTTGATCACCACTGGATTTTTTTATTTTTTTTATTATATAAATGATAAAAGAACATAAATTCTGAAAAAAAAAAAACAATAATTTCAATAAAATCTATCGAAATGAAAAATTTATTTCATGAATTTAGGCCAAAATATATTCTACATGTCTTTGGTAAACAAAAAAAAAAATCCCACTAGATGTATATTATTTGGTTTGTGTGAAAGCTATAGCATTTATAAACTATAGTACATATATATAGTGGAATTTTTATTTATTTATTTTTTTATACTAGTAATTGCGGTGATCAGCGACTTATTGTGGGACTGTGATAGTGTGGTGGAAAATCTGACACTAGCTGATGCTGGCTAGGAAATACACTAACTGACTGACACTGAAATCAATAGTGACACTAATACAGTGATCAGTGCTAATACTATACACTGTTACTGTACTAATGACACTGGCTGGGAAGGGGTTAATATCTAGGGGTGTATACGGGGTTACCTGTGTGCCTAATAATGTGTAATGTTTGTAATATAAGCTGCTTTTAATAAGTTATCTTGTTTTTTGCAGGAAATAAAAAACAGAAAGGAATAGGTGTGTGCAGACTATTGCATTAGGGTGTTCACCCCAAAGATCAAGCATGAATGAATAAATGAATTGGAAGTGCTCTGTGCTGAGCGGCATCCTGTTCAGTCACAAGCTGAAGCATAGGAAACACAGTTTCCTATGCTTCAGTTATAATTGAACACAGTTAGTATGTTTATTTGAATAAGGATGGGCATATTGATTAGCCCCCTCCCCCACTCTCTATACTGAAACATCCCCCAAAGCAGCATGTAGGGGGGAAAATGGAGAGAAGCCAGCAGCACTGCGGTAGGGGGGGGGCGCAACAATGGGAGGGGAGCTCAGGCAGTGGGGGGGATCTTCACTGCACAGAGTGATTAGGGTGTGCCCAAGAACCCCTGGCACACTCCCTGTGCATGCCTATGTTCTTAGGTTTTTTTTGTCTCTATTTTCCCCTTCTCCTGTATTAGAATTCCCCCCACTCTGGCTAAATGAGAACAGAGGGCACCTTTGGACAGCAGCATTGCCAGTCTGAGAGGAGGAGAGTGTTAGATGTACTAGCAGATTTAGATACACTAACAAATCGAAGCCAAACTCCAGATAATACTTTAAAGACAGGTACAGCACACAGATTTTTTTTCTTTGGGATAAGGGTATTCCATAAATACATAAAAGCTGATCATTCTATGCATCCCTGCTAGTGTTAATTGGTTTGTCCCATCTCTTTAACTGCTAAATTCTGCTGGAGAGGTTGTTCTTTTGAAAAACAACAAACATACTGGCTAGATCACCAGGTGAAATAAAAGAAGAAAAGCCTGAAAAAGAAAATGACTGCTGCCATCACATCTAAGAATTGGTAAGCAACAATATAATGTAAATAATGTTACAGGTGTGTGTTACATTTTTTATGTAAGAAGTCTATTTATCTACATGGGGTAGCAACATGTGTTTGGTGCACATGCAAGCCCTGCTTCATTGCCGAGCTTTAACCTTAAAGCAAATCCACACAGCATCTGAGCACCAAAAACCAAAAATGCTATTTAAAATTTTGTTATTGAGAGTACACTTAGCCATCTATCCATGTCTACATGCTTTTTTTGCTGATACATCACTTTGAAAAAAAAAAAAATCCTAGCATTTCTGGCTGTGGCCATCTTAAGTAAGGGCAGATGATTCATGTAGCATTTACTTCCTGGAATTCATCTGCCCTTAGCTCAGACATTCAAGCAGAAGAGTGTGCTTATCTCAGTAAACCCCTCCTCCCCTTCTGAAGACTCCTGGGATGTATGACATCATTTGCCTAGGCATGGAAACTATAAAGTAACTGAAGAAAGGTAATTAAAACAAGTAATTATGATATACTGTCCCATCTATTTGCTAATGCTAGCAGCGTGAGGATTACACACTATCAATAATGATTGAGAGAGTGAAGTTCCATTTTAAAAGTTCGGGAATCAAAAATAACAAACATTCATACTCACCTAGGTGGAGCACCGATTGGTCTTCAGTGAGCAGAGAGCCAATGACTGTCAGTCTCAGGCTCTCTGCTTTGCCCCTCCAGTGCTCACTGGAGTGCAGGGCTGTGCAGGGGGTGGGAACGACTGGCTCAGGCTCTCAGCAGAACACTGAGAAACTAAGAGAGCTACTGGTCAAAGCATTTGGGTGAATCCAAACATTAAAGTCGGGATCGATCCAGAGCCTTGACTGGCTGAATGACGTTAGTCAAAAGCCGGCTTTAGCCCACTGTTGGCTGAAAATGGGTCACAGGAGTACAGAACGAACTGCATTTCTGTGATTCACTGGAAAAGTAGGCCCAAAAGAGCTTTGGCTCTACTTCTTTAAGACCATATCATCTTTTAGCTAGGTCTAAAGAATACATTTGTAGGCCACATGAGGGAGTCTGGGGGCACTGTTTTTTTTTATTCTTCTTAGAAAACAATGGGATCTAGCAATGCAGATGTGTCCTACTGTCTTACATGTGAAATGCACATTTTATTGATAATACAACTCTAATTGTCAATAAAGCTACTCACCAGCAGGCTTAAGTAATTTGCCTTCAATGGTTATTTCCACTGCCTTGCTAACCATTATACCATTTTCAGAAGAAGCCAGCCCAGTTCCTGGTTTAAAAACAGCACAAAGTGAATACAATATTTACCGAGACAGGAACAGACATGAGCAGAATGCTAGAAGAAAGACAGAGCTCCAAACCAAGTTGCAACCTTTATAGCAGACTGGAGTTTTAGTAGAAGCTTACAGTTAAGACTTTTTTTTTTTTTTTTTACAGTGAAAGGTATATGATTAGAGAGCATAGTTTTATCATTTTTAAGAAAGTGACAAAATGAGAGAGATGTTCCTTTGTTAAAAAAAAAAAAATCAATAGCTTTATAAATTAGGGCATGTTTGACATTATAAAGATTAGTGAAAACTTACTGTTGAAATAAGGGGCTGTAAAAATGTAATTGTCATTGTCCAAACTTCGCTTGTAAAAACTGTCTTCATATGTTTCAGGATCCTCAAACCAATACTCCCCAGCGCTAAAACAAAATTGAACCAAAATAGTAAAACAGAAAACGTGTGCAAGACTGGTTCCATAACTAATATAAATCTTATTCATACATTTTACAATGCAAAAATCAGAGGGGCAGGGGTCTATATTGAAAATATAAGGCCAAATACTAAAATCCAGATAAACAGAATATGTTTTTCACCATTTTTCAATCATCTTTATTCCTAAAAATTAATATATTTGAAAATATTTTTCAGGTAGTAAGGTAAAGTAACACATTCTTTAGGAAGATGATTTTTTTTACGTAAATAAAGTAAATCATGCGCTATAGGTCTCAATAATTAATTAGTGTACAATAGGTATGATCTGTAGCATCTAGTCTAGTTATCTTTTAATTTCTTACTTGTGCCAAAGAAGTGTGTGTGTAGTAGAGATTTATATACATATACAATATATGTATATTCACTGTTGGAACTCTACTTATACAGATGCATCTTATAAAATGTAAATATCATCAAAAAGATAATGTATTTTAGTAATTCATTTCAAAAAGTGAAACTCATATATTTTATTTAGATGCATTACACACAGAGAGATATGTTTTAAGCATTTCTTACTTTTAATTTTGATGATTATGGCTTACAGCTAGTGAAACCCCAAAATTAGATATCTCAGAAAATTTGAATATTACATATGACCAATAACAAAAAAAAAAAAAAAAAATACAGAAATGTTGGCTTACTGAAAATCCTATCCATGTACAGTATAGCATGCACTCAATACTTGGTCAGGGCTCCTTTTGCATGAATTACTGCATCAATGCGGCGTGGCATTGAGGTGATCCCCCTGTGGCACTGCTGAGGTGTTATGGAAGCCCAGGTTGCTTTGGTAGTGGCCTTCAGCTCATCTGCATTGTTGGGTCTGGTGTCTCTCATATTCATCTTGACAATACCCCACAGATCCTTTATGGGGTTTAGGTTAGGCGAGTTTGCTGGCCAATCAAGCACAGTAATACCATGATCATTAAACCAGGTATTGGTACTTTTGGCAGTATGGCAAGGTGCCAAGTCCTGCTAGAAAATAAAATCAGCATATCTATAAAGCTGGTCAGCAGACAGAAGCATGAAGGGCTCTAGAATTTTCTGGTAGAGGGCTGCGCTGACTTTGGACTTGATAAAAAACAGTGGACCAACACCAGAAGATGACATGATGACATGGCCCCCCAAATCATCACGGATTATGCAAAATTTTGCATTTCATTTAGAAATCAAGGTCCCAGAGCCTGGAGGAAGAGTGAAGAGGCACAGAATCCAAGTTGCATGAGGTCCAGTGTGAAGTTTTCGCAATCTGATCATTTTAGCCGCTATCAAGGAAACCTTGGCTTTTATAACAACTCAGCAGTGCCATAAGCTGATTGCCTCCATGCCACATCGCATTGATGCAATAATTCATGCAAAAGGAGCCCCAGCCAAGTATTGAGTACATACTATATCATACATGGACATACTTTTCAGTAAAAAAATAATTTCTGGATTAAAAATCCTTTTTTTTTATTTATTTTTTATTGATCTTATGTAATATTCTAATTTTCTGAGATACTTAATTTTGGGTTTTCACTAGCTGTAAGCTATCAACATCAACATTAAAAGAAAGAAAAGTTTGAAATATATCCCTCTGTGTGTAATGAATCTATATAAAATATAGGAGTTTCACTTTTTGAATTGAATTACTGAAATAAATTAACTTTTTTGATTATATTCTAATTTTATGAGATGCACCTGTATATATATCTTCATCAAGGAAGCAATAGGAAAAAAAAAATATATAATTTTACAAGCTGCTTTCAGGATGTGTTTTATTTAGCTTGTCATTACGGCTCCTGTTGTCGGTTTGCTTGCAACACGCTCGTTAGAGCGTGTAGGGGCAAATCGGCATTGAGAAAAGATTACTGGCAGTGAAAACCTTCCTTTAGATGTGTAGACGCTTTATGCGCTATGCTCGAGTCTGTTTGCCGGTAGAGATCAATGTGTATTGTGGTGCGGAGTTCAAGGATCAAGCAGCAAGGATATGACCACCAGCGGGGCCACTGTATAATGTGCAGATTTGTTCGCTCGGCGGGAATATGTTTGCTCTGTGAATTTAATACAATTTTGATATCTATCTTCCTTTATGAAGGGATATACTCTCATGTCTTTCTACTGTACCTAATCACCATAATGGAAACAGCATGGCTCTCTCCCTGCAGATAGCCTCAAGTCTATGAGAACAATAGTAAAATCCTATTAGGCATTGTTCTCTGAGCCTTGCTGAGTGGGATTCACGCTAGAAGTAGTGGTGAGAGTGCATGCATGAGTTTGATCAGGGCAGCATTCACGGTTCTACACGCTGGTTTCATTGTGTAGTGTTAGGTGTGAATTCCGCTACACATGGGTTTTTATTGTTAACTACGGTGTGCGGAATTACACCAATACCAAGCCGTGCATGCTGTTCTGCTCATTCACGATCGTGTACACTCCCTTTCTATTGTATATTTGAATGTATACAGGTGTGTCATTGGCTGAGTCTATGTGAGTAACTTATGTCATGTGACTGTACATTTGGAACGGATTGGCTGATGTTGTATAGCCATCACTTACTGCTGTTGTCCTTTTGTTGTCCCATATATAAACTGAGCTCAATGCTTTATGTAGGACATTCTATCCAGCATCCTGTGTGTCTGTATTACTGGGTACTGCTGAGCGTGCTCCGTTACCTTATACAAAAGAGCTGAGAACTGTGCTTTTTAGCACGTTGGGATTAATTGTGCTTGGAATATAATAATATATATATATATATATATAAATATATATATAAAGTGCACTTTTTAACGCAACAGAGTTACTTGCGCCTCAAGCCTACATTAAGATCTAATACAAATCTTAGTGTACAGACTGATGCTAAATACAGCAAAAAATATGTTTTTCTTCATTTTATGAGATAGATCATGAATTTCAGTGTAGACTTTGTCTTATTTCCATAGACTTGAAATAAACTGTGTATCTCTTTTAGTTTCCTAATGTGCTTTTAGCTATATATTTATGTTATCAGACTTGGGTTTATTTTCATGGCCTGCATTGTAACACAACTGTTATAATGCAACTGTATCCAGAAAGCAGCATGAGTCATATTCCTAAATTGTAAAAATAATCAACACCGCAGAATGCTTTCAGCAAAAGTTCCAGATGGCTATAAAAGTGATGTCAAGGTAGAATACCCTTTAAAGCAGAAACTGTACACATAATTTATATATATATATATATATATATATATATATATATATATATATATATATATATATATATATATTTTTTTTTTTTTTTTTACAGTGGTCCAAATTAAAATGTCATATGACTGTCATTTCTGTATAATGATTAAGCTGTACATTTTGAAGGTTTACTGAAATATTGTCTTAAACTTGAAAATGATGAGTGTAATTAGAAAAAATGTTCACAACATAATATGCAGTTTACAGTATCTCACCAAAGTAAATACACCCCTCACATTTTTGAAAATATTTTATTATATTTTTTCATGTGACAACACTGAAGAAATTAAACTTTGCTAAAATGTGAAGTAGTGAGTGTACAGCTTGTATAACAGTGTACATTTGTTGTCCCCTCAATAAAATTCAACACACAGCCATTAGGCCCCGTTCACACTGGGGCGATCCGACTTCCCGGGGCGACCTCGGAGCGGCCGCCACGGACTTCATAACATTGAAGTCTATGACGGTCGCTCCGGGTAGCCCCAAAGAAGCTCCGGACCCTTTTTCTAAGTCGGAGCGACTTGTGTCGCTCCTATCAGAACGGTCCGCAGCTTCTATATGGAAGGCGACCTACGGCGACCTGTGAGGCGACCAGGTCGCCTCACAGGTCACCCCAGTGTGAACGGGGACTAAATATCTAAACTGCTGGCAACAAAAGTAAGTTCACCCCTAGGTGAAAATCTCCAAATTGGGCTCAAAGTGTAAATATTTTGTTAGGCAAGATTATTATCCAGCACTGCCTTAAACTTCTTGGGCAATGAGTTCACCAGAGCTTCACAGGTTGCCACTGGGGTCCTTTTCCACTCCTCCATGACGACATCACAGGCTGGTGAATGTTAGAGACCTTGTGCTCCTCCACCTTCCGTTTGAGGATACCCCACAGATGCTTAATAGGGTTTAGGTCTGGAGACATGCTTGGCCAGTCTATCACCTTTACCCTAAGCTTCTTTAGCAAGGCAGTGGTCATCTTGAAGGTGTGTTTGGGGTCGGTATCATGTAGGAATACTGCGCTTCGGCACAGTCTCTGAAGGGAGGGGATCATGCTCTGCTTCAGTATGTCACAGTACATGTTGGCATTCATGCTTCCCTCAATTAACTATAGCTCCCCATTGCTGACAGCACTCATGCAGCCCCAGACCGTGACACTCCCACCACCATGCTTGACTGTAGGCAAGACACACTTGTCTTTGTGCTCCTCACCTGGTTGCTGCCACACACGCTTGACACCATCTGAACTAAATAGGTTTATCTTGGTCTCATAAGACCCCAGGACATGGTTCCAGTAATCCATATCCTTAGTCTGCTTGTCTTCAGCAAACTGTTTGGGGGCTTTCTTGTGCATCATCTTTAGAAGAGGCTTCCTTCTGGGATGACAGCCATGCAGACCAATTTGATGCAGCATGCGGTGTATGGTCTGAGCACTGACAGGCTGACCTCCCACCCCTTCATCCTCTGCAGCAATGCTGGCAGCACTCATATGTCTATTTCCCAAAGACAACCTCTAGATATGATGCTGAGCACGAGCATTCAACTTCTTAGGTTGACCACGGCGAGGCCTGTTCTGAGTGGAACCTGTCCTATTAAACCACTGTATGGTCTTGGCCACTATGCTGCAGCTCAGGTTCAGGGTCTTGGCAATCTTGTTATAACCTAGGCCCTCTTTATGTAGAGCAGAAATATTTTTTTTTTTAGATCCTCAGAGTTCTTTGCCATGAGAGTGAGAGTAATAACACCAAATTTAACAGACCTGCTCCACATTCACACCTGAGACGTAAACATGAAACCGGGGAGGGAAAATAGCTAATTGGGCTCAATTTGGACATTTTCACTTAGGGGTGTACTATTTTGAGAGGACAGCAAATTTACACTGTTATACAAGCTGTACACCCACTACTTTACATTGTAGCACAGTGTCATTTCTTCAGTGTTGTCACATGAAAAGGTATAATAAAATATTTACAAAAATGTGAGGGGTGTACTCACTTTTGTGAGATACTGTATGCACAACGTGTATTTTGCTTGCCATCTAATTTTGGTTACTTTTAATTTTATTGTAAATGGCTGCATCTGATCTCCATTAGCTATATTATCTGTGCAGTTACATTAAAACTTTTGTTTTTATGATATAACCTTGCTTTTATGAGTAGGTAAGGATACGTAAAAGCGATACACTCCAAAGGAAGTTCACATATTAAAAATTCTGTTTATTGTTTATATATTATTAATGAGTGCCAGTAATAGAGTGGCAGTTGTAAAGTGTTAAAAGCAACAATGATGCTTCATGATTCTATTAATGTGACAGCTGTGAACTTTATCTACTGCTGGAATACTAGTGTTGATTCCATACAGAAACTGAATTGTTTGTGCTTAATGTACACATATACTATTTTTGCATGTGAATCAAACAAGCAACTTTCTCATTATAAAAGTAGCCTACTACCTATCAATGTAGAAGTCAATTAACCCAAAAGCAGCTCTGTTCATACTCTACTGTATAGTATTTTGAAAATGAATTCCCTATATATATATCATAGGTAATTATAATGACACATTACCTTTTTGGGTACACTCTGGTAATCCCACCATCTGTAGATACAAATCTGGCAGTCACCCCTTCTCTGGAAGAGTAAAACATTTATAAACAAATGACAAACTAAACAGCAAATATTTGTTATAGACAAATGCAAACAAGCAAATACATTGTATTTCTTTTTTTCTTTCTTTAAACAGGCTGATCGAATCATATTTCCAGGACACCCTGGGCAGTTAAAGTCAATGTTTGTATTTCTATACAGCGCAAAGACACAAGTTAACTTTATACCCAGCATCATCATTTGCCTATAGGTTAACTTCATACCCTTCCATACTACCCCTGTGGAAGCAAAGTACCCGGTACTCTGTAGTATGGAAAAGCAAGCAACTCATTCTCCTTCCTCTTTCAAGTCATCACTAATTTCTCTCAGCCATGTGACAGTGATGTGCACTTGATTAGCCAACAATCAAGCACCAATGTTGTCATATGCAAAGAAGAAGAACAAGTTGCATGCTCTCCATATCCAGAAGTACCGGGTGACCAAAGTAGCAAAAAGAAGAGAAAGTGAATGGGTTATGCTGAGCAAGCCTACATCAAAGTAAACCTGTTGCATAGGCATAGCAAAGCTTTTGTTTAAAGTTGATGTAAAATGGACCTGCCAATAACAATCCACAACTCTTGCTTCCTGTTGGGCTTTTAACTTATTGTAACTCAGCAGAAGGGGTAAGACTTTCCCTGCTGCAGACAGAGGACAGACAGGAGAATCTCTAAGACTGGGAGATGGAAACAAATGCAAATATTACCACTGGGATCTCTGAGAAGCTAATCCAAATTATTAATGTCTCAAAAAAAATTAAAACAGCCATTTTGGGTGTAATACATATGCCCCCTTTAAAATGGAAACTATAATGGGTTTGGATAATATGAATAGTGCAAAGAGGACAAGAGATCAGTTACTCCTCTGGTGTATAAGTTGTAAATTGCAGATATTAGGCTCAATGAAAAACAGGATTTTTCGGCAAAGCTATTAAGACTAATATTGAATCACAAGACAGGGAGTATAGAGTTCTACTTGCTGGCTGAAAATGTAAATGCAATGGTTCAAATATTTACCTGATTTATTAAAAAAAAAAATACATGGCTTTTAATTTTTTACAATTTCTTTAAAGTACAAATCCTTTCATGCAGGGATCAAGGTTTTTGATTTAGGATTTAAAAATAAAATGAAAAATCTTACGGTAATGGACCCTTCCAGTGGTTTTGAACAAGATCATACGACAACCCTGCATCCAGTAGAGCTCTGTTAATCAACTCTTTGTTACCTATGTTTGGTAAAATAAAGTAAAATACAAGTCAAAGCAGGTCCATGTTGAAAATTAAAAAAAAAACTGTTTAAGATTACATGGTAAAACTAATTCTTGATTTATGACCACAGCATTTTGTCTCATGTCTCTTTATTTCCCCATAGGGATTGAGGAATTTAAGCCACTAAAAATAGGTAAGGGAAGAATCACATGCAAAGCTGAGTATAAATGATAAGAGGTTCTAATCCCACATTCATATTTGTCAAATGTGTCATTCATTTAAATTTGTAATTGAGCATAAATGAATAATAGGCAGTGACATTTGTTATGCTGTTCGGTCCTATTCCTGTATGTTTTGAAAGGGTTGGCTCTGGATGATTAAGGTTTTTGTTTAAAGCCCAACTCGGAAAACAATGGAAAATGTCCCTTGCGGGGGGCTGTGCCCGCTCTGAAAGGGTTAACTGCTCATTTAGGTATAGCATAAAATCTACTAACACAAGCTTTAAGTATCAAAACATTGTTAACCACTGTGGTAATTATTTACTACTACAGAACAAGGGTGCGTTTCCCTATGAACCAGAAGCCACTGGTCTAAAACATATTCTTTATTAAGGGCTTTCCATAAAAAGTATATAAATGACTGTGTGTGTGTTTTTTTACTTTGTGGGGCGTGTCAACACTAAACGCACATGTGATGAAAAATAATGATCTATAGGTGTCCAGGAACCCCCCCTCCACTGCAATATCACCATTTCACTTTTTCACTTCATGCATTGCAGATGGAGGTTTCTGTCTTTCAATGCCAAAATGACTGGAAGTACATTTATACCTAACTGATTCAAATGGTGACAAATCTCCACCTACTTGCTTATACAGTATGTGGCACAAGGAAAAACCTCTTACAGATATAACAATTTGGCAATTGGAGTGTCAGAACAACAGGTCAAAGAGACTCAGTGACTAGCGACATGCATTAACAGCCTCCCTATTCACTGTACTTCCTCCATACATATTAACTGGACTGCTTTAAAAGACCATCACATCTAGGAGTCATACAGATCACCCACCCTAATACACCACGTGTAACCCAAAAAAATATAAAGTTCTGAAAAAGTGCTCCCAAAATGACCCTACATGTTTTGCTCAAACAAGAGCTTTGTCAGAGATTTAATTAAATAAATATAGAGAAATCACCAACATAAAAAGAAAAAATAAACAAATAAGAAAAAAGGGGGTACAGTTTATTCCCACAAGATGACCATGTAAAAATAACCTGGTAACCATGGTAACTGTCTGAGAGCCAAAACCAGCTAAGCCTGCCCTTCTCCAGCTCAGCAATCATGTTAGCACTGGAGGAGCACAGAGGTGAGAGTGGTAACTGATAGTTACAGCTCTCTGCTCAGAGCTGATTGGGAACCGAGTGATCAGTGGTCATGTGATTACTCAGTTCTTGGGTTTAAAGCTGAAAAGGGAAATTTGCAGCATCAGGCAAGGGGAGTATGATGCGTGTTTGTTTGGAACCTCAAACTTCTCTTTTAAAAGCTTTCCTCCTCCCTGCTGAACTGGAAAACGAGTGCAAGACATCATAAATTGCTAAGAGCCCTAAGTACATCTTTTGGGCGGAGGAGTTCTAGGTGGTGTCTATCTTCTTGCATACTCCTGGCCAGACAAGTGGGTTCCTAAAGGTATTTACACCAGCGTGTGTGTGTGTGTGTGTGTGTGTGGTCTTGGCTCTCTCTCCTAAAGTTCCATAGTACACAGATGTGCATGTATATATGTACTGACATAACTAGAAAAAATAGAGCTGCAAAGAAAAGTAACTTTTTCTTCCCAGAGATCTTTACTGCATGAGCTTCTCTCAGTGGAGTTTAAACCAAAGTGTGTTTACATGTGTGTGCTGCAAAATTTGGTAATGCTAAATATTGTTATTCCAAAATCCATTTAGCTATTTCTGCTACTCTACTTTACAGCCCCCCCCCCCCCCAATACAACCTTTTTATCCTTAGGTTAACCATAACACAATGGAAAATAATTGTTAACTGCATTTATTTGAAATATCCATAAGTAGCTAAAATATGTTACTTAAATTGTGTAAGGACTTTTCCTAATAAGTCAAAAATCACCGAAAGATTCTCTTTTTAACATTAAAATGTGCCAATAAATGCTCTAGTAGATATTTCATTACTAGATCCTTTAAGATACACACTTATTTTGATTTAGTACTTCAAAAGACTCGCTAAGTACTTTTTTTGGCACAAGGCTATTTATGTTTAGTTAAATTATTCTGGTGTTTTAAAAAGAATACATACAACAGTCAGAAAAGTAGGATAAAAAGAGCAGTTCCACAACTCAGCCAGATAACTGAAGATAAATTACAATGCATTTATTACTAATAATATTTGTAAGGTCCTGTCTATAGTGACTTGACATTCAAAAACAAAATGTTATCTAAGAAAAGCAATGTTGTATTTACAATTTCTTAAATTTCTATGTCTCTTTCTTCAAAGGTCTTGAAATTGTGACAGCATGATCAGAGACTTTGGAAATATGTATTGATATACTGCATATTATGACATCCAAAATTATATAGAGATATAGTGAACAGCTTTTAACAGAAAAATTGCGCAGACAGGAAGAAAGCAAAAACCAAAACAGCAACATAGCAATGAGATTCAAAACTGCACACAAAGGTCTCAAATTCTTATGTTTGCAGCATACTATCTATAGTAATCACTTTGTGGGTATATTTATTTTGTATGGTTTAGTAAATATGTTTTTTTGCCAGCCTACATTGTCTAGATTGTCAACTGTTCCTTAGCTGGGTGGAAAGCTAGACAGAAAAGGTAACAGGGCAGACCTAGGTGTAATCAAACTGCCCACGGAGCGGCAGAAGGTTAAACATTGAGCATTGCGTAGTTTTGAGCAGGAGTCAAGACAGCCAGGTGTCAGTACCAAAGTTTCAAACACAAGCATAATTAATGCCCAAAAAAAGTGGCCATCTAATGGGTGTGCTATTATGGTGTGCTATTATGTGAACAGAACATCTAAAGGCAAGCAAAGAGTGCTGGCACACCTACTAGAACTAATGAAGAGAGTCTAGAGTGCAGGGAAGGAATCAGCAAAAAGCTCAAGGAGGCATCAACAAGAAAACAAAAGTTAGTGAAAATGTTTACAACTTTTACAGATTTTCTGACCAGTCCATTAGACCTGATCCGCGACCCCTAATATAAAAACAACATTTAGCACATCCCTGTGATTTCCAGAGCTGTACCTAAAAATTAATAATTAATTATATAGTATATAAATCCTGTATAATAGAAGTAGATGTCATAAAATACATAATGCAAATAATAAAGAGCATGGGTTACTGGCTTGAAAGTAAGAAACGTGGCATTTATACTTACATTCTTTGTATGAAGGTGTTCTTGTGTCTATGTAATTGTTAAAATTGATAAGGAATTCTGTGTTATTACTAGATATGGGCAGATCAGTGCAGTATTCCCTGTTGAAAGAAGATACATGCATTAATTATAAAATATATATTCCTTTCTTTAAAAATACATTTTAACACATAATAGTTAGGGGTGAATGCACTAATTATCTTAATTAGATAATACATGAGAATTATAACTAGCTATAATAAAGAGATTTCAGCAATTGCTTTCAAAACAGAGCCAGATATAGACAAATGTGAAACATCAGTTATGATCTTTTACTGATCTTGTACCCGAGCTTGTACCTGATTCAAAGCATGGGCTTTGCTGGTATCGGCTACCCAAAATACGTGCCCCACAGTTTTTATTTAACGTAGCTTCAGGCATTGTGTTGGCTCTCTGTGTATGCTTAAAAAATGATCCTTTGTCCTTATGTTTATGTGAATTTGTGGGACAACTGTGTAGATAATCACCTTTTCCAGGAAAGTAAGGCCTGCATGCAGGTAATTTCTTTAAAGTCTGGTGGGTTCCCAGCTTTATTTAGCAGAGGTTTGCAAATATGTAAAAACCACAAAACAGTAAAACAAATCCTTGCCGTCCGGCGCTAAACTAAACAGCAGTTTTTCTCACTATACAGTGTGGGGCTGGTCCCCATCACCCACAAAAACACATGGTAAAGCAAACCTTTCTTTTAAAGTCCAAACAGAGCTCCTCTCTCAGATTCCCTTCTGAGTATCAGGCCAGAGCATTCCTGTGCTCTCTTCCTGTTCATTTAAAGTCCACCTGAGCATGGACTCAGGTGACCCACAATCTCTGGACCGGAACCTAGCCTGTCACCGAGGCTGGAAAAACCCGGGCCGGATTCCGGTTCATTCACTGACTACAGAACGTATGCGAGGTGAAATATAGCGATTATCTACTACCTCACCTCGCATACCGTCACAACAGGTATACCCCACTTTTAAAATGTATGTATATGTTGTAGTCCTGGGTCCACTCTCAGTGCTCCCCAAGCTTTGTGTCCCTGTCACTTATGGTTTGGGCGCAGTGCCATGTCAAGCCGGCCAAGATTCCCCATAGACGCCAATGTTAAAGATGGGGAGCAGTGCCTTGTCACGTTGACCAAGATTTCCCTTAGATGCCAATGTTAAAGACCAGGAGCAGTGCCATGTCAGGCTGACCAAGATTTCCTATAGATGCCAATGAGCACTGAAAGCTGAAATGTGGTTTGGGCAGGAAGGGGCTCAAAGTGCCCTGTATTTAGGTGGTTAAGGGGAACCCTTTGACAGAACTTAAAAAAAAGTGGGGTCCCCCCCAAAATCTTTACCAGGCCCTTTGTGTCTTGTAAAGATTTAAAGGGTAACTCCACACCAACATTTAAAAAAGAAAATGGTGTCGCCCCCCCCCCCCCCAATCCATACCAGACCCTTAGCTGAGCATTCAGTCTGGCAGGCAAGGAAAGGGGGGAGGGGGCGAGCGAAAAACACCCTCCTGAACCACACCAGGCCGCTTGCCCTCAGCATAGGGAGGGTGCTTTGGGGTGCCTCTTCCCAAAAACCCTGGGCTGTGGTTGTGGGGGTCTGCAGGTGGGAGGCTTATTGGAATCTGGAAGCCCCCTTTAACAAGGGGCCCCCCCCTATGTGAATGAATATCGGGTATATGATACTCATACCCATTCACCAAAAAAGTTTAAAAAGTAAAAACCACAGGAAACAGTGTTTGACAAGTCCTTTATTGAAAAGAAAAAAAAATGAGTGCCCCTCGATGTAAATCCATCTTCAATCATGATTCACGCCGTACCCCCAAAAAAAAAAAAAAAAAAAGAGGCTACCTGCCATATGCCCGCTCTTCACCTTTGACAGTTATTTTATAGGAATGATGTACCCAATACCCTTTCACATGGGAGGGGGGGGCAGGATCTGGGGGCCCCCTTGGTAAATGGGGCTTCCAGATTCCGATAAGCCCCCCACCCGCAGACCTCGACAACCACAGCACAGGGTTGTCGGTAAGAGGCCTTTGTCCCCATCAACATGGGGACAAGGTGTTTTGGGTGGGGGGGGCTGATTTGGACTGGGGGGGAGGGGGACCCTACGCCATTTATTTTTTTTAAAATTCTTTTATCTGTTTTACCGGGAGCCGGCAATACATTACAGCCACGAGCAAGTTTAAATTAAATTTTTTTCCTTTAGGCCTCTTGCACACGATACTCCTGTTTGAGTATCTACTTTTTCATCTGTTTTACCATGTATCTGCATGCATTTCTGTGCAAATGCGTAAAACATATTCTCGCATTCTTGTTCTGCACAGAATGTAAAAAACCATTTGCGCACATTTGTGCACAATTGCGTGCATGAGGCGTAAATGACTGACCAATAATGCAGATTTTTCTATTTTGTTTTTACTGAATAATGTACGACGCTCGTTTACGCGCATGTGTGCATAGGCACTTTACAATTAATGGGCTGTATTTTACCTCAGTAAAAAAAAAAGCTCTACTGAGCTTTTTCAAGCTGCAGTGTGCAATAGGGATGATCGAACGGTTCGGGTCGACCATCGGTTCGACCCGAACATTGACTGTTCGAGGTTCGGCCAGATTCGGCAACCAGAACCGACCAAAATGCAATGGGACAGGAACTGGGCTTTAAAAGCCCGTGATTGGACCAGAACCATCAGTAAAAGTCAATTGAGGGGGCAGGAGAATTCTAGGAATGTGATTGGAGTGACTAGGGGGTCCAGAGGCCAATCATTAGTAAATACGCCCCCCAGTATATAAGATAGCCCCGCCAAATCTCTACCATTTTAATACAGGGCTGTGGAAGAGAGTGGAAGCAGTTCTGTTACTTCTGCTTCAAAGTGTCATTTAGCAATTATTAGTGTGAGGAAAGGGATATCTAGTGTAATTAGGGTACTATTTTCCACTATAGTTAGATTTAATAATCTAGTTTCTGTAGGGAAAGTGTTACGTGTAAGGGGACCGTAGTGTAGTGTAGGGTTAACTGACTCTGACTGCTATGGCAGGGTGACAAAACCCTTCCATGTCAGGGTGACCGCTATAGAGTAAAGATTGTTTCTCTTAGAACACTTACAGAACCGGATAGTGGCTTCGCCCCTGTCACCCTGCTTTTTGCTGCAGGCGTTTATAGGGCTTTTTTGAGGACATGTTTGGAGTCAGGCATGACATCTGAACTTTTGAGTAGGGGTATATATACACACACACATGTATGTATATATACACATACACACATATAGGTGTGAAAATAGCAGAAACCTATGCTTGCGCTAATGAAATAATTAACACCCATATGGCTTCTCTGCTATAACACCTATATGTGTGTATGTGTATGAATACATATAAGTGTGTGTGTATATATACCCCTATACAGAAGTTCAGATGTTTTGCCTGCCTCCAAAGACCCCAAAAAAATGCCCAAAAAAAACGCCTGCTGCAAAAACACACCTGGGCGTTTTTGTAGCTGCCGTTTTTTTGGGCATTTTTTGGGCGTCTTTGGAGGCAGTCATAACATCTGTACTTCTGTGTAGGGGTATATATACACACACACATGTATGTATATATACACATACACATATATAGGTGTGAAAGTAGCAGAAACCTATGCTTGCACTAATGAAATAATTAACACCCATATGGCTTCTCTGCTATCACACCTATATATGTGTATGTGTATAAATACATATAAGTGTGTGTGTATATATACCCCTACACAGAAGTACAGATGTTATGCCTGCCTCCAAAGACGCCACAGCCCAGGGTTTTTGGGGAGAAACCCTTGTCTCCATAAACATGAAGACAAGGTGTTTTGGGGTGAGGGGGCTGAGCCCCCACCCTAAAGCACCCCCCCCCATGTTGAAGACATGTGGTCTGGTATGGTTCAGGAGGGAAGGGCGCTCGCTTGTCCCCCTCTTTCTGCCAGGCTGCACGCTCACATAATGGTCTGGTATAAATTTTGGGGGAGACCCCACTCTGTTTTTTTCAATTTCTTTGTATTGCCGGGGGCCAGCAATAGCTTTCAGCCAAGGAGTACATTTAAATGCATTTTTTCCTTTATAAATGTCAGTTTTGCTGCAGCAGCGTCTATACACTTTACAGATGCGCCACTTTACAAGCAGACTAAGGAGACCTCCCAGGCACTATATTTAAAGGCATTGTTCATTTTTATTGTTTCAGTTTTAGCATCATTAAAATCACTGCTCCTTTAAAAATGATTGTTTTATAAAAAAAAATTGCATTAATACATGTACTCCAGAGCAGTACCAGGGCCCCCATACCCCTTCTATGGCCAATAACTGGCATATAAGTCTTCATTTTTCATGTTCGGTTCCATAGACTTTTATAGAGTTTGCAGCTCAGGGCCAAACTTTTCCCCTGTTCAGGAGTTCTGATGCAAAGCGAACAGGGGGGTGTTCGGCCCATCTCTATTTATTAGAAGGAAGGAGGTCCCGATCCCACTATTTAGATTTTCAGTTAGATCTTATTTAGAATACTGTGTCCAGTTCTGGAGACTTGACTTGTTAACAAAAATGTGCAATGTCTAAAAACATATGAGGAAGGATTGCAGAAACTAAAAAGGTACAGTCAGGGGTAGACCAGCCTACCATAGGACAAGAGGATCTTGAGCATGTGGCTATAAAATGCATTAAAACTTATCTAGCGAGGGTCTGCCAATAATCACTTATTTCTGTCTGTCATTGTAGTTGTCATGTAATGCCTGCCACTCTGCACCCATAATTCTACTCCCAGGGCCCCCAGCCACATCATTCTCATCAATTGACACTTCATAGCAGCTTCAGCAAGTCACTACATGATAGACAATTGCCATCTGGCTGTGATACACCTTTAATCTTCCATTGCATATCAGCCTGCATTCTGGGGTTGCTAGGCAGTGATTTGCATGACATACATAGGAAAGACTGACGGATCACCTGACCTCCTTCTCGCATCAACACCCACAACAATACAAATGAAAAGCACTGCATGCAGGTGTACAATGGAAGCGGTTGGAGACCTTGCAGCTGAACTGGTTGGCTGTGTGGGATAGGTGTTCAGGAAGCATAAAACACACGAAATAGCATCAGGTGGCCATCTTCTAACATAGCATAGAACAACCTAACATAATCTCAATAACCAACTGCCAAAAATTAAAAATCTTTATCCTGGGGCACAATAGTAATGGTATGATTTTTTTTTTTTTTGGGGGGGGGGGGTTATTTGAGGGGGGCAGTCACTCACTTCTGGAATAGTAATACTTTGATTTGTAAAATTTTTGCAGCTATTTTATTTAGTAAGCAAACTGGGAAATTTCAAAGTAATGTCATTATTTGGCTCATTGCTTAAAAGTATGCAAACTCTATCCTGGGGTACGGTAAGAATGATATAATGTATTGGGGGGTCGTGGGGGCCAGTCACTCATTTCTAGACTGGTAATGCTGGGCTTTTTCTTTATTTATATGATTTAACAAGGTGGAAAAAATACAATTCTGAAACAGAATACATTAAAGTTATCCCAGTGATTAACTACTAAAAATTTAAAAACAATATTTGTGAGAAGAGTGTAATCTTTTTTGGGGTCACTCACTTGCACTATATACAGTTGTGTTCAAAATTATTCAACCCCAACTGAAATTGATTGTTTTGGCCAGTTTGACATTGATTTTGATCATTCAGTCATCCTGCTTACAATTAAATCAAAGAGGCACGTGTAGGTCAGACAAATATAACATAACATTTATAATGAAATAACCACAAATGTCTTTTCTGTGCTCACATCATTATCAGTTTTATTCAACCCCCAAGTGACATTCAATCTTAGTACTTAGTACAACATCCTTTTACAGTTATAACAGCTTTTAGGCGTGAAGCATAGCTTGACACAAGTGTCTTGCAGCGATCTACGGGTATCTTCGCCCATTCGTCATGGGCAAAAGCCTCCAGTTCAGTCACATTCTTAGGCTTGTGCACTACAACTGCTTTCTTTAAGTCCCACCAGAGGTTCTCAATCGGATTTAAGTCTGGTGACTGTGATGGCCATGCTTGGGATCATTGTCCTGTTGAAAGGTCCAACGTCTCCCAAGCCTCAGGTTTGTGACGGACTGCATCACATTGTCATCCAATATCTCCTGGTACTGAAGAGAATTCATGGTACCTTGCACACGCTTAAGCTTCCCTGTACCTGCAGAAGCAAAACAGCCCCAAAGCATGATTGACCCCATGCTTCACAGTAGGCAAGGTGTTCTTTTCTTCATAGGCCTTGTTCTTCCTCCTCCAAACATAGCATTGATCCATGGGCCCAAACAGTTCTAATTTTTTTTCATCAGTCCACAGAACACTATCCCAAAACTTCTGTGGTTTGTCCACATGACTTTTGGCATACTGCAGTCGACTCTTGTTATTCTTTGGAGACAGCAAGGGGGTGCGCCTGAGAGTTCTGGCATGGAGGCCTTCATTACGCAGTGTGCGCCGTATTGTCTGAGCAGAAACTTTAGTACCCACATCTGACAAATCTTTTCTCAGTTCCTCAGCAGTCACCCGGGGACTTTTCTCCACTCTACGCTTCAGGTAGCGCACAGCAGTCAAAGTCAGCATCTTCTTTCTGCCACAACCAGGTAGCGTTTCAACAGTGCCCTTTGCCTTGAATTTGCGAATGATGCTTCCTATGGTGTCTCTTGGTATGTTTAACATCTTTTCAATCTTCTTATAGCCATTGCCCTTCCTGTGAAGAGTAATCACCTCTTCTCTTGTCTTCCTGGACCATTCTCTTGACTTCACCATGTTTGTAACCACACCAGTAGATGTCTAGAAGGAGCTGAGTATCACAGTCATTTTAAAGCTGCCTAATTGGTGATTATTAGGCTTTATTGCTGCTCCCTGACATCCACAGGTGTTTTCAATACCTGATTGAAAACACTTCAATGAACCTCTGTTCTTCAGAGTGGTAGTCTTTAAGGGGTTGAATAATTGTGTTAATTAAGAATTCACAAAAGAAACATTTACTACTGTATTACAAAACCAATTGATGTCATTTTAGTTGCATATGGTTCTTTAAGAAGTCCTTGTAGGATTTCATTCTGAATACAATTACAAATGTACACTAAATTCCCTAAAACCCTTTACAGCATTGGGGGTTGAATAATTTTGAACACAACTGTAAAGTTTTCTAGAATTGCTTTTTATCAGCCACACAACCAGGCACTACACTATTCTGAAAACACACAGCACAGAAAAAAGAGATCCTGTAAATCATATGACAAGAAGAATGGAGTTCCACCTACTGGCACAGAAAGAATAAAACAAATTACCATTTGCAATATTGCAAGTTTATTTGACTAAAATTAAATTTTAGTATTACAACCTCAAACCTGAAGCTATTAAAACTTTATTGGGAATTGTCATATTTGGAAACCTCAGAATCTTCAATAATCATTCCTTAGCCGATCCCTAAGCCAACCAAGCATGATCATAAAAAGGAAAAGCACCCATTTACTACTGCGCCACAGAAAAAAAAATGTTATAAAAATTGTTATTGTAAACAACAAGAAAGTGAAAAACTATTTTGAAAAAACAATTTTGAATATATTGGTGATAAATATGTGGCTGCCACTTTAAATAGTCAACTGAAATGGGTTAAGGAACACTTAAACCAAATTGTAAGTGAACAGCGGTGCTCAAAAGTATACAAAATGTATATAAAATATACCAGTGAAACAATTATTATTAAATACTTATCACTATCTTCTGTTAATGAGTGTGACTCAATGTCAAAAAGTAAATCAAAAAATATATATATATATATAGTGTATAATCACCCTGTGTGAGATAATTAAACACACATATAAACCAATGTCCAATGTGCAAAAAAAGTCCACAGTGCGCAATTTACCTCTCCTCATTAGGTGTAAACTCACAGAAGTTATCTGCCTTACACTCCCTGGACGAAGTCGTGATAGCGAAACACGTCGTGAGATGGCTGTACAATTTTTTTTAAAACATAATCATTATATAACACAGAGATAGAAACATCCTCAGACAAGCTCAACAGCACTGTCCCATTCCTGAAGTCAAAAGTCAACTTTTACAAGCAAGATGTAATATAGTGATGACCTCCTGCAGCATTACCTTATTCCTGATGCCATTTACAAATCAACAAGCATCAAGAAAGATGTAACAGTGATGCCCTATATACAGTAGAAAAAAGAAGAGGTTTGGGACTTTGTGTGAGAAACATGACAAGGCTGACAGAACAAAAGTATTACATTTATTTGATACATACATATATATATATATATACATAGTAAGACATGTGAATTATATGAAACCAATAAAAAAGCTGGTAGGTGATCCCCAGTCCAGGTTCATAAAAGCCATCATAGCACGATACCAACGTAAAAGAGGGTTGACTGTAATCATGTCATCAGCAAACTTGACGCGTTTCGTGGACTTAGTAATGCCCCTTACTCCTGAGTGGATGCATGAAATATGTCTATAAAGAAAAGTATATTATGTATATAAGTATAAAAGAGTAGCAACGATGATGGTAAATAAAACTGGAAGGGGGGGGGGAAGGGAGAAGAGGAGGGGGGAAAAAACTCCAATTTCCCTAAACTTACACTGCAGCTCAGGCATAACCGACTCCGAAGGCAGTTGCATGACCTGAAGTGTCCCGCACGGGAGCTGAGGGCAACCAAAGAAGGCAAACAGGGCGGACCACACCGCACATAGGGAGGAGCATAGATTGGGTTTGATGGAGTATAGTCAGTAAGCCAATAAAAGGATATCTATAGTATACAAGTAAGAAATGTATAATGAGTATAATAGTAAATTGGATAATTGGTATCGTGCTATGATGGCTTTTATGAACCTGGACTGGGGATGACCTACCAGCTTTTTTATTGGTTTCATAAAATTCACATGTCTTACTATGTATATATATGTATGTATCAAATAAATGTAATACTTTTGTTCTGTCAGCCTTGTCGTGTTTCTCACACAAAGCTCTTCTTTTTCTAATTGAACAGGGATGGAGACGCACGACACAGCCCATCGTGCGCCTCATTCAAAGTCCCAACCCCCCCCCCCTTTTTTACCCTATACACAGTAAGTACCTGTAATAAATAAATAATAACATAAATATTGTATTTTCTTGTTTCCTTAAAGGATGATTCCCTCATACCCAAGTGCCATCTCCAGGTAAACAGGTGGCAAGCCAAACACAACACAAAAGACGTCCTTTGCTATCTAACAACACTGTGGCCTAGTCTGAGTTACCAACATTTTCAAAAATAGAATACTACATTTTTACATATACATTTTATAGAGGCATTTCAATCAATAGTATGTTATATGTTAACAGGATTAGGTCCTGGTCATCTAAAATATGCCTACAGAAACATTCTACTATTTCTAAATCTGCATAATCTGCAATATCAAGTTTGCCTGTTAGTGACCAGATGACAGAACAGTCATTCCTAAACCGGCTTTACATGGATCGAAATTTGTCCAGTTAAGCAGGGACCAGCCAAATTTCAATCCATGTATGGGCTAGCTGGTTATACACTGGCTGAATGAAAAAAGAAATGTATTATGTATGACCTGCCATGGAGGAAACTATAGGTGGTGACATAGTGAGAAATGAGAATGTAATCAGATCTGAATGTAACAAACCCTGTACTAGCACTTGTTCAGATGCACCTCAAAGAGCTGAATACATGTAACTCCTGTGCAGACATGCCATCTTCAAGCGCTGCGTAATACAATCTGTAAATTTTTCCCAAGATGTGTTTGCCATATAAGCAGAATCTGTAAATTCATTATCAGATATGCATTTGATTTATGTAAGTACAGAGTCTGTAGATGCACTTTAACCTGTTTACGACCTCCCGCCGCAGATGTACTGTGGCAGGCAGCCGCTCCCAGGCAAATCTCTGTGCCTGTGGAGGCCATTGGAGTACAGTGACCTCATTGTCATGTTCAAGAAACCAGTTTGAGATGATTGAGTTTAACTTTTAGTATGAACTTTGGCCAATTGTGTTACACTTTGCAAAGCTTTTGTTGACATGAGTGGATTTCACAGTGGATTTTTTATTTTTGCATATGGACTTATTTTAAGATTGTTTAACTCTGGCGCAACACTTTTCTCTGTTATTTTGATCAGTTATGTGGAGTGAATACACAATATCGGTGAATGCAGCCGGACTTATATTAATATTATACACTTTTTTATGTTGAGTTTTATTCTATTAGAGATTTGCACTGATTGTTTGTTTATCAAATACTTTGCAAGAATAAAGAACTTGCTGATAAGAAATGTATTGCGTGTGCAAACTGTCTTGCATGTTGCTATAAGATTTTGTATGGCCATAACTTTCAGTATGCTGCATATGTAAACCTTTTTTCAGTATATAAAGTACTATTATCCAAGCATGCAATCATTTGTTTTGTTTTTTTTAATTTAAAAGTTATAAAGGTTGAAATTTTAGCTACAAATGTTGTGGGTACAGTTAACAAGTACAATAACTCTCTAACTCACTGAGCACAAAGAGTAGAAATCAGATACGATCATTTATCTTAATATATTGGCACAGTTGTGTTATAAATACTACAAAACTAGTGTCAACATCTTGAGGACCAAGTATTATAATGATTTCAGATCTGTGTCTTTGGTAATCATTCTCAACATACTTGGCTACTACTTCCTTGACTGATTACTCAGTCACATGTTTCTTTGCTGCTATACACATCTTGGATTTTGTTCACTGAGCACAAAGATGTAGGAAATAGATGGGATATTTTTTTCTTAATATATATATATATATATATATATATATATATATATATATATATATATACATAATTGTGTTATACATACGATGCAAAGTGCAGTTCTTTCCTGTGAAGTCTCAGTATCAGAAATAAAGGTTGGTAGCCCCCTCAGCAGGGCATATCCCATCTTACATTCACAAGTGGGATAGAGATTTGAACATGACATTTATCCACCACAAACAGAAAGGGCCTTCTTGTATGCCAACAAATTTCAAGAACATAGCTACAAGATACTCTGCAGATAATACAGGGTTCTGCCCATCTCCATCAGACATTCTTATAGTCTTCTAAGTATTCTAACCTTTGCTGGAGATGTGCCTCCTTTCAAGGTACTCTTCTACATATCTATTCAAGCTGCCTGAAAATATGCACATTTTTTTAGAAAGTGCAACAACTAGTACTCCCATCTTACCTGGTGTATCTAGACCACCAGCCTATGAACTATTTTGTGCAACTGTGTGCTCATTCAATACAAATCTTCTTTTATCATGCACCTTATAGATGCGGTTTGGGCATGCATTTCAGTGCCACGGAAGCAGCCTTTTACTCCTCCAATCTTACTCAAAATTAAAGACATTGATAGAATAAGGACTTAACAGCTTTACTATACCATTAGAAAGCAAACTGCCACAATTTATGGTATCCTGCTTTTAATGCTCTTCAGCATTTATGTGATGCTATACCTACCTCTCTCTGAATAGGTTTAGATATGGAACTGATTCCCCTAATCTGAAATAGACTACCAAATGCATGCTACACAGTTGTCTATGTTGGGAACATCAAATTGCTAAAATGTTTCTAAACGCTGTTTTTATTTATGAAGCTGAGAACAACAACATGGGGACATCACCTCAAATGAGCAGGAAGAAAGCTCAAAAGTAACCTTAAAAATATTATTTTACTGAATGAGTAGTGGATGTTTGAAATAGACTTCAAGCAAAGGTGGTGAGACAAAGAACAGTAAGTGAAGTTAAACATGCTTGGAATAAACTTGGTCTATACTCAGACAAAAAGGTTAAAAAAAAAGAAATAATAAATATACCCCAAACTTAAAAGAAAAAGTTTGGGAATTGCTTGATATGTCACTTGGTCATTTTCCAAAGTCACTCTTCTAGGTTTTTTGGTATTTTAAAAAATGGAGTTGGAGTTAAAGTGTATGTTAAACAAACAAACAAACTAAATGAAATGTAGAAAAGTGATAAACCTTGGTGCTAGATAGGTGGCGCCAGCTTCATCAAACTGCTCAGGTTTCAAAGTTTCAGTGTCTGAAAAAGATAAATAACTTATATCAGATAGAGAAAAAGACAACACTCAGATTTGATAAAGTCTGTAACAGCAAACAATATCAGTGCTACATTCCCTCTGTTAGATTCATTAATTATGTTAGCCGCATTTGTTTAATTAGGTCATATGGCATATGCTTTAAAGAGTAATAAAATGAGGTACTCTAAGAAAGAATAAATGTACAACATAACACACAATTTCAAAGCAGGGCACATTTTAAATATACTGTATACAGTAACTGACAGTCTTAAAGTGGGTCTAAACCCTATTATTTTCATCTCCTTTCCAGCAATGCAATATCCATACCCTCGCTTGCTGATGCTGACATGTGCCCTGCTTTTTCTGGAGTCTTCTGCATCTTGATTATTCAGGCTGAGATGCTGTAACTCCTGGGCATGTCTTTGTTGCATAGTATGTCTATTCTGTAATGAAAATCCTTTTTCCTGTTGGATTTTTGCAGCTTGATCAGTACTGCAGGCTGTTGCCTGCAGTGCTAATCTGTGTATTCTGACGGCAGGGAAGTCTCCTCGCTGCCAGAACACAATAGCTCATTGGGGAGGATGGGGGAATCAGGTCAGTTTATTATTCAACACGCTGGTAAATTAAAAAAAGAAAAATGACGCATCTATGGGCTGCCTTATTTATACAGAGTATGCCAAAAGACATGCAAACAGTACTGCACTTTTAAAATACAGCATGCATGAGAAACTAAGTTCCATAAATTTTACATAAAAAATTACATAAATCTGATCTACAACCATTGCACTTACCCTGCCAAGAATGATTGGTGTTGTCAGGTCTTGATCACATGCTGGTAGCACTGTGGTTCCCTGGGCAGAAAGCTGTAGTCCCATTGTCCATCAGTGGGTGTCTCCCAGCAGCCAGCAATTTCTAGTAATCAACCTCCACCTGATACTGGCTGCTGGGAGGGCACTTAAGTCCCTCTTCGGCTTATACACCTTACATCAGTGTTTTGATTTGCTTGCTGTGCAAAGTCTGGTGTTGTTGCCATTTATCCTACTCCTGTTCTTGATCTTGCTCTAGCCCTGCATCCTGCACCCTGTTGCCTTTCATATGCTCCCCTTGTTCCTGTACCCAGTCCTGCTTCCTTCCTTCCTTGCATCTCTGGTATTCCCTGTTACCAATTTTCCTCATCTTGTATATATATATTGTACATATTGTTCAGTATATACTGTAGTTAGTTTGTTAAGCTCCCTGTTACTTAGTTAGACATTTTGGTCATATGGTTGTCGTTCATTTGTATCTGCATGTTTGCTTGTTTCCTTTTTTGTGTGTGGATGTCTTTTGTTTTATTATTAATTAATTTACTTTACTTTACAGTATATAGTCTGGTCTCTAAGTGTAGCCACGCAGATCCTTCATCTCTGCTACAGATTCCTGACATGACACTGAGGTCCACTCATGACCAGATCAGCTACACTTCAGAACTAGGAAATATTGCATTTAGTATTTGTTGTTTTTGTATTGTTAAGATGTATCTATGGGAGGTTATTGGTCCTGTGAAATTGGCAATAAAAGTTAAACATCTTCGCCACCAGATTTTACAGGATTGCACTGGTGAAAAACTGTTGGAATACATTTAGGTAGCACATAACTTGGTTGGTCAGGGCAGATTTTCACTTAGTAAAATACAGTCTTTTGTTCGGGTATGTTTTATTTTAGCTTCACCTGCTACAACTCAGACTTCATGCACACTAGAAATCTAAAAACTGCTTTAGAAACGCTGGATAAAAAAAATGCTAATGTTTTAGCATTTTTGCTGGTGTTTAGCAGTGTTTAGCCTAGTGTGTAAGCTACATTTAGTGGCTTCAGAATTAAGGAGTGAAGCCAGCCGCCGTGTCCTTAATGTATGAGTCATCAGCTGTCAGCAGGGTCTTTGGGTCTGGTATGGATTTTAAGGGGAATCCCACGCCAAAATTTAAAACAAAATGGCGTCGGTCCCCCCCAAAATCCATACCAGGCCCTTATCTGAGCATGCAGCCTGGCAGACCAGAAAAGAGGGGGCATAGGAGTGGCCACCCCTCCACTGAACCATTCCAGGTCACAAGCCCTCAACATGGGGAAGCTGCTTTGGGGCAGGGGGGCTCTGCCCTCCAAAGCACCTTGTTTGCATGTTGATAGAGACAGTGGTTATGGGAGTCTGTGGCAGGGGGCTTGCCAGAATCTGGAAACCCCCTTTAACAAGGAGGCCTCCAGATCCTGCCCCCATGTGAATGAGTATGGAGTACATAGTACCCTTACTCAATCACTAAAAAAGTATAAAATGTAAATAAAACCATAACACATGTTTTTGACAAGTCCTTGATTAAAATTGTATTACCATTTGTTGGATAAACACATATGGTATTATATGTGTTTGTATATATATATATATATATATATATATATATATATATATATATATATATATACATATATATATATATATTAAAATTCTAACGTCACCAGGGGGCCCTGCCCATTAGTTATTTAAGAGCTGTCAGGCGACAGAGATGGCAGACAGTGGGAGCCTTCGTCGGGACCAGAGCTTTGTTTTTATTTACTTTTTACACTTTTTTGGGTGAATGGGAAGGGGTACTATGTACCCCAGAATAATATACATGGGGGTGGGTTCTTGGGGCCCTCTTATTAAAGGAGATTTCAATAATCTCCCCGACCGCAGACCCCCACAACCACCGGCCAGGGTTGTGGGGAAGAGGCCCTTGTCCCCATCAACAGCCCCCCTTCCTCAAAGCAGCAGCTGGCTTCTAGCCCTCTCCCTAACAACAGGCTATTCACTGGTTGTTAAGAATGCCGGCGGCTTCCGCTTAACCACTTAGGCTGCATTCACATGTCAGCTTATAATCGCGGGCAGAACCGCCGCGGTTCCGCCCGCGATTCGGAGATTTATTGCAAATCGTGGGACGCCTAGCGTTGCCCGTTGATTTGCAATAGCCCCCCAAACGCCGAGCGATGTTGCCGCGATTTACGCCTGCCGAATCGCGGCAACATCGCGCAAACAAAATTGCGGGACGCAATACGCTCCAAAAAAGTACAAGAGCTTCTTTGGAGCGTATTGCGTCCCGCGATTTTGTTTGCGCGATGTTGCCGCGATTCGGCGGGCGTAAATCGCGGCAACATCGCTCCGCGTTTGGGGGGCTATTGCAAATCAACGGGCAACGCTAGGCGTCCCGCGATTTGCAATAAATCTCCGAATCGCGGGCGGAACCGCGGCGGTTCTGCCCGCGATTATAAGCTGACATGTGAATGCAGCCTTAAGCCCCGGAGGATTTGGCTGCTCAAAGACCAGGCCCTATTTTGCGATTCGGCACTGCGTGACTTTAACGGACAATTGCCCGGTCGTGTGACACTGTACCCATATGAAATTGAAGTCCTTTTTTTCCAACAAACAGAAATTTATTTTGGTGGTATTTGATCACCTGTGCGATTTTTATTTTTTGCGCTATAAACAAAAAAAGAGCACCAATTTTGAAAAAAATAACAATATTTTTCACATTTTTTTTATATGAAATTCTCAAACAAAATGTAGAAATTAACATTTTTTAACATTTTAGGCCAATTTGTTTTCTGCTACACATTTTCTGCTACATAAAAAAAATCGCAATAAGCGTATTTCGATTGGTTTGCGCAAAAGTTATTGCGTTTACTAACTACGGGAAAGATTTATGTAATTTTTTTTTTATTATTAGTAATGGCGGCGATCTGCAATTTTTTTTGCAGGACTGCGACATTGTGGCGGACAGATTGGACCCCTGACTGACATTTTTGACACTTTTGGGAGTACCAGTGACATTACTACAGTAATCAGTGCTATAAATATGCACTGTTACTGTAAAAATGACACTGGCAGGGATGGGGTTAACTTTATTGGTGATCAGTGGGTTAAATGTATCCCTAGGGGCGTGATTCTAACTGTGGGGGGGGAGTGGCTTGTGATGTAACCACAGAGACATACGATCCTACATAGCAGGATCGTATAGCCTCTGTACTTACATCAGGGAGAATGACAGACGGCTGTGTTTACATCAGCCGTCTGCCTTTCTCCCTCTCCTGCGGGAGATCGCGAGTGGCCAGTGGACATCGGAGCCACCAGTCACACGCGCGGGGATGCCTGTGGACGAGCGGGGGTGGGAGCGCACCTCCAGCAGTGCGTTCGCCCCTTACAGGCTCCTGGGCGAGCGACGTAGTACTATGTCACTTTGCCCAGGAGCGTCTGACTGCCGCAGTAAATGTACTTGCGGCGGTCGGCAAGTGGTTAAAAAAAAAATAACAAAAAATTATGCTAAACACCATTGTTTAGGGGAGTTTAGTAGAGTTTAGGAGCTGTCAACATTTTCTTTGCAAAAATGCTGCTGCTCCAGAACAAGCTGGCAGAGGGTTTTTTCTGCAACTAATCTCTCCTGCCAAGAAACGCTGATAAAAGCCTATTTATGCATGAACACGTGGGATAACAAGCAGGGGAGTTTAGAGGTAGTTAAAAAAAAGTCTGACACCCAAAACAGTTGCTGTAAAAATGCCCAAGGGGCATGAGGCCTCATGGCCATGATGTTTTCACTTCATCTTTAGTATGCCGAAGGTTGAGTCTTTTAGTATGATTGCTGGAAAATGGCACAGATTCCTTCTTTGAGCATTACTTGTGCTGTTAGTTTGTATTACTGTATTACTAATGTGCTTTTTTCTAGTCAGACAAGGGAGCTGTACACTAAACTTCATTTAGCCTCTATTCCAAGCCTGTTCAGAACTACTATCCCCAGTTTTGATTCACATCAATTCAGATCTGCCTCTAAACATCAATAATCCCTCCCTTTGTTACCCTTGTCAACCAAAGCTGCTACTGAGTGTTCCTCCCCTCCTGTATGCCATTAACCTGCTTTCATTAATCACAGTTCCCCTGCAATTTACCCATTGAAGGCTCCCCCTGCAGTTCAGTTACCCATAGCAACCTCTCAGAAATCTTCCTCTGCTTCAGCTACTTTTTCTCCTATGATTTCCAGTACTGTGAGTACTTTTTCACCAGCTCCACAATCTAAGTAAGCACCCTGCAATCACCTGCAGGACCCCAGCATCTGCTCATACAACTCTACTACTATCCACTGCTGTCTCAACTATTATTCAGCCAGTTCCAGATTCTATTCTGCCTGTTAATAGAGTCCGGTCCACTTCCATGCTGCTTGCCGATGGGGTCCAATCCACCTGTATGCTGCCTGTCATAGGGGGTCGAGTCCACCTCCATGCTGCCTGCTGATGGGGTCCAGTCCGCTTCCATGCTGCCTCCCAATGGGTTCCAGCCCTCTTCAATGCTGCCTCCCAATAAGTTCCAGTCCCGTTCCATGCTGCCTCCTGATGGGGTCCAGTCCCTTTCTATGCTGCCTACAGATGGAGTCCAGTCTGCTTCCATTCTGCCTGCTGATGGGGTTCAGTCAGCCCTTAATGCCTGCTGATGGGTTTCAGTCTGCCTCAAAGCCTGTTGATGGGGTTCAGCCTGCCTCAAATCCTGCTGATAGGGTGCAGTCTGCTCCAAAGCCTGCTAATATGGTGCAGTTTGCTCTAGGCCTGCTGATGAGGTTCAGTCTGCCTCAAAACCAGTTGGTGGGGTTCAGTCTGCTTCAAGGTCTGCTGGCAAGCATTCCTCTGATGATCCACTGTCTGCTGCCAAGCCTGCCTCTGATGATCTGCTGTCCAATGCCAAGCCTGCCCCTGATGATCTGCTATCCACTGCCAAGCCTGCCCCTGATGATCTGCTGTCTGCTGCCAAGCCTGCCTCTGATGGTCTGCTGTCCACTGCCTCAATGCCTGCCTCTGGTGATCCACTGTCTGCTGTCAAGCCTGCCTCTTGTGGTCCCTCTGGTATTGCCAAGCCTGCCTATGCTGATTCCTGGGCTGTCGCTAAGCCTGCCTATGCTGATTTCTGATTCACTGCCCAGCTGGACTATGCTGATTCCTGGGCCACCATCCAGCCAGACAATTAAAAAGAATAAGCTCCCGCCTGCTGATAGGTCTGAAAGTCAGAGTTTCCATTGTCATGTGGCTTGCATGCGTTACCTGTTTGGCTTAAGAACGCTACTGTTACAGCCTTTTTAATGTTGTGCCAAGGCCAAGAGTTCCAGTTACCCACTTTGACTGTGAGAGCTGTACCCAATATTATAGTCCCAGTAGTAAAGGTTGTCTAGCAAAGAGAAGAGTTCCATTAGAACCCAGGTTGGGTAACCTATGCCTTGGGTGTAACTGAGTGGCAGTTACAATGGGAGCAGTCTCTAGCAATCTAGATGGGGAAAGTCCAGTTGGGGATGGACACCCTGGCATCAGGGTACCTGTGTGGACCAAGGACCCTGTGTGAAGTATTCAGGTTTCCTTTGGAATCCCAGCATGTTGCACCTCCTTGTGAAACTGACCAGCAGGGAGCCCAGCCAGCTTTTGGACGCTGGCAGTGGGGTACCCAATCAGCTTTCAGACCCCAGTGGTGGGGCACAGTGGAGTGTCTGGAGACTGCTTCCTAAGGTCAGAGAAATTCTCAGGACCTGAATCATCTGCTGGTGGCACCTTGGTTCCCTGGACGGAAAATTGTAGTTCCAATGTCCTTCAATGAGTGCCTCCCTGCAACCAGAAATTTCTAGTAAAAAGGCTCCACCTGATTCTGGCTGCAGAGAAGGTACTTAAGTCCCTCTTTTTCTTTTACACCTTGCATCAGTGTTTTGATTTGCTTGCTGTGCTAAGTCTGATGCTTTTGCCCATTATCCTACTGCTGTTCCTGATCTTAATCCTGCTCTAGCCTTGCATCCCACACCCTGCATCCTGCTGCCTTACATTTGCTCTCCTTGTTACTATATCAAGTCCAGATTCCCCCTTCCTTGCATCTCTGGAGCTCCCTTTTAAAGTGTTTCTCATCTTGTTTATAAATTGTACATGTTGTAAATAGTTACTTTGTTAGCCTTCCTGTTACTTAGTTAAGCATTTTGGTTATATGGTTGTAGTTTACTTATGTCTTCACATTTGCTTGTTTCCTGTTTGGTGTGGATGTCTTTTGTTTTATTATTACTACATTTTCTTTATAATATATATATTTATATAGTCTGTTCTCAGTTTCTAAGTGTAGCCACGCAGATCTGGTCACCTCTACTCCAGATTCCTTACAGGTATAGACATTTTCCTAGCAAATAAAGCTGTCTAGATGTGAATAATGTACATAGCACCCGTTGATATAATTACCTGGCTTGTATCACATAAAAAATGATAGCCTCAGTCATTGGAACCAGGGCTTAACAAAATCAGCTTGCACTAAAATTTTTCCAACCAAAGTTCTTTGAGTTAATAATGTACAACTTTAGTCTTAATCTACACAATCTAATGTTTCTGTAACTACTATAAGCAAGACTAAAAAAAAACCTATGAATTGTGCTTGTACTTTTATGACAAAAAGAAATCCATACTATTTCTGGGATATAGTACAGGTATTAATCATGTCTATTATTGCAACACTATCTTAAAGTGGTTGTGAACCTCTGACATAAAATATGAACAAAACATTTCCCTCTATAGTGTGTAATTATCTCAATCCAGAGCAGTAAGCCTCACTTCTGTCTGCTGACTCATTCCTCTGCTATCTGCATCAGTCATTTCTGACAGGTTTTTCTGGCACCAAGAGGAAAAAAGGTGACAGGGTTTGTTTGTTTTAGCACACAGCATGTGACTGGCAGTTTCAGCTCTGTTTCTGTGTGCTGTGTGAGGAGGAGGTGCGTCCCTTTCCTTCAATCAGCTCTCACTGAGCTCTGCAGTGTAATTGAAGCTCCCCACCCCCTGCAGTTCAGGCAAGCACCATACATTTTGCAGAGAAGATGCAGGTAAACAGGTGCAACCTATGTATGAGGGTTTGTTTATTCTCTGGGTAATCACTTCGATGGGAATATGTAAGAGCCGGTTCACACTGGGGCGACTTGTAAGGCGACCTGGTCGCCTGACAAGTCACCTGCCATAGATTAGCAGAGGACCCGTTCTAATAGGAGCGACACAAGTCGCTCCGACTTAGAAAAAGGGTCCTAAGCTACCTTGGGGCGACCTGGAGCGACCTGCATTGACTTCAATGATATGAAGTACGTGCATGCCGCTCCGAGGTCGCGGTGCGAGCTGCGCACCGCGACTTCACAGGTCGCCCGGCAAAGTCGGGTCGCGCCTATGTGAACCGGCTCTAAGGGTTTACAAACACTTTAAGCTAATAAATAATTATTAAAAATAAAAAGGCAATCAAAACATGTACTGTAGACGCATAGAACAAGAGAAATGAAACAGCAAGGAGGCATATAAAAGGAAAGAAAAAACTAACAAAATAAGCATAAAGGATGTACTTGCCCTTTTTTCTGTTTTTTTTGGCTGTCCATCAGATAGAGAAAGCAAGAGAATAGGAAAAACAGGGTAAAGGTAAAAGGGGTCACAAACAATATTTTATTCAAGTTCTTGAATAAAGATATTGTGACTAGATAAAAGGTTAATTCAAATACAGCTGAAGTCTGGAAAAAAGAGACAAACACTCATCACAATTGGATCATATGCAAGATTTTACATAAAATCTTCTTCTTGTAGAAAGATCTGTTGTGCAATCCATAAGTAGTCGCTGCATGTGCTTAACAAGTAAATATTATTTATAACAAATTAATTCCTGTGAAACAGCACTAGTAAAATCTCTTGTGCTCAGGGGCAGAATATTAGCGACTTATGGAAAATCAATTAGAAATCCTATTTAGTGAGAAATTATATCAATTATTAGAAACTGTGTGCCTTTCATTGGATAGTCAATTTTGAACGGTTATTAAAGTAAACATAAAAAGTGTGCACAGAACAAATCAGAGTGATTTCATACACAGTCAACAAACAAGAATTAAAAAAAAAAAGCGGAATGGTTAGGCTGGATGTTTAGGATATGTAATTGGTATCTGATCTTTTTAAGTTGCCATTTTTGATAGCTGCACTCCATGATTTGTACAGACAAAAACATATTTGAAATGGGAAGAACATTAAAAGCAGATGCCATTGTTAAATTAAATCCACAAAAAATGGTAGCAGGGCAGCAGCCAGTTTTATAAATTCTTTTGCACAGTGAATACTTTTTCCATTATACAGCACATGGATAGTTGTATCTACATGGATGTAGTTCTTCCCCATCTTCAACTGTATATCCCACATGGTCTGTACAATCTACCGCTGAAACATTAGTCCGCAATACCCACTTATGTGCAGTATGCACCACAAGCTTATACAGTATGTATACGTTTATGTAGCAGCAAAAAATATGCAGAGCGTGACATGGTTGGAAACATACAATGAAAGAGGTATGGCTTTGCATACAGTAAAACCCCGTGCACACTATTTTTATTAGTTTTTTTTTTTTTTTTTACCCAGCAAGGTTGAACGAATAAAAAACTCAGGAGGAGCCACTGTACTAACAATCCAACATAAGTACAGTGATCCCCCTGCTGTTCTATTGTGTTCTGAAAGGGGGACGCCTCCTGCCATAACACTCCAGTCAGTGATCTCAGCCATTGGCTGAGAGCGCTGATCGAGAGCCAATCGGCAGACTTTTTTCGGTCATCCCTCTTCGACAGAAGCTGGCCAAACAGATGGGACGGACTCCAGTACATATGGGGCTGAATGTGAGCCGGTTTTTATTGAACTGGCCAATGAGGCCTGACATTGGGCCCGTGTGTACTAGGCTAAAATGTTATTTACAACATTTCAGAGACACAGGGATTGGGTTTAATTTTGATTTTTTTCGGCTTTCAATTTGACTATTGATTTCAGATCTTAGCTGTGTTGGAGGCGAAGAAAACTGTGTGAACAACACAATTTTACTGTCCAATCTAGTGGGTTAAGTCATTCTTGTACATAAATCTAAATGTGAGGGGATATGATTAGATAGGATCTAATATATTTCATAAAATGTAAAAGGCTGTATGAAGCATTTCCTAGAGAAATGTAAAACATGTTTTAGACCCAAGCAGGTTGCATCACTGGACACACTATACAATCTCTTATTTGAACATTGTGGTTGAAAAATATATTTATTTAGTATCATTCAAAACTAGCCTTAGTAGATAATCAGATCAAAAAGTCACACAGCAGGTTAAAGTGGAACTTTACCCAATACTTCCTAAAAAAATAAAATAAAAATAAGGTTTTTTTTTAGCAAGGAACATACATTCCAGAATAAATATGCTACCATGTGTGTTCTAAATTGCCTCCAGCATTTTATGGAGCCTGTTTCTTCTCCCAGAGGCTGTCATTTTGCTGAATCCAAGAGCCCCTGAGCAGCAGTAGATCTTTAGGCAGTCAGCAGAACGGCCTCTAGTGGCACTGATTTTCGGCACAGTGCCAAAAAATTGAGAACAACTGAGCATGTGCAGAGCAGTGTGATACAGTGTATTACTGGATTTTAAACAGTATAGGCACTTATTTTTAAAGTGGTTCTAAAGCTGAGGGTTTTTTATCTTCACGCATTCTATGCATGAAGGTAAAAAACTGTCTGTGTGCAGTGGCCCCCTCCAGCCCCTCCGATCTTTACCTGAGCTCCCTCCGATCCAGCAATGTTCACGATGGCCTCTGGTGTCCCAGGACTGTCTCTTCTCATTAGCTGAGACAACAGCGAGAGCCCATTAGCTCCTACTGCTGTTAACACCTGGGGATTGCATGGAGCACCAACTAACGTTTATGAAGCATAATTAACATTTATCTATTTGAGCTACCAAGAATAATGTATTATTAAAGACTTTTGATATGTTCCTATATGCCCCTTAATTTTATACATTTGTGCACACTAGACGGACTATTTTTTTATATATCATCCAGACCTTGGATGTGTCATTTTCTCTGGTGTCACTGTTATATAATTTTTGCACCTAAGCACTTTTGTGTTGTAGAGATATACAGGGTTGTCATTTCTTTGATTATTTGTTTAACATTGTATGCACTTTAGCACTTTGTCACTTTTCTCAACCATTTTATATGGTGAGGTCAAGGGATCATCAATTATTTTTTTCGTATATTTTTTTTTTTTTCTTTTTACAATAAATCAATTTAAATGTTTTTATTGAAGTTATTTGAGCGCACTAGCACACATACACTTTAACCTTTTTTCCCCACAGTCCAGGGTATTCTAGGTGCTGCTCTATAGTGAGTTAGCACATACTATATTTCAAATTTTTTAATGTTTTTACACAGCTATAATTGTAAAAAAGGGCAGGTCTGAAGTGATCTAGCAGCATTTAATTTTCTAACTAAAGTTCCACTTTAAATGTATCACAAATCAATTGTGTATAATTGTGAAATAAAGATGAGACAGAATTTGAGTGTGTCATAAATTCCGAGGTTGTTGCCTAAGGTGTAAACAGAGGCAATTTGTCCCATGTGCACACAAAAAAGTTACTTAAATAGTTATCTTTATATCTCAGGGATAGTAAATCACAGATCTACAGAGAATGATAAGCAATTGTTAGCTAGTGTCACCACTGAATAATAACTGACATCTCACACATGAATACGCTTATATTAGGGTGTTCCCTACAGTGCCTCTTTTGCTACTCAGTGTTCTTGTTATGACAACCCCATATATTGCTGACTTATTCCCAGTGTTCTGATGACCACTGCTCCTATATCAATAAATTCCAGCAACTATCTGTACTACTACTTTGGCCCCGAAACCTGAGGGAGTGGGGCTCTAGCCTTGAGAGACATTCAACCACCTATGAAGTATGCTGGAAACATGAACATGATTCATATTTGAATGGGGCTTTCCGTATTATGTTGACTTCACTTCCTTCTCTTTTACATAGTGCTCCATTGTACAGTTTTAGAAATGTAAGTAGCAGGGATATAACAATTTTACACATACATGAACTAAATCAAATCAGGACAATCAGTCTCAAATCCAAAACTGAAGAGCCAATATAGTCTGCTAAATATGCTATGGGGACAAAGTGTTATCTAATCATACTGTGTATATACACTTTACATTTGCTGTCTTCCTTTGTACCATACCTTCCCCGTAATATCTGATCCCAGCTGTATCTGCTCCATATATTAAAAATAAGTGTAATGCATAACATAATTGATTGGTTTTCTATAATGATTTATATAAGTTTTAAATTGTATAGAAAATGAGTTAACTAAAGGCAGTGATGGACAATAATGATGTGTGGTACTAGAATATAGGAAAATAAGGGCTGATTTATTCACAATAAAATGAGTTTGCTGCAAGGTATTGTTTCTCACTTAATTATTTTTCTCATGAAATTATTGTTTTACATTAAAAAGGGATACATGAAGGCTAGATTACTAAAGGCAACAGGTGACAGCCAGAGAAGGTGTTTGATACTACTCATAAACAAACAGAAATGCACTTATCAACACTTCTTTGTAGACTTTGACACCTTTCTAATTACTTGTAAGCCATACACATATACTTGCAAACAGATCTTTTGCATATCAACAATAATGAGTAAACAATGATTCTAATGAATCTGGTGGTTTTATAGGAAGAACTGTTCATATTCATCAAAGCAGAATACAAACTAAGCAACTCTCAACCTTTGTCAAAAGACACTTATTTCTGTCGCAACAATAATAAATTATGACATTTATCTTAAAATAATATAACATCAACTAAATTTAACTATACCCCATAGTCAGTTGTATAACATGTAACTGTAAAACATAAGTCTGCTTTGCAACCCAGGAACATGCATTCTCAGCACATCTAAATGCCTACCGTTCTGTTGTAGCAGCGCAACAAACAGTTTGGCCTAATTTAAATCCATGCATTTAACGCATGCACTTCTATCAGAATCTTCATAAAAACAATTAATAGGCATTGGTGTTATGGTTGGTTAGTGAACTATAAAATGTTTTCAAACCCCCCTCCCGTGTGTGTAATAACATCTTGTCTTTAATACAATACAACATTACATGTGATTTGACGGTTGAGAATTTTCACATTAGAATCATTGTGTCTTAAAGATTTTTGTGAAAAACATAAAAATTACCAAACTGAAAAAAAATGGCATCATCAATTCTACAAAGGAATGTCCTCTTCTTGGAGGTTGGTTACCCTACTACTCACATTTTGCTTGAGTCATTGTGTCTTCCAGTTTAGCTTTAATGTAATAAAAGCTGTAGGATGGTAACACTAAGGCAAGACTATAGAGAAAAAAAAAAAAAATACAGTTAGCAAATTCTGATTCAAAGCGAGTCTGTCCTTCATAATTTGTAAAATAGGTACAATCAGCACAAACAAATGAAAATGATAAAATGGAAAATGAATTGCTAGCTGAATACTATAGGATTATCACATCACCTCAAAGATAGACAATACAAATAGAAAGTTCAGCACAAACAGCATTAAACCCAGTCCAAATGTTAAATAGGTCCAAATGCTTCCAGGTAGAACCACAAAGCCCAGAGAGCTACAAACACATCCACATGGGGAAAAGGATCCAGTAGCAGAGCAGGAGTGACAATCCCTCCACCAACGAGTATCTTGCTTGCTCACCTCAATAGATGGACCCCTGAACTAACAGGTCATGTGCGCATGTCCCCCCTTTTTTTAAAAAACACTATTTTTTACTTTATGCTAGAAAAATACCCAATAAAAAAATGTAAAAAATCTAAATTACTATATTATATATTTTTGGTAAAAAAAAAAATCCCAATAAGCGTATATTGATTGGTTTGCGCAAAAGTTAGAACATCTACAAACTAGGGGATATATTTATGGATTTTTCTTTTTGTTTTTACTAGTAATGGTGGTGATCAGCGAACTAACAGAAGGTCATGAGCGCATGTCCCCCCTAAGATATTGGGGTAAACTCGGAACCCGCAATAATGTAAAGACTCCGACAAATCCCTAAAATATGTGGATAAAAAATATACTAAGTGCTCACTGTTTACTAAAAACTAAAACTGGGCTGTATGCATTTTATTTTACATATTTTACTGTTTTATTTTGTAACAATTACGTTTTTTTTAATACTAGACCCTGATGACAGTATATGCCAGTGATTAAAGGTCCTCTTTATGAAGTTCTGAATTTCTCTCCTCTATCAGCCAACACAGGTATGATGAACCAGAAAGTACTCATGAATGATTATTCTATATATACACTTCTATATTCTGATACACTTAAAATAAGATTGGTGAACACAAAAATCATAATCACCAAACTCACCATCTCCATTATGAAAACAACTGAGGTATGAGTGGAGTCACATCAACATGAATTGATGCGATTGGCAGCCTGCAACAATGTCAGATGGACTTACCCTTTTAACAAGCCCGAATTTAAAATGTATTTATAATTAATTTATATTTATTTATAATTTAATCAGTCTAAGCATATACTATATATTAATATACTGTATGTGATAACCTAATAATGATAGCCTACTACTATTCAAAAAGATACAAATAATAAAGAGATACACTGGTGTGACAATCATAGTTACAAAACCTACAGTGTATCTTTTAATTTTTGTAACATGCAAAGAAACCACACAATCTTTTTCAATTTGATTCTCAGTAGTGATTTATTTGGATAGTTTTTCACTAACTAGGACACGAAAATCAAAAAGGAGTCTGCCATATATAAAACAAAACAGGGGATTACTTTTCGCCACAAGACTAAATGATACCATTAAGGTATGTCTCTGACTCACACAAGCAATTAACTGGAAGACAAAGGTCTGACCTGTGAAATAAAGCTCTGGAAGCTTGCAAATTAGAGCTTGATTCAGAAGCTATTGAAAAATGTCAAACTACATCTGTTCTAAGTCAAACATCCTGTATGTTACTAGGTTTGTTAAATCTCTTCCCTTCAGTGCACAGGTGGAGACATTTAGGTTAACTGAATCAAGGCACTAAGGGCTGTATTACAACTACATCTATCCATCTATCTATCTATCTATCTATCTATCTATCTATCTATCTATCTATCTATCTATCTATCTATCTATCTATCTATCTATCTATCTATCTATCTATCTATCTATCTATCTATCTATCTATCTATCTATCTATCTATCTATCTATCTATCTATCTATCTATCTATCTATCTATCTATCTATCTATCTATCTATCTATCTATCTATCTATCTATCTATCTATCTATCTATCTATCTATCTATCTATCTATCTATCATACAAAATAATATTTAATAAATTGAATGGCTGAAAATGTTAAACACTATAGAATTTAGATTCATCAACTCTAAAATACATTAAGGGGCTGGAAAAGCTGCTCCAAAGAAACCCTGGAACATCTGCATATTCTCCTGATGATTCTTGCTCATAGATATTGGACACTTCCAATGATGGCAATGATAACTCTGCTATTAGGGAGGGTTAAGACAAGATAGCAACCCAAGCATTGGAACATCTTTGAGTCCCTCTGCATGACCTGAGTAAGCCTTAGCTTGCACCCAGTCTGGCCTAAAACATTTAAGGTAAACACAGTGCTTTAAATTTCTAGATGACGGGTCTTAAAAGGAACAATTGATTGAGCTGGTTAGTAAACATGTACCATACTGAACAATTATTTTAAGGTATAATGACAAAAGTGCAAACATGACAAATGAGGGGAGCCAGATTATACATACATGCCCAACTGCTTACTGGAATTTATGGGCATCCTAGTACAGTATATAGTACATAAAAGGTGAAATGTAAGAAAGTTATCATTAAAAATTTGTGTCATTTTAGCCACAAAATATGTGGAAAAATATGTGGCAAAATTATATGGCAAACTGGGCTAAATCAGGCTTAAAATATTCTGATTTATAATAGTAATAATCTAGTGTTAGTAAATAGGGATGATCGAACGGTTCGGGTCCACCATCGGTTCGGCCCGAACATTGGGTGTTCGAGGTTCGGCCGAATTTAGAACTTTTTGCCCAAAAAGTTCGGAATTCGGCAACCAGAACCGATCAAAATGCAATGCTTCAGGAAATGGGCTTTAAAAGCCCGTGATTGGACCAGAACCATTAGCAAAAGCCAATTGAGGGGGCAGGAGAATGCTAGGAATGTGATTGGAGTGACTAGGGAGTCCCTAGACCAATCATTAGTGAATACACCCCCCAGTATATAAGATAGCCCCCGCCATATTCCTAGCATTGTTATACTGGACATGGAAGAGAGTGGAAGCAGTTCTGTTAATTTTACTTTAAAAGTGTCATTTAGCATTTATTAGTGTGAGGAAAGGGATATCTAGTGTAGTTAGAGTGCTCCTTTACACTTAAGTTAGCTTCAAAAATTTAGTTTCTGTAGGGAAAGTGTTAAGTGTAAGGGGACCGTAGTGTAGTGTAGGGTTAACTGACAGTGACTGCTATGGAAGGGTGACAAAACCCTTCCATAGCAGGGTGACCGCTATAGAGAAATGATCATTTCTCTGAGTTGCTTCGGGACAGGAATATGGCTTCTCACCAGCAAGCATTTTTCATGCTGCAGGGGTTGCCACTGCCAGTGCTTTTTTGAGGACATGTTTGATGTCAGACATGACATCTGAACATGTGTATAGGGGGTATATATACACATATATGTCTGTATATATACCCCTAGACATATATGGGTGTGATAGTAGCAGAAATATATGCTTGCGCTAATGAAATCATTTACAGTAATATATTTCTGCTACTATCACACCTATATATGGCTAGGTGTCTATATACATATAATTATGTGTGTATATATACCACTATACACAAGTTCAGATGTTTTGCCTGCCTCAAAAGAACCCAAAAAAATGCCAAAAAAACGCTAGCGTCAAAAAAAAATGCCCAGGTGTGTTTTTGCTGGCATTTTTTGGGGGGTTTTGGAGGCAGGCAAAACATCTGAACTTGTGTATAGTGGTGTATATACACACATACATATATTTATATACACACCTAGACATATATAGGTGTGATAGTAGCAGAAATATATGCTTGCGCTAATGAAATCATTTACAGTAATATATTTCTGCTACTATCACACCTATATATGGCTAGGTGTCTATATACATATAACTATGTGTGTATATATACCACTATACACAAGTTCAGATGTTTTGCCTGCCTCAAAAGAACCCCAAAAAATGCCAAAAAAAAAGCTAGCTTCAAAAAAAATGCCCAGGTGTGTTTTTGCTGGCATTTTTTGGGGGTTTTTGGAGGCAGGCAAAACATCTGAACTTGTGCACAGTACCACTATACACAAGTTCAGATGTTTTTCCTGACTGCAAAGAACCCAAAAAAATGCCTGCTATTAAACCGGCAAGGTGTGAAAAGTTCTAAAACAAACAATCTTTTTTTTTTATGGTTCTGGACATGCTACAGAGCTGAAACTTCACAGGTACAACTTTTAGACCCCCCAGATACGAAATCACACAAAAGTTCTTAAAAATTGTAATTTTTGATAAAAAAGCCAATTATTGAAAAAAAAAAGATTTTTTGATTTTTACTTTGGATTTCGTATCTGGGGGGTCTAAAAAGTGTACATGTGAAGTTTCAGCTCTGTAGCATGTCCAGAACCATAAAAAAAAGATCACACAGGTGTGAACTGTGCCTTACAAATGTACAGCAAGTGCACATCTAATCATTCTACAACCATTACTTTGATCTGTATCATTATTGATATAATAAGAAAGAGGCAAAAACATTTTTTTTTTTTCAAATTAGGCAATATCCAAACCCAATGGCCCATTGGAAGCTGTCTAGTTTCCTTGTAGATGACCCAGCCCTCCTAAAGGTACAATCTAGTAAAAACTGAAGTGCTAAGCTGTGAAATAAAAAGCTACCTGCTCTGCGTATTAGTTTTTCATCCAGGCATAGATGTATCAGCCCATACAATCCAGTTCTGTCAGTAATCTGGTGATCTGGGAAACCCTTTTGCTTGCATGTTTGTAATGCTGAAGGTATATTGCCAAAACATTCACTACAGACTCATTAATGTTTTTCACAGTGTGATGTATCAAAGTGCCAGACCAAAAATGTTCTTATTAGAAACTTATCAGATTCAAACCTGCCTTGGAAGGATACATCTGAATCATAAAACAAGCCAAGAGATGTAATGATACAGGAAAAACATCAGAAAGCAGGTTTACCCTTCCCAGTAAAAAGCCATGTTGAAATTTTACTGAAGTGAATTATACAGAACTCTAGTTAAGGTGAACTATGAATGTTGCTTTTGAAATTTAGCTCAGTCACATTGCTGGCTAGATGGAAATATCGATTCACAGATTTTTGTTTGTTATCAAGAACAAAATAAACTAGCAGTTACATGATTGTGTGTTTAATTAAAGTGGTTGTAAACCCCATTCATGAACTTTGATGTAAGCACACATATCTGTATTGTTTACTCATCTGTCTCCAAAGCTCTAAGTGTCATTGCTCTCTGGTGCTCCGTTCCTCTGTTATCAGCATGAGTCCCTTCTGACAAGTTCTCTGACACATGAAATAACAGTAGCTGAAAAGTTGTGCCTTGGAGGGAGCTTAGAGGGGGATAAGCACTGAGCTTGCCTATTCAGGATATAGCTCTGTATGTTTCCTTTGTTCCCCTGCCTATATGGAGGGTGGGTGTCCCTTTCCTCCAATCAGCTCTTACACAGTTCAAAAACCATCTCTCCACCCACCCCTAAGTACTGCTGAATAATGAAGAAAGATTTTTTACACAATTTGCACTTTTCAAAGTGTGTAGAGAGGGGAAGACAGCAGATATACAAGTAAAACTTATGTAGGAGGATTTGTTTCCTCTCTGTGTATCATCTGAGGCTATTCACTTCAGTAGGTATTTGTGAGGGTTTATAACAACTTTAAATATTAACAGAAAGTGTTGCTTTATGTTTACTGGAAGCTAGCTATTCTTTTATTTATTTTTTTTTTTTTTTACTTTACTTGTATACATAGAGTATACACCCACTGATGTTGAGTACTTCATAAGCGGGGTTTTCAATTAGTTGTTTGATAATTTTGGTCAGCAAAGAAAGGATCTGAAGAACTATCACAGGTATGTATACATGCTGCATGCAAACAAAGATTAGAAAGTAAAGGAAAATACATGAACATAAACTAGGCACTAAATCAAGATGCAGAAACCAAAATATTAGGATTTGTACAATTATATTAGATAAACATTCAGAAATGATTACCTGTAGTCTGTTCCATTTACTGGACCCCATGTATATGTTCTGTTGGCTTTGTCAATATACCTCTAAAAGAGAGCAAAATATATATAGATAGCACTGCTTTCAAACATAAATATATGACATTTAGCTTGCTAAACCAATGTGTCTTATAAGAAATTTCCACTTTTTTATCCTTTGCTGCATCTCAGTGTTGCTAATCTTTTGCAACCACTTCCTGTCTACATGCCTATATGCATGTACTTTAGGAAGCATTGCATGGCATTTCTGTGGAACAACTTCCTGATAATGATAACAGGTGATCCTACCCACATCATTTTTGCTGGAACAGCCTCTTGAAGTCTCAATTGGAATCCTGTGCAACATGGTGACAATGCAAGAGCAGTAGAAATGTGTACAATTTTTCCAAGCCCCAAACACACTTTCTTTCCCTTAGTGGCAAGCACAGTACTCACACACCACTTTTAGTTCCAAAGGTCCCACCACTATAATAACTACATTAGGGAGGAGATGGAGGGGAGAGAGCAAATCAACACTATTCCTAGGTTTACTTTTTTACAAGTACATAAAAATATGTCTTTGTCGCACAATGTTACTGAGAGTATTGACACCAATGTCACTACTCTAGTCAGCTAGTTGGTAGGCTGTTAATTACAGAGAGTTATGAGTAGCCCACTTTTCTAAGTAAAAGCTGGGGAGCCTCTTTCCAACATAGGCCTGATAGAACAAAGGCCTATAAAACTGGCTAATGAGGTGCATGCAGTAATGTTAACTATTATGAAAATTGTCTGTGACTACAGAGATCAGTGGAAATTTTGGGGTTGATTTACTAAAACTAGAGAGTGCAAACTCTGGTGCAGCTCTGCATAGAAATCAATCAACTTGGTACTGGATCCCAACCCTGTTAACAACCTTATTGCTCAGACACAGTTCATTATATTGGCGATGCAGTACCCAGGCTGGCACGCTATTTCACATTTTCTGTGACTGTCCTAAGATCTGCCCCCTCTGGCATCAGGTCCTGCAGATCGTATACAAATGTATGGACTACTCTCTTTTTGACAACCTAGCTATCAGATACCATAAGTCCTAAATTTCTTTCTCCTCCCCACCCCCTTTCTCTGACTTCTCTTTATCTCCCCCCCCCCCACCCACACCTTTTGGGCACTTAGTGTGCCTACTTTCCTTTATGAAAAATTGCAGAAAATGTTTCCAGGTATGCTCCGACCTCAAGGTATGATCATTTTGAGGTCTGGGCAGTTTGCCCCTCCTTACAGAGGGTCAACACCTGTAATGTCATACTAGTGTGTCCTGTTGCAAACCCGTAAATAAAGAAATCAAGAAAAGGAAATCAATCAGCTTATAGTTTTTTTTTGTGAAAGCTTAATTGAAAAAGTTGAAGTTATAAGTTGATTGGCTACCATGCACAGCTGCACCAGATTTTGCCTTCTACTGTTTTAGTAAATCAACCCCTTTAAGTCAGTTTGTTTACAAACAAGTGGCAGTAATCTGACAAACACACTGTAGCGAAGGGCATGGATATATGTATCATAAAGATAGTGATTTAGTCTGTCAATGGACTATGGCTTGTGAGAATCATATAATACACCATGCTCTTGTTGCAAACATAAACTTCTTTTGAGAACTGAGTCCCTCAGGAGCTTGGAGCCCCTGAGTAAACATGTGGGATAATTTAATGAAGAAGGCAACTTTCCTGCCCCTTGCTTTGCACATAAGCATTCCAGATGTCTACAGCAACTTTGCTGCATGTCAGCACTGGGGCAGGAGTTTTAAGAGGGAATCCCCTATTGAATCATCCTGCTGGGCATATAAGGAGTGGTATCTACATAGTGAGGGGTCACATGCTTACTGGCTTGCCAGCCCTGGACAAGGCTGCTGTACTGTATGCCTAAAGGACTCATTGTTTTAGGAAAGGAAGATGACAAAAGGTTAAAAAAAAGAAAACACCAGGGGACAAGGTTTGGCAGACTGTGAATTATTCATAGAAAATCCACAGGCTGCTAAAAAACATGCTCCTCTGCAGATTAATTAAGTCATGACCAGTGAAATTGTTTGAACATACACATCTTCTAATAAGGAACATCATACATCCCCAACACAAATTTGAAGGTACTTTATTTCAGAATTACCAGAAAATATATTAAGCTACTATGGACACTACATTACCTTAATTCTACAATATATAAAAAATTCTCACCTCATCTTGGGATTTAACTAGTGTTTGGAAGGTGCGTTCCCCAATCTCTCCATCTATCATTTTTGTACGAATCTGGGGAAAAAATATGTTGGCAGGTGCAAAAGAAAAAACAATTGTTGCATCATTTTTGAAAAACTGTTTTATATTTCTAAGATTTCATGTTAAGAGTATGCTATGAAAGTGGAAATACTAATAACATTTACATTAGAAGGAAAAAATATAATATCTTAGAGTCCATGTTTGGATCATAAGTGCCATTGAAAAGAAACAATAAAGACTTGCACATAATTGATTACAGCTGTTTTTTATTTTATTTTTTTACATTATTTTTAATTAAAAAACATTTTTGAAATCTTCATCTAAAGACAAAAGTCAGTACAGTCAGTGAGTGACATAGTACAAAAAATGAAGTGACAAAGATATCAGTGGAGTATGGAAGGGGGGGGGTGGTATTTTTAATCATCCTCCCTCCTACAGGCTCTCTGAGTGAGGTCTGTCCAGGGGATATCTATGGTGCAGGCTGGATGAGGTGACAAACTCTGCTATTGATACTCTGGTTATTTATTTAGGTAGGGGTGTGTAAAAAGTAAGGAGAAATAGGTTATATAGTAGGGTACGTAGGAGGGTGTAGATTTCTGGTGTTGTAGGCAGCCTGATGGAAAGAAGGAAAGGAACCACTTATGATTCAAAGCACACCACCTCATCAGTGAAGCACTGATGGTGGTAGTGTCATGGCATGGGCATGTATGGCTGCCAATGGAACTGGTTCTCTTGCATTAGTGAACCATGATGATGTGACTGCAGACAAAAGCAGCAGGATGAATTCTGAAGTGTTTCGGGCAATATTATCTGCTCATATTCAGCCAAAAGCTTCAGAACTCCTTGGACGGTGCTTCACAGTGCAGATGGACAATGACCGGAAGCATACTGCGAAAGCAGTTTTTTAAGGGAAAGAAGTGGAATGTTATGCAATGGCCAAGTCAATCACCTGACCTAAATCCAATTGAGCATGCATTTCACTTGCTGAAGACAAAACTGAAGGGAAAATGCCCCAAGAATAAGCAGGAACTGAAGACAGTTGCAGTAGAGGCCTGGCAGAGCATCACCAGGGATGAAACCCAGCCAAACCCAGTTGCAACAAAGTATTAAAAAGTGAAAGTTTGATTTATGATTGTTAATCTGTCTCATTCATTTTGGTCCCTTAAAAAGTGGAAAGCACATATACAAACTGTTGTAATTCCTACACCGTTCACCTGATTTGGATGTAAATACCATCAAATTAAAGCTGAAAGTCTGCAGTTAAAGCACATAGTGTTTGTTTCATTTCAAATCCATTGTGGTGGTGTATAGAGCCAAAAAGATTAGATTTGTGTCAATGTCCCAATATTTATGGACCTGACTGTATCTGTAAATTATAAAATTGGCTGTGGGGAATTTAAATCCATTTGCTAGCAAAAAGGTTCACATTTTATGGTGTACTTAGCTGTTCAATCAAAGTTTCACTGTGATTTGATAAGAGAAAAACATTGAGTGTTGTACATTTTAAAAGGAGGATATATTGGGGGAAATGCAGCTTTACCTCCACTTTGTGCTCATTTTCTAGCTCTGCATCCAAGAAATCAAGTGTAACTGGTTCCTGTGATTTTGGATTCTGTAGCAAACAAACAAATGATAAAAATAACACATTTGCAGTAAAAACAACAACTGATTACTAACCAAACTGCCTAAACTATTTGACACAAGAAAGAACTTACCGCTTTGGATTTGTTGCGCTATGAAACAATAACCATTTTACATCAATATTTATCATTAGTGTATTAAACTACACTACTGTATTAGGCTATATCTAGAAGCTAAATTATATGGTACTATGTTCACTAAAATCTTGCAGTTACAGGACACAGCTAAGTAAGGTACGATATTAACATTTCATTTTTCTTTAAGGGTATATTCTATATAATCCATCTCCTGGGAATATTGTGGTAATTTAACCCATGGGTATTTTCTACCCACTTTCCCTATCACATGAAATCATCATTCTATACCTGTTTGTCTTCTTTACCCAAGTGGAGCCTTCAGTCACATTTTTTCTCACCTCATATCATATACATGCTTTCCACATCTCATAAAAATACCACCCTTTATTTCCCTATTTCCTTATTTTACTGCTACCATCACATTTTTTTTATTATCCATAATACCACAGTTTACCTTACTAAATCTCTGAAGTGATCTTAGTAATCTCTGAAACCACCTTTATACAGTATCTTCTGTTTTTTCAATCCTAATGATCCTCCTATCCTTTTGCATTATCCCATATACTAAATTTCAAATTAATTTATTAGACTTTTTACCTAACATATGCTATTATTACTTTCTTTCACCAATTCCATATCAATATTATTTTATCTTAATACAAAACCTTTTATTATCATACCACTATTACCACACCATGATTAATGTTAATTTTGTGTTCTCTGTTTATATTATTTTCTTAGGCTACCAGTGTCTTTCAATGTGTCACATAAAATCTGCAAAAAGAATAAAATGATGAAATCCAATGGCTCTACAGCAAACGTTTTACTGATAGGGGTATAAAACAAATCATAATTTTGTTAGGTTTTTCTAATAGGTAGTAGCCAAAGCAAATGATCTACAGTATATACAGAATTCCAAAAAGCCATAACTTTATGACCACTTAAAGGTTAAGTGAATAACATTGAGTATCCTGTGACACCTGAAAGTGGATGGGCTATATTAGGCAGCAAGTGAACATGTTGTCCCTGAAGTTGATGTGTTACTCAAATTAGGTGGGCGGTCATAAAGTTAGGGCTGACATATATATATATATATATATATATATATATATATATATATACAGTGGGTACGGAAAGTATTCAGACCCCCTTAAATTTTTCACTCTTTGTTATATTGCAGCCATTTGCTAAAATCATCATTTGAGGATTATGAAGGCCACTGTGCTCTTAGGAACCTTAAGTGCAGCAGAAATCTTTTTGTAACCTTGGCCAGATCTGTGCCTTGCCACAATTCTGTCTCTGAGCTCTTCAGGCAGTTCCTTTGACCTCATGATTCTCATTTGCTCTGACATGCATTGTGATCTGGAAGGTCTTATATAGACAGGTGTGTGGCTTTCCTAATCAAGTCCAATCAGTATAATCAAACACAGCTGGACTCAAATGAAGGTGTAGAACCATCTCAAGGATGATCAGAAGAAATGGAAAGCACCCGAGTTAAATATATGAGTGTCACAGCAAAGGGTCTGAATACTTAGGACCATATGATATTTCAGTTTTTCTTTTTTAATAAATCTGCAACGATGTCAACAATTCTGTGTTTTTCTGTCAGTATGGGGTGCTATGTGTACATTCATGAGGAAGAAGAATGAACTTAAATGATTTTAGCAAATGGCTGCAATATAACAAAGAGTGAAAAATTTAAGGGGGTCTGAATACTTTCCGTACCCACTGTATATATAGTGTGTGTGTGTCTGTGTGTAAAATCTGCAAGACAAAAAAAAAATCTACAACTCCATAAAACACCTGAGATGGCATGTGTCAATAGTTACAATAATACTCTGCAAATCAAAGCTGATTTGCAGAATTAACCTAACAAGCTTTGCCACAGCATTGGGAAAGATGGCTCACTCAATGCAACAAACCCACTATAAAATTATTGTTGCTATGTTTTTTATTTAATTGTAACCTAGTTTTCTCAAAGGAACATTAAATTAAATAAAAACAAAATCTGTAATATATCCTTCCAATATTGAAAAACTTAGAATACATAGCTGTACTTAAAGAAACCCATGCTCCTTTATCATTAAAATGGACAAACCACATGAGACCAAGGTGACCTAAGTAACTTGGCCTTCATTTTGAGGTAAGTTATGTTCCCAGGGTGAAAGTAAGAAATACTGAGCAAGACATACAGTATTAGATTTGTCCATATAGAGACATAATGAGACAATTTATAGTGTCATATATATTATATATAAATATATTGTAATAGGCATTGATTTCAAACAACAATCTCATTTTTGCTGTACCATTTTGTTCTTTTTTGCTATGGAAATACATTCACACATTAAACAATAGAGAAGGTTTCCCATGTACTTGAAAAACCATGAAACAGACTAATTCATTTCTAAATCATATTAAACTATGCGCTCGGGGATCTAACTTTGTAAATAGATATTTTTGTAATCTCAAACCCAACAAGGAACAGCAGAGTAAATGATTTTGATGTAAATAATTTATGCTTATACATGTGTTGATGATCACATCATATTACAAAAAAAAAATAATAATATATGAGCTGTGATTATCTGCCATCCTTTTATCGTAAAATTACTTTTAACAAAGACTAGGACTGTGAAAAATATGCTCATTAAAGATCTGCAAAGAAATGGCTGGTGCCCAGTGTTTAGTAGTACTTACTACTTAGTGGAGATATACAGAGATACTTTCTTAGCATAGTCAAAGTTTAAACTTAGTAAACATAGGGACATTTGATAAGTACAGCTGTTTATTTTCTGATTTACACTTAGATAAATCAAGGCAAAAAAGCTAGAAAGTTACACCATTTTCAATATCATGGGTACATGTGGACCATGTCTAAGGTCGCTTACAACCTTACATTTTAACACAAAATAAAAGATATTGCTATAAAGAACAAAGATGTCAGTACAATTACTGACAGTCTGCAGGCTGATGACATCTAAAATGTTACAAATATTGTTGAAGGTGCTGATGATCAGCAAAGTGTCAACACATCTGACTATTCCATACCAAATGTGACTTAGAAAAACTTGCAGTTAATTTTGTACAATAACTTAATCTTCCCTGTACTAGGAGTTTGTGTCTTATTTGTCTTATTGACCAATATAATGTCATTCTAACTACTACACCTTTTGCTAACGTAAGAAAGAAAAACTTAAAAAAAACATTACTAGTGTCAGATTTCGGATCCTCTTCTGTATTATGTATGGATAGGTAAACATGGATTAAACCAACCAGAATATAATATATAATGAAACAAAAAAAATAAATTGCAAAATAAGGCAGATTCTTACATGCAATGGATAATGAAAAGCAGGCCCAGACCAAAGAAGCATGCATGAAAAGCAATGCCAATGCAGAACAGAAATGTCGCATTCCAACCAAAAAGAATGAAAAAGAAAGATACAATAAGAATACATACATACATACTTCAGCAATTTTTCTTAGTCATGCGATGACAAACTGAAATTCACTATTTGAAACTTAAAGAATAGATAGAGGACACTAATATTCAAACAGTATGAAGAGGTTGACAAAACAAAGATAAAATAAGGTAAGGAAAAACAGAGAAACACAAAAAATGTACTTAAAGCTTCCATACTAAAAAAAATATACAAATAAGTGATTAGCATGCTCTAAAGGTGAAAAACAAAGAAACAAAGTATATAAAAAGACAAACCAGTGGATATGAGAAGGGTGAATAGAATTTTAACAATAATGAAACCGATCAATATTACCTGGCATGGTGCATTTTTACCTTAGGAAGGAAATGTGTGTGTGTGTATATATATATATATATATATATTTATTCTTTTTTTTAAGCAATCAAAATTGTAATCATACAAACTGTGCCTTATTTACACTCCACTATAATGTTGTATCACTTATTTTTCAACGCTATTGTTACAATAAGAAGCATATTATACAGAAACAGTTTCTGCAATAGTCTCAGGCAGAGAAAATGTTATCCAATACATACTAAATTGTTTCCAAAGTCTCTCCTGGGTTTATGGTGACTGTAACCTTAAATGAGTATTGTCCATGATTCATTTTTATTTGTACTGGTACATTTTCAGGACAAGCGTTCAGGGTGTACTACCTTCTTCTAAGGTTCAAGCAGTACTGATATACAAAGCACAATAATCTCTAGGAAAAAAGATCATACAGTTGCACCTCCAGTGGTGTACCTTATGCAATGCAAGGGAAGTTACATGGGAGAGATAGGACAGAATTTACAAAAAATAATAAACCTTCATAAGTGCATGGTGATTTATGTGCACCTGTGGGACATTTCTCACAACCAGACAATTCTATGGAAGACATGCATGTTTTTGTTCTTAAAGAGATAACAAGGAAAACCTTTGAACTATGAATGAGAATTCTGTTTGACACAAAGATAATGGACTCAGTGTGGACCTCAATTTTTTTAATACCAATACCATCCAGTTTTATGACCATTCTCTCCACTTTGACTCTTTCTCTCCCCCCTCCCATTCAATAGCTCTTTGCCTTATCTGACTAACTTGTTCCCCTTTAATTATATTATACACTGTGTTTTTTGTATTTTTTTTTTCTTCTTTTTCTGAGATTAAGGGAATAAACCCACAAAATCTTGCCTCTAAAATGTACGTGTTAGTGCAATTGCAAACAGTTTCATGGACAGTACTGAAAAGTGTCTCACATGGAGTTTGACAGCTCTGCATGTACAAATGACACTAGAACCTAACATTGTATCATCAAAAGAAAGTCTTTAGTAACTTGTCAAAAAGTGCTAGAAGTTAGGTTTTTATAAATGTGAGTTGCTCATGGCTGGGAGGATACTTGTGATGCTTCTTTCTTTGCTGTGAGGCTCTGTGTATTTTCAGAGTGAAAACTCAGGCACCTTTGGGTCTCAACTATAGTTGGGACATTGACCTGCACATGTAGGGGTTGATTTTCTAAAGGCTAAAAGGCTGCTCACTTAGCAAAGGAGATTTTCTCTTTGCAAGGGAATTTTTTAAATGAGACAAAGTTCTCAAAACTTCTATCATACAATAATGTGTAAGCGTAAAATGTATTTTTTTTTCCCTTCCTTGCACATGATTGGTCATTCTTTGGAATTAAACCACATTAGCTAAGTAAGAGCTAATGTAAAAATTCTATAATTTTAGTAAAACAACCCCATAGTGTTTTACAATGTTACTTAGTACTGGTAAACATATTGCAGTCTGCCTTTTGGCATTCCTGGACTTTATAATACAGAAACATGTTTTTATTTACTTGTTTTGTTATTTTTTATGATTGACCTTTAGGAATAGTTGTCACTTTGAGAAAGGGAGGATATGTAGTAAGAAGTTTATTTACCTATTCTGCCTCTCCATCCAAAACATGTATATATCCTGTCCCCCAAGGGACAAAGTGCATTCACCACTTTGTCTCATTTTGACTAGTGCAGTGGATCCAGGGCTAGCATGGCTGACAATGCACCCCACCTCCCCACATTACAGCCTGACAACACAGCTCTGTAGGGGACTAATAAATAATAAGCACTGATTCACAGTGCTTGTCTCCACAGCAAGCATATGGGTACTGTCATTCAGTACAGCAAGCTGTGGGGACACTATAGATCGCAACCCAAGGAATGACAATAGTAAATGTGGCTGATAGAAATTCTCATGCACTTGCAATAGCAAAGTATCAGTCAGCACTAGTGGAGCTGTGTGATCAATCATCTGACTGCTAGAAAACATTCACTACACAGCATATAGAAAAGGCATATGTGTCCTACCTCTAGATGGTATTGCCCCAACCACTGGTTTGCCTTGCAGAACCTGCTCACCCCCTACTACCTCCTCTTACAAAACCATTGCCTCTCACTTTAGGTCTGCCTTACATTTTTAATCATTTAATTAAATGGCAACTATGGCAATTTGGGGATAAATTTGTGGTGCTTTGGTGTACACTACTTTACCACACATGTAAGCAGCGACATGCTGCTAAGAGCAGCTTTGCCTGTGCATTGTGCACACAAAAAAGGCCTCAGCAACAGAAAATAAAATATAAATCCTGCCCAATAAAAAAAACATGAAACACTAAATAATCAACCTGATTATCTTACCTAGCAAAAAAAAAAAAAAACTATGGATAAATGTGAAATAAAAGAAAATGAAAATACCCTAATAAAGCAGCAAAAAACACTGCAGGTATTTGGGGAGGGTTGTTGCTGATTTGGGTTGATTCATTAAAGGGAAATAGCCTGTTCACCTTGCTAGGGTATTTTCACTAGCCAGCCTGGTGAATGTGATGAAAATTCACTTTGCAAAGAATAACCAATTGCATGCAAGAAAAATAATAAAACAGTATTTGTGTTTGCATACAATTTAATGATGAAAGTCAGCAAAATGTCACTTTATTCACTAAGCTGAAAGGAAATTTCCTTGCAAATAGCCTATTTACCTTAAATAAACAAACCCCTTGAGTATCTGAACTTTAAACCAATGGGGCTACACAAGAATATGTAGCCCACCAAACTACAATCCACAGTAAATTAGTACAATCTAGCACAGAAAAATAAATGAACTCTCCCTACTCAGACTGTCAGCTCTCCTTAAACTTCTACAGAGTGAAAAAATGTCTTCAGCATGCCCAGGATTCCTTTAAAAGGGTCCAAAGCTTTATTTTTTTCATCGTCACATAGTGCACATACAGCAACGTTTCGGAGCCATACAGGGCCCCTTTGTCAGGCAAGTGACTACATAAACTTCTACAGCACACACTGACAAATGCTGGGAATCCACCATTATATAGCACATACCTAAACCTCCATTGTTGTCCATTTTAACCTTTCTGACCACAGCGAAAGGTCACATGAGGCAACATGAGTCCTTTAAACCTTGGGGAATTTCTATATTAATTTGCTGTAACTGCAAAACTCAAGCCCCCCCCCTCAGTTTTGCTGTATACCCACTATGTTACAAATCTGAACCTCATACCTACGTCAGACCTGGAAGAAGACTGGAAGAAGAAGTAAAACAAGCAGATCGCAGTGCTAGTGGGGGGCACTTCAGGTAGTAAGTCTGCCATAATATGCAAATATGCTATGCATAACTTCTTATTATGGAAAGAGCTCATGGAGCCACCAAATGGTAAAGTTATGCTTTAATCTTATAAAAATCTTTTATATAAAAAAACTGACATTTGTTTGAGTCTAACCATTCAATGTAGTAATACAGAGAAGTCTCTCAGAACACAATAGCAGAACCTCCATCCCACTGTTATTGAAAATTCTTAGTGAAGTGAAATCTGGCATTTCTACTATAATTGCTCCTATAAAACTAAACCTATAATTTAATTTTACAAACAAACACTTGAAAGGAAAATTATTCAGACGTCCAACATTTGTTGTATTCTTGGGTTTGGGTTTGGATATACCCCACAGAGACTATGTAAACTACATAGGCCTATGGCTGTTGCTAAAGCATGGGTTCAAGAAGAGAAAATTATTTATAGTAAATCCAGAATGATGTGAAATATGCAGTGAGCTGCCAAGAGTACCAACACCTTCCAAAAATACTTTTTACCTAGGCGTTATGCTGATCCAACATCCTGAGTACTTTCTCAGTCACTGACCCAAAACATTCATGTAGATCAGCAGAGTTCACTTAACTCTTTACTTTTTACATATTAGATCTTCTTGGATCATAACCAAGTTTTGAACACAATATGATAATTTTGCTGTGCTCATTATTCGATTTCAGTGAAATGCCCACACCAACACCATGTCATGTGCACTCACACAGAATAATAATTTGATGAGCTGCTAGTAATGTTTTTCAATGCTTATTCATTATTACCTTCTGGTCAAATCCCTTGAACAGGGCTTAATTGAATGTAGCTGTTTCCAACCAGGGTACCCAGGCACCCTGGGGTGCCTTCAGGTGTCTTCAGGGGTGCCTTGGCAAAATGCAGAAAAATTGCCCAAACATTTTTTATACAAGACAGCGGGTGGCTCAAACCTGCCTTTTAGTTACACAAAGCCACATATTTTCATTGTGCACTGTACAGCCTTCTAGCCGCTGGTGCCCTAACAAGTAATGATGTCATTAGCACTTGCACAGTACCTTTTTGTCTACCTCCCCCCGCCCCTCTCTATCAGCACTGGAGTCCCATTAGCTGAGTGACGGGGAGAAACAAAGGGTGACAATAAACACTGAAATATTAGTCAGCATCAGTGTGCAAAGGTGTGTTTGCTTCGGAAGAATAAATCACCTCTAATGTTGGGTGTCCTGCATGTGGATGTTGCTATGCTATGTAAAACTAAACATTTTAAAATGGGGTGCCTCCGGATTGTGCAGGATTTTAAAGGATGCCTTGACTGAAAAAAAAGTTGAGAAACACTGATTTTTTGTGCAGTTAATAAATCATTCTAAATATGTTCTAATTGCTTAGAACTGGGTGAAAGCAAAATTTTGTTGGTATACTCAAACAAAACAAATTGTGCCATAAACGCAAAGCAGCCAGAACTTACACCATTGTAGCAAAACAAACTGCATTTGGTCACACATACCAGCATTTACACTTGATTTAGAGTTGGTTGCACAATTTTTGTGCAACTTTTTTCAAATAAAGACCAAAATATCTGCATTTATCTATTTTAAAATAATCGTGCAGAACAATATTTTTTCATTCCTGTAACATCCAACTCTAAACAAGGTACCTTTATTACAGCTGCACAATCTGTGCTACCAAAACATTTGGGTATGCACTTTATAAGCTTGCTGGTAGCCACAGCCATCCTAGCAGTGAACCAAAACCTATTTTTGGCCAGTGTTATTAAAGCCTTCCCATTTAACAGTAAGTTCATGTTAAACTGTGTATAACAGAACCTCTCTGGTGAGGAATCTATAAGACATGCTTAGAACAATGATAAATAAGCCCACTTGTTAGTTGTTTGCAGCTGGCCATACAAGTTTAAAACCAGCTCATTTCCATTTACCATTACCTGAAAACCAGGCCTCCTTTTCCTCAAATTAACCATGGGAATACCTAAACCTATAGGCTGAAGTCGCAAAGATAGTTCATGTTTACACTTATGACATGTTTAACCCTATGGCATTTTATTCACAAGCATTACATTGATGCTCTCTATATATTGGCATGTAACAAAAACAGCTATGCAGCATGCAGCCTTTTTTCAAAGACTGTATAATAACATTTAATACATAACCTAATTCTAGGACCACAGAAGCAATGTTTTGGTTGGCCTAAAATACAATATTTTTGAGGAGTACTAACCCTCAGAAGGACAGCATCCCCAAAAAATCTGAACAATGTTGTGGTTATTGTGGATGCATTCTATAATATTAAATGTTTTTGCTAAATGTATTAAGATCATTTTTATGCTATACCACTGCACAATATTCTAAAGGGCACAAATATTCTACAATAATTTCAGAATCAACCCCCTACTACCTCTAACACATTGGTTAAAGTCATATTCAGGCTTAAAGTGTCACTAAACCCAAAAAATAAATGCTGTGTTACATGCTGTTCATACTCACTCAGTCACTACAGGATTTATTTTCTGTATTCTGCAAAAAACATGGTTGATTCTGCTGCTCTCTATCTCCACCTTCTGCCCCAATTCAAATAGGGATTTTGCAGCTGTGGAGGCAACTCTGCATATGCTCAGTTTTCAGTGAGTTCTATGCTCAAAAAATGACAGCCCACTCCCTTCCTCCTCCTCCATGCCCACTAACCAGCTAAACACAATAGATGCGATATATTACATATGGATTAATGGAGGCTTCACCTCCCTCTTATTCTAAGAAACAGGTTGGAGGGGCGTGACTTGGCAGAAATGCGCCCACAACATTTAATTGCCAAAAAATTATAAATATTTAATTTCAAATATATATTTGTATGACAATTTAAAACAGTTTATTCATAATAATTCCTTGTTTTATTCTGTATTCAAAAGGCTGTTTTTCATTTTGAACATGTGGCCAGAAGCCGAGGATTAGAACTCCTCCTGCTTATGTTTCCCTGCAGACAGGCTGGGAAGGATCTGGGTCATATGACAGCTGTATATCGATTAAAAATAGAAGGAAAATGTAAATTAAACAGTATGTGTTTAGTATCACTTTAATGCCTGTCCTCCAAAGTGCAGATTTCACGATTATGTACTAACAATATAAACTGTAATCTCACCTTCATTTTGAAAGCACAGTAAAATTTTTATTTTATTTTATATATTATCAAAAATATAACTTTAGAACTGCTGCAGTCAATGTTGGCAACAATGGTCCCTAGCCAGTGTCTCTTAAGTCCCAAATAGCTTTCAGAATCTTGATTTAGTATATGATTTGGTATTCAGTGTGAACACAGCTTCATCTTATTCATCTACATTCACTTTGAAAATTAGTTTATATGAACAGAGTGAACAGACTGTACTCAATTAGTAATTAACTTCACTGTATGCATAGAATTAGGATAGGGCTGTATGTATGGAACAATTATAGGATAAATTATACATGTTTTCATTAAAGAGACCCTGTCTGGTGTCTACAACTTTTTAAAGCTTTACTCCGATGCATATACTCACCTCTCTAATGACCACCTCTTCCACATTGCAGTGCTCCAGCCTCAGAAAGCCTCTTAGGGTCCTTTCACACAGGCTTTCCACCCGGCGGACTCCATTTTGCTAAGCAAAGATTGATCCACCGATCCCCACTGAGCAGGCAGATGAAAGGTCCGTTTCTGCTTACTTTGCAGAGACAGACCTGTCAGATTCCCGCTCTTCTCTATGGGAAATCAGATGAAAACGGATTGTCCATTTTCATCTAAACCTATCCAATCCAATTCACCAGACGGATGAAAATTAGGGTTTTTTATCCATCTGGATTTAAGGAATAGGATTGGATCAGATAGCAGCGGGTGTCAGCAGACATGCCACCGCTGACATCCGCTGCTCCATAGAGGTACATGGGGCATCCGATCAGGCGGACCTGATCAGAAAGCCCATGTGAAAAGGCCCTTAGGCATTTGACACTGTTGGATGTCTGTATCCCCAACTATGGGTCAGTTATTTTCTTCTTCTAAACCCCTATGCCATTGCTGAGTCCTGTATTGATGTAGGTGTCAGTAAATGGAACCATTGCATGTGAAACTGGCCACACACAATGCAATATAATTTTTTTGTCAATATTTGGTATATTTTAATTTTAACATATGTTAATTTGTGTAATATTCAACATGACCTTTAAAGACCATAAAATCTGATCATACAGTAGAATGCTATGCCAGCTTTGATAATGTTTTTTGACCAACATATTCTCCTCTTCAGTAGATAGTTTTTAAATTATTTATTACAAATATCAACAAAACTACAATTTAAGCTAGCTGGTTTCTTTGTTTAAACAAATGTCAGAAACTGCAAAGCTTCACCACTACCAAGAAATCCTGAAATATTTCACATAGGATATACTGTGTATGCATGTGACCCTAACAGCTAGCTATATAATCTTTACCACATGTTCCTGTTCACGGGAAAATATATATTTTTTAATTTGTTGAAATTCCATAAGTAATATAAACATGCTAAGGATTTGATTTACTTAAGTGGCAAAAGCAATGAGAGAGCTTTTCTGAAGTCACTGACAGCTACAGTAACACATTGGTCCCTTGCCTGGAAAACCAACTGACTGAATTAGTATTTTCACCCTAATTAGCAGTAGCAGAGTTTTATAATCTTATTAGCAATAATGCCAGAAACATAATAAATAAAAGCCCAATAAACCTTATTTTTCAATGTATTTCAGGTGCATCTAAACAAAAGATAGTCTTACTTTTTTTTCTTTCTAAGGCAGATACAGCCTGACTAGAAAAGCCTGTTTCATGCCAGCAGCTGCAGAGTAGGACCCATGCTTTAATATATATCAAAGGCGCTATATTTTCTCATAAAAAAACATTTACATTTAAGTATTTCATATGGGTATGGATGTAAGAAATCAAACACATAATTTTCTCGTAAATACTAAGCTAGCTTAAAACATAGTCATTTTATTTAATATTTTTTTTATAGCTTATCAACCCTCAACCTTAATGATGTTGGGGGTGATGTGATTTACGTGTTTTAGAGTTAGCAGACTCCCTACTTCTTACTTCAGCATTACACTAAGTATAAGAATTACTGCGCATATCTATTAAACGTTAGTTATTTTTTTTTTCCCAAAAAATGTTAGTTATTACTACATCAACCCCTTTTAAACCAGTAAGCACACTCATACCTTTGGTTGAAGATTTGGATGGAGCAGCACATAACCGTTAGGATCCAGTGCAAAATAATATCCATTTGGGCAAAGCTAAAGGGAAAAAATTTAGCAGTTTACATTAGTTAGTAAATTGTATGTCGGTAAATAAAAAATGTAGTGCAAAATAAAAAAACACCTGTTTCATTGGAACATTACAAAATCCATTGTTTTGGGTTTATTTTTCAAATTTTGTTTTAGATATTTAGTCAGTTGGCTGCATTGTGTAAAAATACCAGATACCCTGTTAAAATGTTGCTTATCTGCATTAGGAATACTAAAAAAAATGCAACCTACAACCAAGAAAATACAAATCAGTTTTCTTTTATGTCTGTAATGATGCAAAGATAGTTTTTTAGTGAATGTCCTGCTTGGTTTTTGCATGGCTGTTCATTACATATCAAAGGTATGCATTACAGTTAGGATTAGGACTAACTTTTAAAGGACTAGTTAAGCCAATTAGTCGTCTTTGTACATATGAGGGTATATGGCTGTACCCATGCATGAAACTGAAAACAAATCTCAGCCATTTATCTTTAAGTGCTTTCTAAAACTTTATATATCTATATCAATATATACTTTATATGAAGGTTTCAGTATTTTTTTCTTACTTTTAATTCATTAACCTTCCTAGCAGTATTCCTGAGTGTGGCTCTGGGTTAAATTTCATTGCCAAAAGCGGTAACCCCCGAGCGGTACCGCTAGGAAGATCGCTGGATCCTGTAAGAGAGTCCCCGGGATCCAGCGATGTGTCCCGGCGGTGTGCGGCGGCGGATCTTCCTCCCGATGCTCTGTGTGCCCCGGCTTCCGTCTCCTGCGACGTGGCGCTCGCGGGGGGGTGGAACCGGCGGCAAATTCAAAAAGTAAAACACACCAAACACACTGATACATTGCAAAATAAAATAAATTCACATTAGTGCTCTTTTCTGCAGTTTTACTGTACTTTTTATGTATATATATATATATATATATATATATATATATATATAAATATGAATATATAAATATAAATATATATATATATATATATATATATACATACATACATACTTTAACTTACTTATAGTTATTTATTATATTATAATTTATGATTTTGTGTTTCAAACTTTATCATACCCGAGATGTTATAAAGAAGAACGCACTGAAAAAAAAAATCATATGTAAATAGTTGGTTTGGGCTGCTCATTCTTAAGAATTACATGCAAAATAATGGTACCACTTTCAGCACCTAAAATTGGAAAGAATCATACCGCCAGGGAGGTTAATAAAGAAAATAGACTTACTGTAAAGCGTGGGGTAAGCCTTTGAATATCTTTCAGTGAAACATCTACACCCATAACACCAAGTATCAGCTGGTTCTAAAATAAAAAACACACAAAATTAAAAGGCAACACAACTTGCGTGACAAAAACAACACACTAGAATATTTAAAAAATGGTCTGCTGATCACACAGCAGAAGTGTTACTATATGGAATATATTCCTTTTTTCTCTCCAAAAAATATACTATAGCCATGTTACATATATGCACTTGTAAGATAGCAATGATAATGCGAATGATAGTTATGATGATAAGACCATTAGCCTTGTAGAATGTATGGTAATGTATTTCTTATGTAAATAGTGTTTATTGATTGTATTTTTCCCCAGACTTCAATTAAACATGAGAGTTTTCTTTTGGTCCCATGGAGCTAATAAAGAATATCTAGCGTGTGTGGCCAAGTTTATATTACACACTCTTTTGTCAGGAAGCCCAGAGTGATTTTTCCCTTTGGAGAGCAGTAAGTCTAATAAAACAAATGCTTTAATAATGATTCTAAGATTTATACTGTGGGCAGTTTAAAAGCCCCATCAATAACCACATGGATATCAACAAGGAAATTTCACATGCTAGATTTCAGAGCTTACGGAAATATAAAATGCCATGATGAAAATTATTGAGTTAAGCTGTCAAAAAGATAACCACTTTGTCTACATGTATAGGTTTGAATGCATAATCAAAAAAAAAAAAAGAGAAAAGGAGGAAAGGGTAAAACACACATGAGTGGTGACTTATATATATATATATATATATATATATATATATATATATATATATATATATATATATATATATATATATATATATATTATTTTGGGTTTGATTTACTAAAACTTGACAGTGCAACATCTGGTGCAGCTTTGCATAGAATCCAGCTTCAGCTTCAGGTTTTTTTTTTTTTGTGAAAGCTTAATTAAACAACTTGAAGTTAGAAGCAGATTGGCTACCATGCACAGCTGCACCAAATTTTGCACTCTCCAGTTTTAGCAAATCAGCCCCGCTGTAAAAAGCCAACATTTTTACCTTTGGATGGAGTAGGGAATAGTTTAGTCTGCTATCTGCTGTCAGTTTTTTTTTTTGTCCATTTGGGAGATTTCCCTTTACTTGAACAGGTCTTCCCTAATCTCATTTCAGTGACAACCATAACATGTTGAATTTTCCATCACTTTCTATCCCAGTAAAAATAGTCATTAGGATAGAATCACTCTCCCTAGTTGGGAAACAGACAAATAAAAACCTGACAGGGTTTTTAAAACATTACAACTTTATATATTACAGTAAATGTGTTTGGCTTTAAGTATAGTTTAACAATTTAAAGAATTTTGATGAACATATTTCCCTTCATCACCTGAATGCATGTTCTTTTGTGAGCTTTTGCCAGGAACAGCTGTCACAGAGGATCATTCATATAGAAAGTGTAACATTTTACCATACTATTACAGCCTGACTCTTCATATTACAGACTTATTTTATGATCTGATTCTAACTTTAATAGCAGCTCTATTTTGATTTTTTCTTTCTGTAACTTTAATAAAAATTATGTTTTAACCCTTAATTAGTAAATACTAATTATATTGAATTACTTCCTCCCCCTACCTTCTGTTGTCTACATCACTAATTTGATATATTTTTTTTCACTTGCATTTTTATTACTACTATTATAATACTCACAAAAAAAAAAAAAGAATATAACTTCAGTAGGTTGTATACCAAGCAACATTAATTAGGTTTACTAAAAACATTCAACAAATAGCAGAAAACAATTTGTAAATTGTATCTATAGCAACACATTTCTTAAAATAATAAACTGCATTGTTTTTTGCTTTCTATTTAGTCTTGATTTTAAATACATGGAAAATAAATTATTTTTTGCAAAGGGTAGTCTTGTTTGTCCCCAATAAACACACCAATTTGGAACATAAGAAATGACAGTTATTGCCAATAGACTTATAATTGAATTGTGAAAACTGCTCTGGCCCATACAGTTAAAATACCATTTTCATCTGTTTTAATGGATCTTTATTTTTGTGCACATCTACAGTGGGTCTGCATAGCAGAATATACAGTTACAGTTGACATCTGTTGCTTGATACCTACTTAATAAAAACTGTAAAACTACTCACAAGAATAAACTTTTTGACAAACATATTGCTACAATTTTACTTTCAATAAATTTTTATTAGTTTTCAAAACAGTACAACAAGAATCATGAAGGTATACATAGTCGCAATCACAATGTTTCCAACAAAACACATTGAATTAGAATTTCAGAACTCAGTCATCAACAAAGGAAAGAAGGGTTATCATCTCAAAAGTAAACGTTAACAAGCTATAACTATTCAAGTTGTTTCTCCAGTGGTTGTACTCGTGTTCCGGGTGACCCAGCCCCTGTCATGGGGCGGGGGTGAAATATTTGCTAGTGGTCCATATGTGCCAAGTAGAGTGAAATTTGGTTCCACCGTGAATCGAGTAGGCGTAGGCCTTCTCCATAGTGTATTGCAAATTAACCATCCTGATAACTTCTAGGTGGGATGGGGATGTGGTCTGCCTCCAGTGTTTGGCAATTAGTGTCCTGGCCGCTACCAGGATGTGGAAGCATACTGTTCTCATATTTAAGGGTATATTATGTATTCCCAAGTTTAGTAATGCCATGTCCATATTGGGTTTGGTAAGTATGCCCGTAGTGGTCGAAAGCACCTCAAACACCCTACTCCAAAAGCTGGTTAGGCTTTTACATTTCCAAAAAATATGGGAGATGGTGCCTGTTTGGTCACAATTGCGCCAGCAAAGCGGGCTTTGGGAACTGAAGAATTTAGACAGGCGATACGGTGTGAGGTACCATCTGGTTAGAAGTTTCTGCATTTGTTCCCAGTGGTTTACGCATCGGGAGGCCGTGAAGGAGGTGTGGATCGCCGTCTTCCACTGGTATTCGGAGTAGAGTGTCTGAAGCTCACTCTCCCACTTGATCATGTGTGTTGTTTTATGGAAAGTGTTTTTGCGCCCCAAAAGGTTGTATATGAGGGAGATGCCTTTTATTGGGGCCTCTACGTTCGTGAGGAATTGCCATAGTGCGGTGGGCAACCGTAGCTTGGGCAGGGGGTTTTTGCGTAAGAAGCTAGCTATAGCGTTATAGAAAAACATGGCTTTGTGGGGGAGTTTGAATTCTGTGTGGAGGTCAAGGAAGGGTTTAAGTGAGTCCTGGCGGTAAAGTTGAGAAACCGACTGAATACCAGCGGCCGTGAGCATAGTGGTTTTTGCAAACGGAAGCAGAACATTGAATACGGTTAGAGGCATAGGGATCAACATATCCGTCGGATGCTCGGATTTCCGTGCAACGAGGACTCGCCAGGAGCGCAGCGTCGCTTGAGACGTGATTGGCAATGACCTCACATCTAGGGGTTTCCATGCATCAGCTAGAAGCAATAAACTAAGATCTGACGATCGTGTCAATGCCGCCGCTTCTATCGGTAGCCAGGGAAGGTTTCGCGAGTTGGAGAACCAGTGTTGGAGGGGGGTCAGTCTCGTCGCGTGATAGTAGTCCGTTATGTCTGATAGCCTCAGTCCCCCTGCTTTTTTGTGACGAATCATATGTGTATGAGAACACCTGGCTCTCTTTCGTTGCCATACAAATGTGCGAAGTATTTTGGACAGGGAGGTAAGGTATGCACCGGTGATATGTATTGGGAGAGTGCGGAACATGTATAGGATTTTTGGAAGGCAGAGCATTTTGAATGCCGCTATTCGTCCCGCCCAGGAGATTTCGGTCGACTTGATACCAGCGGTATCTGCTGTTAGGGTGGATAGTAGGGATTTCATGTTGGAGTTCAACAATTTGGATGTGGGGAATGCCAGTTGGATCCCTAGATATTTTAGAGAGTCAGAAGTCCAGGCGTATGGGAGCTGTGTTTGGAGATGTTTGCGGGTGTTGTCGGGTATATTCATACCTAAGATTTCGGATTTTCCAAAATTTACTTTATAGAAGGACACCTTACTGAAGTCCTGAAGAATGTTATGAGCTGCTGGAAGGGACACCACGGGGTTCGTTAGACTCAAAATGACATCGTCAGCAAACAGAGTGATGATGTGCTTGGAGGATCCAAATTTAAAGCCGGATACCATGGGGGAGGAGCGTAGCAGTTCCGCCAGTGGCTCTATTAAAAGGTTAAAAATGAGGGGCGAGAGAGGGCACCCTTGTCGCGTACCGTTGGTGATGCTAAAGGGTTTAGAAAGCATGCCAGCGGACAGTACCTTAGCCGATGGAGAGGAGTATAAGGCCACTATGGCCGACAGGATCGGACCCGAGAATCCAAATTTGCGTAGAACCAATTCCATGTATTCCCAGTGGATACGGTCGAACGCCTTCTCTGCGTCTATGGAAAGAAGCAGAGAAGGCGTTCTGGAGCTCTCTGAATGATGCATTAAATTTATCACCCTTCTGGTCGCATCCGGGGCTTGCCTTCCCCGGACGAATCCCATTTGGTCTCCCCCCAGCAGCTTCGGCAAAAGTTTTGCTAGGCGGTTGGCGAGAAGTTTAGCGTATAGTTTGACATCATTATTTAGGAGGGATATGGGCCTAAAGTTCGCTGGGGCGGTAGGGGGTTTACCTGGTTTAGGAAGGGTTATGATGTTCGCCTGGAGCATCTCCCCTGGGAAAGTGCCCGTGGCAATGGCCGAGGAAAATGCGGACAACATGTGGGGCGAGAGTACGTCATGGAGTGATCTGTAATATTCATTTGTTAACCCGTCAGGGCCTGGTGATTTATTTAAAGGAGTACCTAGAATAGTCTGGGAAAGTTCTTTTGGCGTAAAGGGGGCATTCAGGGATGATAGGTCATCGGGCGTGAGAGAGGGAAGGTTCATACGACTCAAGAAGGCGAGGATTTCCGACGTCGACGGGCTATGTGTGGTCGAGTCGTTACGTAGGTTGTACAGGGAGCCATAATAGTCGGCGAAAGCGTCTGTAATTTGTTGAGGGTGCGTGTGTTTTTTACCTGTATGGGGGTGAGTCACAAACGCTATTTTAGATTTGACTCTCCTGGCTTTAAGCCTGGAGGCCAGAAACTTGCCTGCCTTATTATGGTTCGAGTAATACTGGAGGCGGAGTTTCGCCAGCATTTTGTCGTGGTGTACAAGCAAAAGCCTGCAGAGTTCTGCTCTAAGAGCTGTGAGCTTGGATGACAATATTTGTGAGGGGTGTTGTTTATTGGTCTCTTCCAGGGATTTAATGTTTTCGAGGGTGTCTCGAAGCGTTTTCTGATATTTCTTTTTCATTCTAGAGGCTAATTGAATGAGAATTCCTCTTGCATAAGCCTTGTGGGCATTCCAAAGCATGAAGGGGTCTATGTCAGGGGTGGCGTTGTTTGTGAAGAATTCCCTAAGCTGAGTTTGGAGGTGCTTGAGAGAATCGGGGTCTGACAGGGTTGAATTATTACATCTCCATATGAACGAAGACGGCTGGGGAGCTGACGTGGATACGGACATATGTATGGCGGCGTGGTCTGACCACATTGCTACAATTTTAATGTTTTTACAAAGCTCTTTTGTGCAACAGTATTAAAAATAAATATGTGAAATGCACACCTGTAACTCTCTATTTATTTAACTGCACTGTTTTATTCATTAAAATCAGATTTGTTTTACATTTTCTATCAAATTTCTTTCCTTTTTTATTAAGTCATAGGATACATAGGGTAGGGCAAAGGCCTAGGGGTGGAAGAGACCGTCAGGGTAGCCCGGGGGGGGGGGGCTGTGATTTTGACATCAATCACTTTTGAGACATTGTTGGGAAGGGAGGAGAAGGAGAAGAAATGGTCTCACCCATTATCGAGAGGGAAGAATGTCCTGGGAGAGATGTCCACAAAGTGTGGAAACTTTGTCAAGTAAAAGTCCCATTTGTTGTAAAAGCGAGAGTGGTTGCAGGTGGAGAGCATCACATCCAATTTTTCTTTGCGAAGAAGGTTGGTGAGTTTGGTTTTTCACGTCAGAGATGGTAGGGGGAATAGTGGAGGTCCATTGTTTGAGGATAGCCCTCCTGGCCACCATGAAGCATGTGGATAGTCAAGCTTTGTTGCACCGTATGATCAGAGACAGTGGTTTTGTATATCCGTTGGGGGATCCTTCAAAGAAGCCAAATAGTAAGGGGAGGGGATCTTTGCATGGTTGATACCTGGTTACAGTTGCAGCAAAATTTTCTATTTGGTCTCAGAAACAAGAGATGAGAGGGCAGTGCCACAGTCTGTGGAACAACACTGGTCTGGGCTGGTGGATTGTTAAGGTTGAGGATGTTGGGAATGGTAGATATGCTCGGTGCAGGATTTTGAGTTGCTGCTTCCTCCAGAATTCATTGATGATGAAGGCACAAGTGGTGTTGTACCCTGCTAGGATGTAATCTCTTGACTCTGGATGAGTGAGATCTTTGTTTCATAGAGAGGTTGGACCCAGATGGAGAGGTTTGACGAGTCAGGAGCATAGGGGTTTGTAAATGTCAGAGATTTTGAGGAGATTGTGATCCAGGAGGGTGTCCAGAATAGAGGAGCAAAAACATGTCCCCCTGTCAGGACAAAGGCTAACTGCAAAATTAATTGCTTGTTGAACATATAGGAACTGGTGGGCAGGTAGATTGTACCAGGTTTGCAGAACTGGCAAGGGGAGAGCTATACTGGAGGAGGGGTCAAATAATTGGACCATTTTTGTGAGCCTGCGGGAGGCCCATGTGGAGAAGGCCACGTATTGCCGTGTTTGGGGAAAGAGAGGGTGACCGATTTTTGGAAGGTAGCAAGATGTAAAAGGAGAGAACCCCAGTTTTTTCCTGGTCTCCCTCCAGGCTATTAGGGTGTCATGTAACAGTAGATTATGTTTTAAAGATGGAGGGAGGGAGTTGGTTCTGCAATGCAATAAAGCGGACAGTTAACATCTGGGATCCTAGATCATAATTAGAGTATCTGGATGAACCTGACAACCAGTCCAAACCTACTCTGAGGAGGCAAGATAGATTGTACATTCGGATATTCTGTAGATTAGCACCCCCCATGCTTGGGAAGGAATAACTTGTGAAGGGACATACAGGGGCAGCATCCATGCCAAAGGAAGCCTGAAGGAGCTCTGTGGAGGGACTGGATGTCTTTGTGCTGTAATAGGAGGGGGGTGGTTTGGAGGGGATAGAGAAGTTTTGGGAAACTAACCATCTTGAATAAATGACATCTGCCAAGTAGGGAGAGGAGAAGGGCTGACCAGTTTTCTAGTTCCCCAATGATATTAGAGAAAATTGGAGGAAAATTAAGGTGGTAGAGGGAGATTTAGAGGGAGATTAGAGTGCAAAAGAAGTAAGCGTGACAGGGGTTCAAGGGCCGGATTAAAGAGGGGAGGGGGTTGTGCCTTTGTGGAGGGGGAAGCTATTAGATATGTGGTCTACAGTTACCACATTGGCAGAAGAGGCAGAGTGCACGGCGGAGATAATGTGAAGGCCTGCCATCATAACCAAACTTCTGGAGAGCCACCCGCAACCAGTTAAAGCTGAGAGTGTCAAAGGCTTTCTCAGCGTCTAGTGTAATAATGGCTAGGTCACTGATGAGTTTGGCTCTCGCTTGTTCCAAGACGGAGAGGACTTTATGAATATTGGACGTGGCTGGTCGTCCAAGTGTGAAGACTGCTTGAGAGGGGTGAATTAGTGATGGCACGATCAATGCTAACCTGTTGCCCAAGATTTTGGATAGAATCTTTGAATCCAAGTTGAGCAAGGAAATCGGGTGGTAAGAGCCTGGCTCCGTTTGGTCTTTTCCTTTTTTGGGATCAATTTTTTGAAAGCTTGGAAGCCCAACTGAAGGTATTGGCTTCCGTCTAAGATGGCTTTGTAGACTGATGCAAGGGTTGGAGCAGTCAGGTCTGCTGAGATCGGTGTACCCATCCGGGCCCCAAGCTTTGCCTGATGCCAGCGAAGCTATCGCAGACTTCACATCCGCGGCAGTTACCGGGGCGTTTAACTGAACTAGAAGTGAGGGTGAGTAGGTTGGGGTTCACAGCATGTTCTGCGTGAGTTACCATGAATTCTGCCCAGGCTTCCTTGATGGCATTCAGGAGGTTCTGGTTGCTGGATAGATGTAAAGGGAATCGCCAGGTTTTGGCGCAAGGGGGTGCAAGATACGTCAAAGTGACAGAGATCAGGGTGTGATCCGACATTGCAATCTCTGATATTAGGGGATCTGCGTTAAACTTTAGAAGAAGAGAATTGCAAAAGAGATAATCTATCCTGGATAAGCTCTTATGGGGTAGAGAAAAAAGTGTACTCTTTACCGACAGGATTAGCGAGCTGCCACATGTAAATTAGTTGAAGCCTTTCAGCGATTTGCATTAGAGGAGTATTGACGAGTTGAGGGAAGGGGGTTGGAGTGGTCCCACCCCAAGACTTATCTTCCAGAAGGTGCATTACCGAGTAAAAGTCATCTCTGACGAGTAGAGGAAAGTGGATGTAGGGGGCTAGGTGAGAGGTGAGGCCCTGAAAAAATTATTTGGAGGGGGAGTTAGGGGCATAGATTTTGGAGAGTACCAGTTCCCTGGAGAATATTTTGAGTTTGATTATGGCCATCCGACCATCCTCATCTGTCTCTACTGATAGGACCTCACAGGGAAGGTTTTTGTTGATAAGAGTAAGTACACCTGCTTTCCCCTTTACCAACACAGAGCCATATACTTGACCTACCCACAATTTGCGCATAAGATTAAAGTCTGATAAGGGCAAATGGGTTTCCTGAAGTAGGGCTATATTAGTCTTAAGCCGCTTAAGATGACATAGAATTGCCATTCTTTTATGGGGGAGACCTTAACCCCTTGACATTCCATGAGACCACTTTCATGTCAGAGCGGTGTTGGGGGGGTTCGGTAAAAATGAATAAAGTGGGAATAAATGGTAACGGGATTGACACTGTGGAGGTGTAGCCCAGTGGGGTATGGAAATAGAGGAGGGTGCTTGCTTTCTGTAAAAAAGGGTGTGGAGTGGTTACTAACCCAACATATGAGTACAAAAGAAGAAAAAAATATGAACATACAACAGAGGGCGTGGACTTTGCTTTCATCCACGTGAGATACATTATGCTCGGGACAGCGTTACCAGAGATGTATGTATAGCACGCGGAGTTTGTGTGGTTGGTGTCTCCCTGGGAATGTGAAGGCTAAAGGGGAACAATGTAGATCCCAAGAGTCTTGACAGCTGTGGCAAATTTCAGTAGATATATCTCCGGTAAGGCTGTGGGCATTAACAAAACAGAAAAAAAACAGAATGGCATTACACATACAAGGTTAACAGTATAGGGTATATTTGGCTACTAAGGAATACAGAATTGCCAAAATATATCACCAGAGCCCTAGGAGTGCCAGTGGAATAGACTGTGTAGCCGTTATCATCTGAACATCAGCGGAGTTTGTCAAGTTTGGGCTTATTGGAATAGTGGGCCCATTTTGGTGAATCTTTCCTTGGGCTTCAAAGATCTCTGTTGCCAGGGGAGAGGGAGGGAGCAGTCGTCGTCTGTCGTTGGCTGGGTTTCCATTGGAATATGAAGATAGGCCTGTAAATAGTTGGCTGCCTCTTCAGGGTGTGAAAAAGATTTTGGATCACCAACTGGGTCGGTGAATTGGAGGACCGCATGATAAGCTTGTGTAAATTTAATGCCTTTTTGATAAAGCATGGCACATATTGGTTGAAATGCCTTGTGTCTGCGAGCAACTTCTTGTGAATAGTCTGCAAAGAGAAGCAATTTTTGACCGTCTAATTGGAGTGACTTGGCATTGCAGAAGGACTTAAGAATGGCTACTCTGTCCATGTAGTTGAGATATCACACAATAACTGGTCGAGGAGAGCGGCGATCATTGTAGGGGATCCCCAAAAGGTGTGCTCTTTCGACTACACATGGCATCACAATCCCCAGTGCATGAGGTAGCCGTGCGGCACAGATCTCTATCAGGGAGCCCACATTGAATGATTTAGGAAGCCCTATAATTCTCAGATTGTTCTGACCGGATCGGTTCTCGAGATCTTTAAGCTTATCTAGAATGTATTGTCTGGGCATGTTTTTGGTCATTTGCCTGGGAAGTTTAAGCTTTATCCTCTAGATCTGAGAGACGGTGCTTGAACTCGGAGAGCGGAGCTGTGTGATGCCTGCTGCCACGGCCCTATCCCCTGCTGCTGTGATAGTTGGGGATAGGTGGGCAGTTACAGCCTGTGCCATCCGGTGATATTGAATGTCCGAGGGAGCCAGAGAGAGTTCAGGTGATAGCAGCGTCTCCCACGTGTGTGTTTTGTTTTAACATTGTTGCTTCTCTTTTGTAGTTAACCCAAGACTTTGATAATGCTAGGCTAGTAAATACCAGTTTACCTTTATTAATTCTGGGGGGAGGGAGGTGGGGGGGGCATACAGCATCAAGGCACCTGCTTTTGGTAAAAAGCTTCCCTGTTCTGCCACCTCAGAGCAAATGGATACTGCCCTGAGTGGCTGTCTTACACTGCTTTAAAGGTTAACAGCTGTTGAAAAATTGCACCACTCCCTTCTGCTCTCTCAGCCATTCACAGAACTCTTAGTATTATTGTCCTTCAAGAAGGCAGAAGGGTGCAGGTAATCTTTACAGCACCAGAAGGCAACTGTTTGGGACAGTATTCAGCAGCTCTAGGGAGCACAGCATGGGGGATTTTTACAAGAAGCATCTGCTTGCAGGCAATTGGATACACCATTATACATCACAATCAAAAATACAAAACAGTCAGAAGCCATGAATGGCCTATTTTGCCAGAGCTAAAGTTATGCCATTAGACAGTCTCTTCAAATAAAGTTAAAAGTGAAAAGTCTTTTGGTCTTCATCTACTATATGCCCCTATGTGCCTATCTCCAAATTAAACCCTGCACTGCAAACCTACTGTACATGAATTTGTAAAGCTGTATTTTATGATCCTTTATTTTTTGCTTGCATATGGGATATAGTGAGTTTTGTTGGTTTTGTGTTAAATGTATTCATTTTTTTGACGTTTACTTTAGTCAAAAAAAAGCTTAGTACTTTATGAACAAATGCAAGTGGGTGGTGATCTAAAGTCCCTTTATTGTCTTTTCAGGTAGCTCACATATCATCTTGTCTTCACTTCACTGAATGTGCTTGCAATAAACTATAAATACAACACTAGTGAGTTCTGGATAATAAAAGTAAATGTCTCTCAACTGGCACAGATGAGTTTAAAATGCTTATTGTTATTAATGACACTTCTCTGGAGTATAATGTCATCGGCAAGTTATAAAGAAGAAGGGCTTCACCACTTTGAAATGATGTGTGCTTAGTGCAGAGATTTATCCTGGCAGGAAATTGCAAATATATTTCCTAGCAGATATTCCACCTGCATTTATCATTGAAAACAAATTATGCTAGTCAGCCTATAAGCATTATACAGGGAAGGAAGTAATATTGTATCAAGAGCATTAACATATTACTCTAGACAGCTTCTGTGACAAAAGTCATATCAGTGGGTAACTAGTTTTAATTTTTTTTAACATATGTAGGCTTTTATCATAATACTGTATATACAGGGTTTTTATCACTCCTTAGGAAATAGAGCCAAGATTCACATACATACTTTACTATCAACTCACTTTATTTTCTTTACGGTCCCCTGTCAAATTAAAAACAGGCAAGGTACCAGTGATGACAAGGCCCAACTCCTGAAATCAGAAACAAGAGCATTTATTATTTGCAGTTCTTCAAAAATATAAAGTTAAACAGTCAGTATTATTCATTTAGTATTTATTTATTTCCAGTATTTATTAGGCAAAGCTTTACTGAGTAGAAGTCCCTAAACCTGAAGGAGCTAACAGCCTAATTCCCCTACCATGGGATGTGTAAGGAGCACCCAGAAGAAAGGCACTCAAACACAATATACCTACTGTTTATAGACATTAATTCCCACTTAATTAGTAACTGGTTGTCAAAGAAAAAAATGCACTGACAGGAATAACTAACCATTTGTGAGGACTTGAAATAGTTTGTTAAGCAGATAAAAACACATAACCAACATAATATGCATAATATTAAAACAATTTGCATTACAATTGCAATTTTTGACTTTATTGGTCAGAACAGTTTTGTTACATTTTTTAAATTTTTTGTATATATTGTATTTGTTTAAGGGCTGCCTTACACTTCACTAATTCTCCATCATGTATAGAGAGGCTAAAATACTTTATATTGCTCCTTGGTCCTTGCAGTGCAGTGTACTCTTTATCATTTTCATAATCTATTAGATTGTAAGTTCTTATGAGCAGTCCCTTTTAACCCTCTTGTGTTTTATTGCATGGTAACTGTACTATCTACCTTTATATTGTAAAGCGCTGTGCAAACTGTTGGCACTGTATAGATCCTGTATAATATTAATAGTAATCATTTTATTGAGTGAATTAAGGAGTTCCTGCCACCAGACCATTAATTTCCCCAACAAACTTCCATAACATTTTATGTTTATAAATATATTTTATTCATGTCATTATCCATAAAAGCCTCCTTTGTGTACCCTTCCAAAATATCTGAGACTGTTGCTGGGCATCATCATCTTGAAAGTGATGTTAGCAGTCCTAGCAAACTCAAAGCTGTCACCCAAAAGTAGGGCCACTGATAAGGCAGTACAGCCAGCCCTCCTGTACCAGGCCCAGGCCCTATCAGTTCAAAAGTGGGGTCTGGGCACCTGCCGAGCAGGAGCAATGCTGTACTGCCTTCTTGCCAACTCTTGTGGCTCCCACTGCAACTCTGCTGGCCTCTCCTCCTTGTTCTTCCTCCGGCTGCACTACAGGGGGATTGGTATCTACATCCCCACCCTCCTGCGGTCGAGGCCTTCCTGTGTGTCCCCCTCCCCTGTAGCATTGCCATCTTCCCTCCTCTCCTCTCCCACCAGCAGCTGCCAAGGGTAAACAGGGGGATGTTTCAGGATGGGGTGGGGGTGTGCGGTAAATATGTCCTATTTACCATCCCCTTCCTTTCCTGAATGAACACAGTGAGTGATTGGCACTGATCACTTACTTTGTCCATTCATCACTGAAGCATTTCTGTCCGATGTCCCTTTATCTGTCTCAAATGTGAGACATCAGGGGTCTGTTTAAAACCCAAATAGCTGACCAAATGCCCCCATCAAGACAGTTAAAAAACTGTAAAAAAAAAAGGAGGGTGGGGGGCCCTGTCAGGTAGGCTGTATTAGGCCCCGTGATTTCGAACAGCAGCAACTATTTCCTCTGTGTGAGTTACTACATTGTTTTTATATAATAAATAACCTTTTAATCTACACTGAGGTGGCACTGCTTTTCTTCTCCTACCCCTTTTTGTCTGTTGCAGAGTCCTTTTAGCTCTGTATGAAGCCTGCATCCACCTCCACCATCCATCTCCACTAACCCCAGGCATTGAACTATCCTGCATACCTCCTAAAAAGACTAACTACAGCCACAGTTGAAACTTTTTTCATAAGATCGAATGTACTTGACTTTTTCACTGGCCCAGGTCGAAGGTTGTGTATATGTACCTTTCTTGCTTTTCCAAATAGAAGCGACCTTTTGCTGCTGTGAAATTTCTGGTACCTATTCTACTGTAGTCCATGTCCATGTTTTCTGTCCAACATATGTGAATACCACTGCAATGTCATGTGCGATTTGTATCTGATGCCATGTACCTATTCCTCATGATACATACTCTCATGTTACTAGTAATTTAAACACTGTTTTAATATTGTTTTAAATATTGTTTTACTTTACACCTTGTTGCTACCACTGCCCCTACACCTCCCTCCACCAAGTACCTCCCCCCCTTACCACCCCCAGTTTCCTACATACCTCCTAAAAAAGACTAACTACAGCCAAAGTTGAAACTTTTTTCATAAGATTGAATGCACTTGACTTTTTCACTGGCGCAGATCGAACGTTGTGTATATGTAATGTTGATAAACTATGAAGAACATTACCCTTTTTGAGAATAAAGTATATGTAAAGCATTTTTTTTGTTTTGGAAAGAGTAGGGAAGGACTAGACCATTGGTCAAATCCTTAATGCTGTTTATGTCCCCTCTGGAAAGATTTACCCTTATTTTTCATCCTGGTGACCATTTTCATCAAGACAATGAGGGTAAATCTACAATTTTGAGCTGCCATTAATGCAGTGGGCGAGGGAAACTCAAGTAGAGACACCTGTTCATATGACAACATTCTAAGATGGCAATTCTGTTTATTTTGGAGAGATTTACGTTCATTTCCTGTTGCATCTCCAGGATAGAAAGTAAAAGAAAATCTCCCCAGATGAAACATATGGCAAAAATACATTCCTAAGAGCAGTTTTAAAACTTCCCTACTTTAACTGACTAACTGATCATCTCCCATACATTAGTACTTTAACATCTGACAATCAAAATGGTATTACCCAATATTTCGGGGTTAACTGTAAAGGACCATACACACTATAAGATTTTCTGAAGACTTTTTCCTTCAGATTTACCTATTCTATGTAGTGCAAGGGCCTGCCAGATTGCATACAAATTTAAAGTGTTTAGGTTTGACCTCATATTATATGGTTTTGGTAAATCTAAAGGAAAAAGTCTTCAGAAAATCTTATAGTGTGTATGGCCCATTAGTCTCAGCATGCTACTACCTCTCAGGCCATTGCCTGGTCTCCTGCCATAGGTTGGCAGTTAATCCCTTCAAATATTTCATGTACAAATGTAGCTGCCCTCTCCAGCTATAAAAGGGTTACCAAGGTCGAAATCACTCTGCAATGAGAGCTCATAATTTATTTAGGTATATCAGTAAAAGAGCAGCTATAATTAATCATGTATTTCTCTGTACAATCATTGAGATGTATACAGTTAGGCAAAGCACTAACTTCCTGGCTCAATAAAAGTGCCTAATGGCTTCTAGATCTGATTGACTTACTCATAAAATTTACATTTATATGTCCACCCCCAATAAAAGCTAAGAAGTGTAAATTTCACAAGAAGATTATAAAGAGTAAGCCATAAATACAGAATTTAGTTTTCTGGGTTTTTCTTTTTTCTTCTTTCATGTAAAAACACAGCCACATGTGTGTTCTTTTGCATGTAATATAGAGATGGCATAGACAAATTAGGCAAATATAGTTCTAAAAATTTATTTTTATTTTTCGACTTTGAAAATAATGTTAACTTTTAATAAATAACTCTTCAGTATGGAGAAAAAAGTACAATAATTGTTAGAAGTAAAAAATGACATATTAACAAACAGAAAAAAAATGTAATTACAGTTCAATGACCTAAGTAGATATCTAAAACTAGAATTTTAAATATGGATATATACAATGTACCTACATGGGCTACAGATATCTTAAACAGTAGTCTCTTTTTGCACACTTAATATCACTTAATGGGCTGCTATAATACAAATAAAGCTCAACATAACATCCTCCAGGTTTCCAGTAACAAAATGCTCACTAAAAAGGTCTGGGCAATGAACTTCTGGTCATTTAAAGGGGAGAAGATATAACAAATTGTTCCATTAAGCATTTTCTGTGCTGTATCCTGTGTCAGATGCACATACTGTGACACTTTACTGTAAGTCTAGGAAGATTTAGAAACATGCAAAAGATACAATCGTTCGTAGTGAGACATTAGAGTTGAGCAGGAGAACAGCACAATACATGCTTTTGTAATGCATCCAAATACTAGGATGTCCGGTACAAATACCAGAAAGATAAGACATGGCTGTATCTTACATCAGAAAGGCTTGAAAACATTACCAACATCCAGAAAAAGGAATCAGCAGAAAACAAAGGAACTGAAAAGGATTTGTTATAGTGTAGTTTTTCTGCTTTTCACTAACTATAAAAAAAATAATAAAAAACTGGACAATACATTTTCTGGGGAATCTGAGGAATATATATATATATATATATATATATATATATATACACAGTATTACAGTATATGTAAATATTACATTTTATAAATTAATTTCTTTACTATAATGTCCCTTTAAAAAAAGGCATATGCACTTATATTATGACCCATAACTTCTCATTGCCCAAAACCCTTTATTTTTCCCACCCTTTTCTATCACCACACATTACCTAAGCAAAGTTTATAGAAAAATATCACCTTACACAAGTTTTGCATGCTTCTGTTGGTTGATTATTAAATGCTGGGGATCAGTTCGTTTCCAAAATAAAGTTTTATGAATAATGACATATGAACCCCTAAACTTATGGTCAGTTCAAAGATGAACAATAATACTGTCCCTGTTGTGTTTTGTACATTTTCCTTTTATGTGTCTGAACCTGTTTCATCATGTTTTTTCTATACAACATGTGTCTTACTCAAACTGCTTGAACCCGTTAAAAATTATATTAAAAAGTATATTGAAAGGGAAAAAAGGCCTATGTACCATCTGTACTGGTACAGTATATTTAGGGACATAATTGCTTACAACAGACATTAGAAACTATTTCTTCATTCGCATATGGTCTGTGATTAAGTGATGTTGCATTTTATCCATACGTTAACTCTGTGCATTTTTAGAATGTACTCTGTTCTTACCAAAGCATCCAAATAAACATTAGTCCACTGTACTTGCTTTGCTTTGTCTCTGGCCAAAACCATTGGTCTTCCAAGGACATCTAAATATTCCTGTCAAAGAGAGAAATTATTTCAGTGATTAAGTTATTTTTTGTTTAAACAAAGACAGCCATTTTATTGTAAATAAATCATAGTTTTTATATACATTATGAATAGTACCAAATTGCTCAAAAAAGTTTGTTTTAAAGTCACCTTAATGTTTTTTTTAAAAAGCCAATCATTTTCTAGGCGCAGAAATTAATGGCATTTTATGAAAATACAGATGCCCACAATGCAAGCTTCATTTGACCTATATCCTTTACATACAAAGATGGCTGTTTACTAAAAGAAGCCTCTGTCAGGTAGCACATCACCACTATTCCATTAATTTAACAATTGACTTTAGGTCAAATGGGTAGTCTAGTCCCAATCTTTAATCCAGACACAGAAGAGGTAATATGCACCAGCCAACATAGGTTTGTATCGAAGTTCCAAAGTTTGCCAAGTAGCCATTAAAGCTTATTGTTGAGCGGACTTAGCAGGTTAAGTTTAATAAAACTTAAGAGGCTATATTTTGTATAAAAATGGGCAAGCCAATTTAGTTCAACTTTAAGATCACGAAAGGAAAGCTGTTGCATCTTTTTGCTGTACACCATCTTGACTGGCACACTTAGCTACTTCATTTTCCAAGCATTGTACCATGTATTATATACACTTACATACATTACTTTCATTATTGAGTCCTGTTTATCAAAAAAGAAACAGTATGTATTATATTCTAATGTATCTGATTAGCAGTTCCATTAAAACGTTGAATAAGCCATTGAAGTCGTACTTGTGTCAAAGTGTTTATAATACTGCAGCTGCTCACAATAAGTGTAGCAAGTAGAACTTTAGGTCAAACCGGGCAGCTGTGTTTAAAATTTACAAAAACATTATTTACACTCTAAATAGCCTATTATATTGGACACACATGTGCTGCTATCATTGCTTGTTAGAAACACTTTCTCTATCCTGTTATTAAGAAATATGGCAAAACATATTTCTTGAGTATAGTTTAAACAGTAGGCATCTTTAGTTTAAATGTGAAAAAAAAGCATGTTGCGTGATCTATAAGAATTCATAGATATTTACGTGACATATTATATATACAAAGCTGATTCTCTGCTATTGTATTTGACATTTATAACTGACAAGTTGTGCATTACTAACTAAAGATTAATTGGGAGTCTCCACATTGTAAACAAATGTTTACGCCTATCATTGGATTTTTGTTATATAAAGCATACCTCTCTAATTCTTTTTTCTTTTTTTATTCCCATAATTTGTATAAAACCTTCATCTACATCTGCTTTTGCTGGTACTGCCCTGTAATTACACTTTGTTTTGTTGTAATGTACAACTATTTTTAATTCATTGCAATATAAATATTTTACTAAGGGTAATAAGAGAAGTTGAATTAAGCGCCGGTTCACACTGTAGCGACGCTACTTCGCACCGCGGCCTCCGAGGTCGCGGTGCGAGCAGCGCTGCTACCTCGGAGCGGCCGCCACGGACTTCATAACATTGAAGTCTATGGCGGTCGCCTCCGGGTCGCCCCAAAGAAGCTCAGGACCCTTTTTCTAGGTCGGAGCGAATTGTGTCGCTCCTATTAGAACGGGTCCGCAGCTTCCCTATGGGAGGCGACCTGCGGCGACCTGTGAGGCGACCAGGTCGCCTCACAGGTCGCCCTAGTGTGAACCGGCACTTAAAGTAAATTTGTCACAAAAAATGATCAAGTTGATACTGTACACACTTTTTTATTTACTTAAACTGGTGCAGATATTGCCAAAGCTTAAAGCGGTTGTATACTTAAAAAAAATAAATAAAAAAAAACCCTGCAAGACAAAGGCATAATGAGCTAGTATGCATCGCATACTAGCTCATTATGAAATACTTACCTTAGAACGAAGCCCCGACACGGACCCCCTGACACCACTGTGGGAGCTGACATGATCCCTCGGCGTCTCTTCCAATCACAGCGCCGGAGCCGCGATGACATCACTCCCGTGCATGCGCGGGGGAGTCATTTTTCGGCAAGTTCCCTGCAAGGAACGCTGAAGGTCCGCCAGACCTTCAGAGCGCATGCGCCGCTCACGTGAGCGGCTGCATGCAGTGAAAATATCTCCTAAACTGTGCCGGTTTAGGAGATATTAATTGTACCTACAGGTAAGCCTTATTATAGGCTTACCTGTAGTTAAAAGTCGCAAAAAGCGGTATACTACCACTTGAATTGATCAGGATGAAGTTTGAAGCTGACTGGCTACCATGCATAGCTGCACCAGATTCTTAGTGCAAATCTACCCCTACTGGTTGATTACTGTTCTTCAAATCACAAGCTATAAGCTCTCTTTAGACTGAATAAAGTAGAAAAACTTTCACTAATAGTTTTTTGACTGAAAAACTATTTAAAAGAGGAATCAGTCGTGTTTTATTATTACTATATTTACGTAACATAGTTAGTTACTTTTTTTTGCATCGCAGTACAAAATGGGGAGATAGAAGGCTGAAACAATAACAGTGTAACACTCACCAATAAATAAAATGTTAGGTTTGAGAACCTTGTCAGAAAGATTTAATAACTAAAAGGTAAGAAGGAAGATTTATATGGGGGTGAGAGGGACAGGGGTGTCACTAGAGCCTAAGAGGTCCTAAACAAATTGGAAGTGCCTTGGCACATTCCTATAGCACTTCAACACCAATGTTGTACTGAAATTATCATTTTAGGTAGACAAAAAAATGTAAAAGTAATATGTCAGGATGGAATAGACCTATCTCAAAAGTAAATTTCTTGCTGTCACCAGCAAAACCAAATAGGTTCAGCTTCACTGGCCTGGAATGAAAATGCAATCTAGGAGTTCCAGAATGACCTCTACTGATACCAAGTGAAATGTATTTACTAGACAGGTCAGTTAATTGCTGACAGATTGTCTTTCATATAAAATCATACTTCCCCTGTGCCATGTTCCAGCACAGGTCTTCTCACCTTTATGAGGTTTTTGGCATGCAGCCAATCAGTGGTTGCCAGTGCTTCAGTCAATGGCCAGAGTGTCTTAAAAAACCAGCACATGTGTTGCTTGGCATTTGAGCCAAACATCATCACAATAGTTGCTAGTCTCCTATGTCTCCCAGTGACTTCCTGGGCATGTATGCCCTGCATTTTTAAAATGTCCCCAGTTCCTGACTCCAGAGTTCCTCTGTGACTTCTAGTGTACTTCAGCCTTCAATCTGCAACCACTACTTGTGTTTTTCCTTGTCATTCCAGCCAGCAACTTGCATCCTAATGCCTGTGTAATTATTTTTACATTCCATTTACTGCATCCATTCTCCCGACACTTGTGTGACTTCTGTAATCTCCATGCTCCTCTAGGCCCAGTATTCCAGTGCTACAAGAGACTTGTTGCTATTACTCAATGAGCCCAGCACCCCAGTGCTGCAAAAGAGTTGCCCCTGTATATCTGTACTGTCTCCAGTAGTTGTCTACTTGGGTACTCATGAAGATTCTCCAGACTTTTACTCCAAACCCTGTATACCATTGTTACAAGAAACCTTTTGCTATTACTTCTTGTGAGCATAACTCCCTTAGACCCTGCACCTTGGCCCTCTTATGGGCTTTCACTTTTACTAAACAAGCTGGCATGCCTATTCCATTTCCTTCAGTGTCATTGAGTATTGAGTCTCTGCAGTTTCCTTTACCTCTCTGTGACTCTGCAAGGTTCTCTGTGTCCTACCCTACAGCCTAACCCCAGTTGCTGCTACCAAACCCTGATCACTTGTTGTTCTATCTCAGTGCAGCTGCATTTACTCATTTCCTTAGCCACAACAGAAGCATTCATTGACTCCAGTGCAGCTTGTAATTTTGTCAATGCCCCCCTTATTGAGAAACCAAAGAGAATGAAAAGCAGGGAGTTGAGGTAAATACTAGATTAAAAAAAAAACGTTATCAAAACAAACAGCAAACTTGTATTATGGTTATCATGAATCAGCATGGATGTAAGACATCAGAAAACAGGCAACTGCAGACAATTTGAGGTTGTCAGCATCGCCGAGCAAGCAGTAGACTGGGAATGACAGGGTGCCAACCAGCCAAGAATGTAAATGGTGGTGGCAGGGGTCTTGGCTGCACACAAGGATGATAGCTGTCAAGCAGCCTAAATGACATTGGGAGAGCTGATGTGCATGATGTGTTTCCAGGGACCGTGCCGTCTTTTTCAAATGCATTGTCTCTGCAAAGATGTGGAAGAGCGTCATAAAGTCTATCCAGTCTGTTCCCAGACTAGATCTTCAACTCAAGCTCCTGTAAGGCCCTTTCTACTAGGGATTTGCTTTGTGTTCTTGTTGAACCTAAGTTCGACTTGAACACAGCCTGTTGGCCCGTTTCCCAAATGGCGAACAAATGGCGTCTTCGCGGGAACTTGAGAACAGGGGGGTGTTCGGCTCATCACTACCAATACCTGTTCTTAAAGAACACTGATGCCATATCACCATAGACATCATAATATATCTTCCTCCATATGAGGTATGTCCCGTGCTTTGGATAGTTCTGGATTGATTCTCCAAAATGTCCCATTTTGTACCTCTATTTTCACTTTTGTATCTCCCTATCAGGACTACTGGGTTGTCCTTCGGCCGTAAGCAGATTTCACCCATAACAATCTTCTTAATGTTAGTATCCAGGATTTTACATTGTATATTGTTTATGGTAAACACATATTCCTCTTTTGATGCCTTTTACTTTGGAAAATCTCTGGCCTGAATGCTTTGTAAAAGAATGTGAACCTAATCTGGTCCCAAGTCCAGACTCAACTTCAACTACCAGCCTCAAGGCACAAGAAATTTGCCGACTGTCATCCATGAAAGGCTCCAGTCCTTCAACCCATGGACAATGTTTGGCTTATAATGAAAAAAACATAATTGAAGGTTCCTTTTATGAAATTTGTAACATGTTATATTGGAACTTGTATCATCGCTGCCAAAGTCAACCAAGTCCGATACAAACTCTGCTTGCTCTCACCTCTAAGGATTTCTAACTACTTTCAGGTGTAACTCTTTAAAGCGTTAGTCCTGATAAAGTTTTCTTATTCTTTCTTCATAATTGCTCCTCCTGCCAACTCATCTTAAGAATATGAAGTCCATCAAATCCTGGATTCCCAAATCTCCCACAAGAAGCTCAAATATCTGATTGGCTTGAAAGACTTTGATGCTGAAGAAATGTCCTGGGTCTCTGATTAAGATGTCTCAGCCCCTCTCTTGCTGAAAAGATTTCACCTTTGCTTGCTGTTAAAACTAGGATGTCAGCAAGTAGGGAAGCCTAATAAAAAGGTGGTAATGTCACACCCACCTGTGCCATGTTCCAGTATCAGGTCCTCTCCCCTGTACATGGTCATGGGCATGAAGCTAACCAGGAGCTTCTGGTGCAAATTTATGGTCAGAAGATGTCTTAAATTGGATCCTGTATAAAAAAATAAATAATTGGCCCTACTATGTATGTATGAATGTGAGTTAGGGACCTTAGATTGTACGCTCCTTGAGGGCAGGGACTGATGTGAATGTGTAATGTATATGTAAAGCGCTGCGTAAATTGACAGCGCTATATAAGTACCTGAAATAATAATAAAAGGTGGGTTAATGTGTTGTTTGGCATTCAAGGAAAAGTGTCACCACAATAGCTGCAGATATTCTGTCACTTTCTGAGGGTGTCTCAAGTGATCCTCTGTGACCCAGTCATTTTTCCATTGTCCCCAATTTTTCTGACTCCTATGTTCCTCTTTGACTCCCAGTGTATTCCTACCTGAAGCCATATGCTGCAATGATTCTCATTGCAAATAAATCTATATATATGTGTGGAGTGTTAAACAAAAAGCATATTGCAGAATGCCAAAAACCAACCACCATATCTATAAACAATAATATTTGGGACTTTATTATTAATTATGCCTCCAATAGTGAAACTCAAATAATAGCTCAATCATCGCTAAAACTAACAAAATATGTTATTACAAAAGCATCATTTGAAAACATACATTGAAAGGATAGCATCAAAAGACAGTACAGTACAGAAAGCACAATTGAGGGTACACTGAAGATAGTGGTCTATACATTTTGCAGAACACTCCCCGCTTCTTCAGGACCCTTCAAGCCTCAGGAGAACATTAGATGTTTTCTAATGATAATCACTATATGACCCCTCGTCACAAACACAATCCAGGGTTGGGAGGCAAATAATGAGCCCCCCATGGGGGGAGCCACACAAACCCAATAACCAAACTGGAAAATTATATAATTAAATAAGTTTACAGCTCAGTAGCCTGTATGTAGCAAACTAGTTCAGTCCTTGCCACAATCATATGTAGCAACCACTCACCAAAATGGTGACTCCTAGGTTCCTCTGTGAGTACCACTATATTCCAATCTGCAACATGCAACCAGTAGCTGTGTGATTTTCAGTGTACTCCAGCCAACAACTTGCATCCCAGCAACTGTGTGATTCTCTGTGTACTCCAACCTGTAGTCAGTGTATCTATACCTGGGACTTCCATGTGCGACCCAGCCAGCATCCATTCTTTTTTAACCTCTGTTATTTTCTGTGTATTTCAGCCAGTAACATGTATCCCAATACCGTTTTGTTTCGCTGTGTGTTCCATTCAGCAACTTGTTACCAACACCTGTGTCATCACTTCAGCTTGCATCCAGTTCTCTCATTTTTTTTCTTCTGTACTCTCCAGACTTCCCCCCCGAGCTAGAAAATTCCAATACTATAAGACAATTGTAGCTATTACTCTTATAGAGCCCTGGTTAAGGGCAGATAGCTCCTTAGACACTACACCTCAGCCATAAAGTGCAATTCCTGTCAAATTGTAACTAAGGCTAAATCTACTCTTAACCCCAATACAAGACCATTCTATCTACTGTGTAAAATAAAAGATGTGTATGTTTACCTATTCTGAAGCCACTCCACTTCCCTTCACATGACTGGCTTCCAGCACCTGCTTCAATGGGTGATGCTGTCGCCCAAGCTCTGCAGCTGTTGTGGCTGCCTCTCCTTCATACTGAAGTAGGCGCTGGCACCCAATAATGTAAACGGACCAAAACAGCTTCAAAAGAGAAGACAGTGATTATTGCTAGTGGCTATAGCTACTGCCAATAATCGCATGTAAAGATCCAACATACTGGAGGTACCCAGGTCAATCGATGGATTGACTTGGGTACCATGAGTCTGCCCATAGACGGTTTTAATCTCAGCCGGTCTCTGCTGAAACAGCCGAGATTGGAACCATCTATGTCCGGCTTTAGAATTGGGGTGGGAGTAGATTTAGCCTTAGTTAGAATTTGACTGGAATTACACTTTAAGGTTCTCACCTTTGCTAAACATGCAGGCATGCTTTCTCCATTTCCTTTAGTACCATCAGGCCTAAGATTCCACCTAGCCCCAGCATATTGCTATCTAGTCCTGGTCAACCAGTCTGCCCCTAGTGGGAAGATACCAAAAATGTTACTCTTATGCCACCTTGCAGGCTTTCTATAGCCACCTGCAGACTGTAGAGAATCTTAAAACAAGTTAAAATGGGACTATACAATAGCACTGTAAAACGTACTACTGGTAACTACTACTGATTTACCCCAGACAGTGCTGATCCCAGTGCTGGTGCCTCAGAATATCTGTAAAGGGTATTTTTGCAACTCAGAGAAGGTTTTTTAGTATGAAGGTGGTTATGTACACTATAATCTGATTGTACAATCCCTTTTACAATATCATTTAAACTTACCAAAATTATGTAATATGGGGGGGGGGGGACCTATGCAATTAAACAGGTCCTATATTACAGTTGATGGTAGATCTAAAGAAGATTGTAAAATCAGATTTTATAGTACATGGCCAGCATTAGGTTAATAAAAAGGATTATTAAAAATATTTGCTACAATTTTACTAGTAAACTAAGCTAATCTTACATAATAATAACATAATAGAGTAAAAAATACTGACCTGGGTGTTGATACGAATTGCTCCAATGGACGGAATCTCATAATAATAACCTAAAATAGGATTATAGATTAGTAAAGCTAATGCAATACTAAGACATTAATCACAGCATTATTTACCTGCAGTAGAAACATAGTAAACAGTTTATTGTTTGCAATGAGTTACTTTGGCGATTTCTGCAAACTCTTTAAAAAAACTTCCTTCTCATGAAATTCTTTAGAATTTAGACTCATTACCATTACTATTATGAGCGCATCCTGTAGTGGGCTGGTTATGCAGCTGGTCCCGCAGAGTATTGCGCCGCCCCTTCCCCTGGTTTCCACCATGAATTGATTGAAGGCTGCCGTATTTAAACCAGACTCTAGGTGGCAGCCCCTTACGCTTGAGAAAGGAGCCGAGTGCACATGCTCCGAAACGCGTTGCGTCATTTCCGGGAGCTTGCGTTTCACCGCGGCTTCCGATGTAACCAACCCTCCGGACCTGCTTCCTGTGACGTCACCTCCGGGCCGGTGGACGGCCGGATCGTGCAGCTGGACTCGCTGAGATACTGATTGAAGCTTACCACAGTGTAAAATACTATGTTATTCGTTGTGCAATAAATTTTATGGCTTATTACATGGCGCCTGTTTCTCTTTTCATTAGAATTTAGACTGGCAGCTAATCAAAGAATATATAGATAATTATTCTTTGTCATGGTAAAAGAATACAAATTCAATTTCTTTAAGACACAGCAACACTCAATAATTGATTCAGCTAATAAAGTTGTACTTTATTTTGTTTTGACAGACACAGCGAACTTCAAAATAACTCTCTGTGGGTACAGTCACTCTGTAACTTGAACATATGCTTAGTTCTTTAACCACTTCCATACCGAGTCATGTAAAATGACGTCGGCAAAGTGGTTGTCTAGATCCGGGCCGCCGTCATATGACGTCGGCCCGTTCTAGCTGCTACTGCGCGCCCCCGGCGGCGCGCCCCCCCAGCGGCGCGCAGCGGCGCGATCAGGGATGAGGCTCGTCCCTCGGACATAGCCCATCCCTGATCAAGGTAAACAGCCAATAGAAATTGGCTGTTTACCACGTGATCGGCTGTGTCAATCACAGCCGATCACATGAGCGGCTCCAGCACGAGCCGCTCGTTCTCTCTGCAATGCGCGCCCCCGGGGGTGCGCAGAGCAGCGATCGGGGACGAGGCTCGTCCCTCGGACAGAGTCGATCCCTGATCTAGGTAAAGAGCCAATGAAATTGGCTCTTTACCACGTGACTGGCTGTGTCCAATCACAGCCGGTCACAAATGTCAACAGAGAACACGGTAACTAGCTATCACCGTGTTCTCCTCCTCACACACTGATCCTGTGTGAGGAGGAGATTGTGGTAACAGCTAGTTACCAACTACAGTGCACCCTAAACACACTGATTGCCCCCCCCAATAAAGAGCACCTGTCACTAGCCCATCAAAGTACCCGAGTACCTGTCACCAGCCCATCAGGTACTCAGATGACAGGTACTCGGGTACTCTGATGGGCTGGTGACAGGTATTCGGGTACTCTGATGACAGGTACTCGGGTACTCTGATGACAGGTACTCTGATGACAGGTACTCGGGTACTCTGACGGGTACTCGGGTACTCTGATGACAGGTACTCGGGTACTCTGATGACGGGTACTCGGGTACTCTGATGACGGGTACTCGGGTACTCTGATGACAGGTACTCGGGTACTCTGATGACGGGTACTCGGGTACTCTGATGACAGGTACTCGGGTACTCTGATGACGGGTACTCGGGTACTCTGATGACGGGTACTCGGGTACTCTGATGACAGGTACTCGAGTACTCTGATGACGGGTACTCGGGTACTCTGATGACGGGTACTCGGGTACTCTGACAGGTACTCGGGTACTCTGATGACAGGTACTCGGGTACTCTGATGACAGGTACTCGGGTACTCTGATGACAGGTACTCGGGTACTTTGAGTACCTGTCAACGGAGTACCCGTCATCAGAGTACCTGAGTACCTGTCACCTAACCATCAGAGTACCCAAGTACCTTCCACCTGCTCATCAGAGTACCTGACGCCTGAAGTACCCGAGTACTTGCCGCCTGCTCATCAGTACCCATCACTACTCATCAGTACTCATCAGTACCTATCACGTATCAGTACTGATCATCAGTACCCATCAGTACAGTATCACCTATCAGTATCAGTACTACTCATCAGTACCTATCACCTGCCTGTCACCTGCCCATCAGAGTACCCGAGTACCTGTCACCTGCCTATCGGAGTACCCGAGTACCTGCCACCTGCTCATCAGTACCAGAGTACCTGTCACCTGCCCAACAAAGTACCCGAGTACCTGTCACCCTTCATACAGCCACCATGTCCAAGTCCAAAAAGGTTTATATACGTCCTCCGTTTAAACCTAAATACCGGTGTTATGGCAGCAGATAGCTGCCATAACCCTGGTATTTTTTTAAACGGTGGATGGTTGGCTTTCCGATAAGGGTGGTCCCAGCGGCGGATTCGCCGTGGGATCACCCTTCCGGGATGGCGGAAGAGGCGCCCCCCCCCCCTCCCGACGCGTTCCGGTCCTTTTCCCCGCTTACCGGACCCGCCGGCAGCGGGGAAAACGATCCGGTCCCGAATCCTCACAGACAGGATGTCGAGTGAGGGCAAGCTTGCCCTCACTTGACTCTATGGTCTTGGAGGACCGGAGCTACGGAAAATGTTGTTGCCTAGCAACCGGTTTAAAGGTCCTTTTTTTTTTTTTTTCATTTTATATTATAATTATTTTTTTTTTCTATCTTTTAGTGTACTTGTGAGATCTGAGGACTTTTTGACCCCAGATCTCACAAAAAAGAGGTCCTGTCGTGCCTATTTCTATTACGAGGAATATTTACATTTCTTTTAATAGAAATAAAAATGATCAATTTTTTTTTAAACGGTGTAAAAATAAAAAATAATAAATAAAATAAATAGTAAAAAAAAAAAAAAAAAATTAAAGCGCCCCGTCCCCGTTAGCTCGCGCGCAGAAGCGAATGCATACAGAAACCCCGCCCACATATGTAAACGGTGTTCAAACCACACATGTGAGGTATCGCCGCGATCGTTAGAGCAAGGGGAATAATTTGAGCCCTAGACCTCCTCTGTAACTCAAAGATGGCAACCTGTAGAAATTTTTAAATTGTTGCCTATGGGGATTTTTAAGTACCAAAGTTTGTCACCATTCCGTGAGCGTGCGCAATTTTGAAACATGGCATGTTGGGTATCTATTTACTCGGCGTAACATTATCTTTCACATTATGGAAAAAAATTGGGCTAACTTTACTGGTTTCTTATTTTTTAATTAAAAAAAGTGAATTTTTTCCAAAAAAATTGCGTTTGGAAGACCGCTACGCAAATACGGTGTAATAAAAAATATTGCAATAATCTCCATTTTATTCTCTAGGGTCTCTGCTAAAAAAAAATATATAATGTTTGGGGGTTCTAAGCAGTTTTCTAGCAAAACAACTGATTTTAGCTTGTAAACACCAAATGTCAAAAATAGGCCTAGGCAAGTGGCTAGGATGCATGATGATGCTCCTTGGATGTTAGGCCCCTCTATATGGCTAGGCTGTGAAAAAGTCTCACACATGTGGTATTGCCATACTCAGGAGGAGTGGCAGAATGTATTTTGGGGTGTCATTTTTGCTGTGTACATGCTATGTGTTAGGAATATCCTATAAATTGACAACTTTGTGTAAAAAAAAAAAGTTTTCATTTTTTTCCCACATTTTCCAAAAACCTGTGGAAAAAAATGATATGTTCAAACGACCCATAATGCCTCATAGAATAAACGTTGGAGTGTTTGCTTTCCAAAATGGGGTCATTTTGTGGACTTTTCCATTGTATTGGTGCTCTAGGGCCTTGAAAAGTGTGATAGGTAGTAAAAAAGTTTTATGTGTATTTATGCTCCTAGAACGCCTGAATGTGCTTCTTGGACGTGGAGTCTCTTTTTGTGGCCAGGCTGTGTAAAAGTCTCACACATGTGGTATCGCCATACTCGGAAGGAGTAGCAGAATGTATTTTTGGGTGTAATTTTTGCTGTGTACATGCTATGTGTTAGAAATAGCTTATAAATTGACAACTTTGTGGGAAAAAAAAGAAAAAAAAATTTTTTTCTTCGTTTTCCCAAGAATTGTGGGAAAAAATTACAACTTCAAAAAACTCACCATGCCTCTTACTAAATACCTTGGACTGTCTACTTTACAAAAAGGGGTCATTTGGTCAGTATTTGTACTGTCCTGACATTTCAGGGCCTCAAGAAAGGAGATAGGCAGTCAGTACATCTGGTGTGATCAATTTTCAGTAATTGGTACCATAGCTTCTAGACTCAATAACTTTCACACAGACTAAATAATATACACTAATTTGGGTTAATTTTACCAGAGACATGTAGCAGTATACATTTTGGCCCAAATGTATGAAGAAAAATTAATTTTTTGAAAAATTTCATAATTGAAACTAAAAAAAAGTGTTTTTTTTTTCAAAATTTTTGCTCTTTTTTTGCATATATCACGAAAAAAAAAACCCCAGTTGTGATCAAATACCACCAAAAGAAAGCTCTATTTGTGTGAAAAAAATGATAAAAATTTTGTTTGGTTACAGTGTAGCATGACTGAGCAATTGTCATTCAAAGTGTGAGAGTGCTGAAAGCTGAAAATTGGTCTGGGCAGGAAGGGTGTCAAACTGCTCTGTATGGAAGCGGTTAAAGTGGTTGTAAAGGTTTTTTAACTTCATACATTCTTTGAATGAAGGTAAAAAAAAAACCTTCTGTATGTTGTTCCCCCACAACTCCCCCCCTTAATACTCACCTGAGCCCCTTCTTGAACCAGTGATGTGCATGAGAGCCTCGGCTGTCCCGGGACCCCCTTTCCTTTTTAGCTGAAACCATCACAGCCAGTGAGCCAATAAGGAGAGCGGGGTGGGGCCGAGATGTGGCTCTATGTGTTTTATGGATGCATAGATCAGGGCTCAGGAATGACCACGCACTGGTGACCCCATAGCAAGTGGCTTGCTATTGGGGGCACTGGCCAAGTGGAAGAAGCCAGGAGTGGTAGAGGGGGACCCAAGAAGAGGAGGATCGGGGCTGTTCTGTGCAAAACCACTGCACAGAGCAGGTAAGTATAACATGTTTGTTAAAGGCTTACATTTAACCACTTGCCGACTGCCGCGCGACTATTTACGTCGGCAGTCAGCCCCTCACAGGCAGAGTGACGTAGATCTAAGTCGCTAGCCTGTGAGGGTCTAGGGAGCGAGCGCGCGCCCCTGGAGGCTCGCTCCCGCTCCCGCGTGGTCACGGACCCCCCCCCCCGCGTGTGTGACCGGCGGACCCGATGTCCTCCGGTCACTCGGCGATCGTCGCTGCAGAGGGAGAAAGGCAGGCGGCTAGTGTAAACAAGCCGTCTGTCATTCTCCCCTGTGTAGAAACAGTGATCACGCGGTTCTACTATGTAGGACCATTGATCACTGCTTCTACAGCTCAAGCCACAGCCAATCACAGTTAGAATCACGCCCCTAGGGACACACACAGCCCCTCCCTCTCAAATAAAGTTAACCCCTTCACTACCACTGTCATTTTGCAGTAACAGTGCATATGTATAGCACTGATTACTGCAGTAATGTCACTGGTAACCCTAAAAGTGTCAAAAATGTCAGTCAAGGGTCCGATCTGTCCGCCGCAATGTCGCAGTACTGCAAAAAAATCGCAGATCGCCGCCATTACGCGTTAAAAGAAAAACAACAAAAATGACAAAAATCTTTCCCTTTGTTAGTAAACGCGATAACTTTTGCGCAAACCAATCAAAATACGCTTTTTGCGATTTTTTTTACCAAACATATGTAGCATAAAACAAATTGGCCGAAAATGTTAAAAAATTTTGATTTTTACATTTTTTTGGGGGAATTTCATATAAAAAATGTAAAAAATATTGCTATTTTTGCAAAATTGACGCTTTTTTTGTTTATAGCGCATGATCAAAAAATCGCACAGGTGATCAAATACCACCAAAAAAAAGCTCTGTTTGTGGGAAAAAAAGGACGTCAAATTCGTTTAGGTACAGCGTCGCAAGACTGTGCAATTGTCCGTTAAAGTCATGCAGTGCCGAATCGCAAAATAGGCCCTGGTCAGGAAGGGGGTAAAATCTTCCGGGGCTTAAGTGGTTAATACTACTTTAGGGACAAACATAGGTTTTCTTTAAGTACTCTGGTTTTATAATGATCAATTATCAAATGATTCACCTAAACCAAACCTTGTTCAAAAATATTTTAACATTTTTGGGATACAGAGATCAACTGCAGATGGTCATGTAAATCCATACCTATTTTTGTTGTAAAAAGCATTAATAAAGTTTCTATTCTGTTGATATCAGTGGGACAGACAGTTAATAATGCATGTAGGATTTTGATAGGCAATATGTTTTTCTTAAACAGAAACTATGCATTTTTTTATTTTTATCTAACCTCATAATTATTGGTACCTAGCAATCCTGTGACCTGGGGTGACTAGACTGGGAGCTGTGAAACAGCAGTTCTTTCATTTTTTTTTTTTTTTTTTTTTTTTTACTCCTAATGAAAATATAATTTTCCAGTCCTGGTATGTGCCCTAAAGTGTATTTTCTTTTTTTATTTTAGAAATAAGAAACACTCATATTATTCTTTTATTATCATAACCTTTCCAACTAGTACTGTATAGAAAATGTATGGATGAACAAAAGCAATCATAAGATCTAATATTTCACATTTAGATCAAATCTACTAAAACACATATTGACTCATTATTTTAAACTGAATAGTTTACAACTACATATATATTGTATTTCCCTGATCTTATCTGTAAGATTGTTAACCACTATAAGTTACTTTAAGTAACTAATAACTTTAGAACCTAAGGCATTACCCAATGGGATGTGTTAATAATGTTAATGTTCAATATTCACAGGAAAATCACTGGTATCTACATGGGATACAAACATAATTCTAATCCCTACTGTCATTTTTTTTATTCTATAATTTAATATAGACAAGAAATTCAAACTAGGTGGGAAAGTTGAGTACAGCTGGTTACCATGATATTAATATGAAAGTACGTAGGCAAGGGTGGCGATATCACTACCAATTAGATTAGAGAAGATCGGAGGTTAAAATATAAGGCCAAATGTAACCACATTAAATTATATTTTTATGAATATTGTATTGTATATTATGTCTACTTTAAATGTAATGCTCAGTTCTTATAGGTATATGCCAACAGGCAGGCTCAGTCATTTACAGCAACTAAAAAGTCAGCTGTAGCCTGGGCGAACGTGGTCTTTGAGCACACTGCCATCCAGCATGCAGGCGGAGGGTGTACGATCCCCAACCATACATGATAGGGAGATTCCTCCATGTACACTGTTTAGCATTGATTGATTGAAATCGATTAGATGTCTCTCATTTTGCCTGTGGGCTGAAAAAGAGAAATCTATGTGTGTATGGCTAGCATTAGGTTTAGCATTAGGACACACCTGGTGTGTTAACTTTGTGAATACTATTATGACTACTATTATTTGTCTCTGTCTCCTAATTGTGAAGCTGTCTATCAGGATACTTTGACATTTTAACCACTTGCCGACTGCCGCACGACGTTGGCAGTCAGCCCCTCACAGGCAAAGCGACGTAGGGCTACGTCGCTAGCCTGTAAGGGTTTTGGGAGCGAGCGCGCGCCGCCAGAATGCGCGCTCCTGCTCGGTCACGGACTCCCCCACGCATGTTCCCGGCGGACCCGATGTCCGCTGGGCACTCGTGATCGTCCGTGACAGTGGGAGAAAGGCAGGCGGCTAGTGTAAACAAAGCCGCCTGTCAGTCTCCCCTGTGTAAGAATGATGATCAAACGGTTCTACTATGTAGGACCATTGATCACTGTTCTTACACATCAAGCCACAGCCAATCACAGTTAGAATCACGCCCCTAGGACACACTTAACCCCTCCCTCTCCAATACAGTTAACTCCTTCACTGCCAGTGTCATTTTTACAGTAACAGTGCATATGTATAGCACTGATTACTGTAGTAATGTCACTGGTAACCCCAAAAGTGTCAAAAATGTCAGTCAAGGGTCCGATCTGTCCGCCCCAATGTCGCAGTCCCGCAAAAAAAATCGCAGATCGCCGCCATTACACGTTAAAAAAGAAAAACAACAAAAATGACAAAAATCTTTCCCTTTGTTAGTAAACGCAATAATTTTTGCACAACCCAATCAAAATAAGCTTTTTGCGATTTCTTTTACCAAACATATGGTAAAAAAAAAAAAATTGGCCTAAAATGTTAAAAAAATTTTGATTTTTTACATTTTTTTGGGGGAATTTCATATCAAAAAATGTGAAAAATATTGTAATTTTTGCAAAATTGACGCTCTTTTTTTGTTTATAGCGCATGATCAAAAAATCGCACAGGTGATCAAATACCACCAAAAGAAAGCTCTGTTTGTGGGAAAAAAAGGACGCCAAATTCGTTTAGGTACAGCGTTGCACGACCGCGCAATTGTCCATTAAAGTCAAGCAGTGCCGAACCGCAAAATAGGCCCTGGTCAGGAAGGGGTAAAATCTTCCGGGGCTTAAGTGGTTAATTTGAGTGCCGTGGTCAATGTGGGCTAAATGAAGCATGCAACTACACAGATCGTTTGAGTATTGTCTTTTTCTCTCATTCTACTTTCATCATCATTTCTCATTCTAAATAAAGTATTTCTAAAATGCAACACAATCAGCTTAAGTTAACAAAACATACACACACATATGAGAACACACTTTCATGTCTTGAACACACTGTTTATATGTTTACAGTTCAGAATGGCTAACATATGTGAACCATTCTATTTAGCAAATGGTAGTACCTTTTAGCATTGGTAATCTTAATGAAAGGTTTCTTGTAGCTGCTGAATGCTGATCAGCCTCATTCAAAGGTTAGCAGGAATTAGGATCCTAAATGAAATCTTTAGGATTCCTTGTTTTAAAAGCTTTCTTCAGGTCCAACCATCATATCACAACAATAATCATCATGTTGTTAATTTACTCTGTTACAAGCCATCATATATATATTTTTTTTTACATAATTATTTTGTATTTTTGGGTCACCAAAGTTTCTATCACTCTTCAGGTAATAAACTACTGTTCTGATATTCTGTAGAATTTCATTATACAGTTTTCAACTTTCCTGATAACAGGTTGTTCAGGCCTTATGTCAGCAAAGTAGGCTCAAACTATGATACTTCCTCTACCACATTGTTTGTGGTTTTGGTGCACAGTGCCTGTAAACATAGCATCCTGTTTCTGTTGAAGAGTTCTACATGTGTCTCATCTGTTTACAGATATATTTTCCCAGAACCCTTGCGGTACATGTAGGCCATATTTTTCAAACTCAAAGCTGAGTTCCACCCTAAAACTAAACTTACCTCCATCTTCTCGCTCCGGGTCACCTTAAAAACAAATGGATAATCACAATTTTTTTTTTTTTTTTTTTTTACTTACCTCGATTAGAAGAAAATATACTTACCTTACTTCCTCTTCCTCCCCTCGGCGGCCACAGCGATTCGTCACTTCCTGGCTTTGCAATGATTCCTGGGAGCTGAACATCGTCGCTCCCAGGAATCAATGCGCCTGCACCGACCCTGACGTCAGTTCTGGTGCAGGTGCTGTCATACCTTGCTAAACAGCTTCTGGGCATGCCCAGAAGCTGTGCAGGGATGACGCTGCCGCACTGGAAGTGATGGCGGGGCCGGTGTAGTGCATCGTGGGACCGAAGAAGACGGAAGAGGACACAGAAGAGGATCGCGCTGGCTTCAAGCTGCCCACACCTGAGATGGCAGCGCTGGACAATACATTTTCAAGGTAAGTATTTCTTCTTGCAGGTAAGTGCAACCCGGGACAGATCAGAGGCTATCCATTGTGGAATGCACTAGCCCTGACTGTCCCGGGGGTATTTTTATAAAAAAAAAATATCCCAGGGTGGAACTCCGCTTTAAGATGTGCAACAATTTTTGTGGAACCACAGTTTCCAAAAGTTACACACTGGCACGTTCTAGAGATTTCTGAAGATCCTTTTTACGTCCCTTAGCATTGAAGGTAGTATCCTTGGGAGATGTCTACTAGAGAGAATATCAACAATACTGCATATCCTCCATTTTTATAGAATGTGTTTATCGTGAAATCATAGATATTTTGAAAGTCTTATATGGCACTGCCCAGCTTTATTTGAACAATTTTCTTTTCTACGGCCATCTCTTTTCATTGACATGTTGAGTTTGAAAAACCCTTTCCTTAGTAGATGGGAGTCTGTCAGTAATAAAACGTTATGCATATTTTCAAAAGTAGAGAACCTTTCAAATAACACCTCCTAATCTCATCTTATTGTTTGGAACACAAAAGTTGATGCACTTTCTGTTTGTATGTATGTTATATGTTAGTTAAGCCTTTACTTATTATAATGATTTAGAAAAGGGTCATATCTTAAAAAAATAAAGGAGCATTTTAGGATTCACATAGATTCACAACCCTTTCAGGAAAAGGGAGAACTAGGCTGTGGAATAATAAAGTTCCAATTAAATATAAAACAAAAGAAAATTAGGATGGCAAGATCTTGAAAAAAAAAAAAAACTCAGTATGCCATTCCCCTAAACCTTCACTTTATGTTTGTTATAAATTACCATGATTCTACTGTATCTAAAAACTTACAGTACATTTATAGGTAAGCTAAAGATAAATAAAAGTGACTTAGATTATAGTACCATTCATGTACAGCTTATACTGGAGTCAGCTTGGCAATATTTTATTTTCAGAAAAAAAGGAGAAGGTCAAAGGTAAGACCATTTATCTTTACTACTGAATGTAAAGGAGAGTAGGTAAGCATAATGATTTACTTCCAGATTCCAAAACCCCTCTGCACACAAAGACCCCTATTATCTTTTTTTTTTTTTCAGTATGAGTAAAGCTAAACTTCTAGCAACTGGATATGAACTTAGTAACAAATATCCAAGAAAATTCATGTCACTGTTTCACCCTATGAACCTTAAGTTTTCACACCTATGCTACTCTGGTCTAAACTACTGTATATTATTTGGGGTTGTAGTCAAAAATTATTTGTACAGGTACATAACTATATCTGATAAAGATATAGAATATTCATCAGATCTTACATAGCATAGAACCAACTTACAGTCACCCTTAGATACAGTATACATATTTTTTTACTGTACCTTTGTTTTCACAAGCCATCCACTGTATCGGTCCCTTATCATAATTATGCTGTCCAACAGAAAAGGTAAATACTCGGACCTATAAAAAAAAAAATGGGAAATGCTGGTAATCAGTTAGGCATTAAATAAAGTACAACTCTACTTCAGTTTAGGTAATACTTTGTATAGCTTAACATTATCTATGGAATTCACAACTAGGAACATAACATGCATGCATCATTGTTAAATGTTCTCATTCACACAGCATAATGTATTTAAAAATTGAGTGCAAGGCTACCTTTCACGCAAAATGCGCTCAATAATGCCCAAGGATAGAGACTGCAGTCATGTGAAAAATATAACATTAAGGCAGTTCGCCAACTTAGAGATAAGCCTTCACTGTGTGCAGTAAAATAACATACAGAATCCCTCTGTGAAGTTATTTGTCCCATGTCACTACACACTGTAACTTGGTAGATGTTGCATTAGGAGGGAAGTTCTAAGCCTGCACCCACTCCACTAGTCCAGCATACCTCTGTTACCTCACTCCCAGTAACAGAGTGGGGTCTCGCCATGCACACAGCACAGACCTCATGTGTGCACTCATTAACTCCTTCCTTCCATTACCTTGTGACTAGGCCATAGATCCCCGTAACACTGGTTCGGATCTGGTTGCTATTGGATAACAACTGCTAGGGAAGGAGCAAGAACATCGACCCCCTTGCTACTGAAGCACCTGTCACCTTTAACACCTAATGACTACTTGCTTGGTGTCTTGAACTTGTGCTTGGTTACTCTTAACAAGTACACTCCTTCTCCTTGTCTTTTGGCATTACCCTTTGTAGGGGTCTTACTTCATACCCCTTTGTGCTTTACAGACCCTAATTCTTTAGATACACCAGAACCAACATGCCCTCCTTTGAATAACTTCAGATCAGCCTCAGATTGGTTATTATAACTTTACTGAACAACTTGTAGCAAAACAGTTCAATATGAAGAACATCTTTCTCCCTAACCTAATTACAGTTGTGTGGCTGCCCAGGCATACCTCCATGAGATGATAGTCCATCTTGGTATTCTCCAAAGCTTGGATGTCTTCCAAAAATCCCAGTGTCTTCAGTGGACTGCAAAACGCAGCAGTCCTGACACACCAAGTCATGAGCGAGAACAGAACCAATCAAAGACCCAGGACCTGAGCTTTTCCCTTTTTTTAGCACAGGTGGGCTGGCTGTGCCTTAAAAGGGCAGGTACTAAATTCACATCACTTAGTCCTTTCCCCTGGCCTGGCCTCGCCTAGCTGCTAATTAACTAAGACCAACATATTTTAACCTGCCTATACACCAGCATTATAAATTCTTAAATGGGTCTCCTTGTTTATGAGGGAACTGGACAGAAACTCATGCCTGCAGATCCTCTGACCCTTGCAGATTAATAATGATTTGAGTCATTAAGTGAAAACATTTTTTTTAGGTTGCTGACATCAGTGCTCCATTTATACTATTGATAATGCAATGGTCATCCAACATGACTGAGCAAACAATCATTTAGATGATTAGGTGTGGTTGTGTAACAAGGCTATACTTTCCAAGTAAGCTCCCAACCAATATTAAATCAATTACATTGTGCTTTGCACATTTTAACTATAAGAACACCAAACATTTATATTAGGGGAAAGCACAAAGTGAAAGATGTTGCTGGGCCAATACAAGTGAAAATTGGTTCTGAAGAATAGACCATAAGGTGCATTTTCAAAGAAGCAGATCCCTGGTGAATATATACTGTAGTATGGCCAGAACTTGTTCTGCTCTAGACTGCAAAATCTCTGATTGTGACAAAGAGAGTATTTGATAGATAGGCAAATTCTTGGAGGTGTACTGAGGAGTGTCTGGTACTAACGTTTATTTCACTCTAAAGTCTTTTTGAAATGTTTAATGGTTAACAGCATCAAATCCAACTATGGCATTTCTGGGGAAAAAGCTCCGCCCCTTTTTTAGGGCATGAGCATTCAGTGTTATTATAATAATGACAGAATGTAGTAAGGGAATGTGTTAAGACTTGATGAAGACTAGCATCTCCTAATGGCACTAAGCTCAGCCAGCCACTGAGGTCACAATGAACTACAAAACCAAAAAAAATCACAGTACTGTAAAATATGCAGCATTAAGTGCTGATGAATCCTTTCATCACATTAGAAGTAATAAAAAAGTGTAACTAGAGCAAAAACATTGTTTCTGCTTCGGATAGAGTAGGATATAGATAAAATCCCTGCCTAAAAAAATTATTTTAATTTGAGAGATTTCTGTTAACTTCCTGTCCTGTATATGGAGGGAAATCTCCTCTTAGACAGCTGTTGCCAGAACAAGTGTCCCCACTGGATGATCTATTCTCTATTTCTGTTCCAGATTTTTGGATCATTCCTTTCATTGAACTCTGGCATCAAGTCTGCCATAAAGAAGTGTTTAACAGGATGCTTAAAAATATCATAAATACAATGAGAAAATATGCATTGAAATAAATAGCAACAGAATTTCATAGCTTTAGCAAAGACAAATAAAGTTTTTTTTTTAACTTTTGACCTTCCCTAGCAAAAGGTCACATGAAAAAAATACATTTTTTGAAAATTGTCTGTGAACACCCCTAGCGACATCTGAATGGATCATTAATTGGAAGAGTATTTGTGGAAAATGAACAGAATGAAAAATGTAAAATGCTAACAGATCTGAATCAACCCTGCACATGACCCAGCTCAGACCTACACAAAACTTGAGAAATACCAGACACATAAGCACTATGCATTTACTAACTGCAGATGATTCCAGGACAAGTTTAGAAAGAATGAATACAGTGCATTAAGCATTGACCTCTGTAATGTAAAGGAGGAAACTATCTTACACAAACATTTAAGTATCAAGTTCTATACTTTTCATAAAAATGTATAATAAATGTAAAGCAACAGCTTTCATGACTATTTTTATAAGTACCGCAGATGTCACTGCACTTGACAAATTAGTACTTCAGTACATCACTTTACTAACCAGCTTCAAACAGATGCCTAATCTCCAATGACATTAGAATTTCAGAGATCATGTATGAAAGCATGTGCAGACTTGCAAAACAGCATAAAGATATAAAGAAATAGAACATATTCTCAGCAAATTCTCAGTTTTATTCATTTTTTTTTTCATAAGTCTTGAATCTGCTTCTCATATGTTTCTAATAAAACGTCCATTAACCTGCTTTGTCTACAAATGCAATTCACTTGATACATTAGGAAAAGTGACTGAAATTGCATTGGTGTGAATAAGTCCTGTAATTACAATTTTAATATATATTAAATATAATGTAATTTATTATATCATCTTACCTGGTGTACTTACTACTCAGAGTAACAGATAACCTACTAATGAGCATCCAAATGCAACTACTTCAAGCCATGGCCAACAAACGTAACAATTCAACCCATTCTGGCACACAGTTCAAACTGGGCATACATGGAGCAAATTTCCTGATCAAACATCTGAATATCTCTCAGTGGGTGGCCCTCCTAGCCACCTCCTGTTCAGGATCCCTCGATTGAATAATTAATGATCCAGGTCAGAAAGTTATCCAACTAACAGTGACTGCATCCAATTAGATACAGCTGCTGTTTGGGTATTTCGATAGCTGGCAGGGCTGACTATCAAAATACAATAGGCACAGCAGGAGAGTTATCCAACCTTGCTGTATAGTTTGGATGGAGGAATTTTTTGAAAACAATCTATATGGTACATCGGCACGAGATAAAACCTGATCTTTTGGAAATGGTTTAATAACATTACTAAATAATGCTCTTAAACTTTACTGACTGGAAATATTTTAGGTGTCTCCAGTGGCTAGCAAAAAGGCATTATTACTGCAAAATGTAGTATATGGTGGTAAGAGTTGGTAGAATTATGGAGCTAGAAATAAGACATCATGGCTAGTTTATACTAGATATTTTCATAGCTTTGTTAAAGTTTAAGTTTAAGACCCTTGTTTAAGTGACAGCTCTACAAAGCTTGGCCTTTCTTTGTAGAGATATCCTCCCAGTTCTTGTTGTATTAGCTATGCATAAACTTTTTCAAGAAATCCAAACAATGGGTTCACCTTATACCTTATATAAATACTCTGCAGGCACCATCCCTTCATTTCATATAGAACTACAAACTAGCACTACAACTATGAATGAAGCTACAAAATATATTTGAAAAAACACAAATTGTAAATGTTAAGTGACTCTGTTGCAAATAAGAAAAAAAAACCTGTTATAGAAAAGATCTTATACTTACCTGCATAATGGCTGTCTCAAGAGCCATTGTAGCTGAAAAAACTTCAGCATTCAACATACTGCCGGGAGTACGCCTGGCCCCATTGCACTTGGAATACACCTGCCAGCTGCTACTTCACTACAGTGTTCTGTAAATACACAGGGCTGGCAGAGAGAACAATAGAAAAATGTGTCTACATGCTTAAAGTGGAAGTAAACCCTCCTACTATTTTCATGCCATCTTGGCTATCTTGGCCTCTGTTTAATCTACAACTGCCATGATGCTACACATGTGATCAGTATGACACCAGCTATTAAATGGTTTGACAGTTGGGTTGACAACACAACCAATGGGAGTGTTACATTTCCATTTTGTGCTAGAAATGTGCCAAATTTTTTTAAACTGTTAAATGGATGGGTTTACTTCCGCTTTAAGAGATTTCCTATCACTTTAGGACTTGATAAGGAGAGCAGAAAATCCCTTTAACAGGGACACAGATGGCAAAAAGACAGGAATTCTAAACCCTGCCTGTCCGATTGAAGACTAAACAAAGGTTCTGGCTGAAATTGGCACCGACATATAGGTATGGAAGGTTTCAGCTGCATTTTTAAAAAAAGTGTCATAGTAAGTAGAGTTTTATTTCACAGTGAGGTTTTGCCATCAGCAAAACAATCATTGTCCCCAACCCATGACCTCGTAGTTGCCAGGAACCGACCCCTGCAATAAAAAGGCTCTATGTGCCAGGCTTTCTTATTACATGCTTGGGTAGTCACTGTGTAGAGTAGCAGTAGATGTCAGGCAAAATGTTCCAGCAACCTGCAATCTTTACCAGGTACTATGAGGAGGTGTGATATTTTGGCCCATGACACCTGTATAATCCAAAATATGATGTCACAATGAGCAGCATGGGATATGGAGGTGTGTTACCAGTGTATGCCAGAGGGATTCTTTTCTTATCTCACTGACCCCAGTGCCAGGGGGAGGGAGGTCTGTTTTTATTTTTATTGTAGTGGTTAGGGAGGGGTCGGGGAAGAAATAGTCTTTTATTATTGACACCAGTGTTAGAGAAGGGTCTTTTATTATTCCCAGTGTCATTTTTTTTTTCTTACTAACCCAGAAGGAGGGGTTCTTTCATTATTCCCACTGATGCAGCGACATTTTCTACTACTTTTGACCACTGATGCAGAGACATTTTTATTTCTACTGATACCAGGGCTTTTTTCTTTACTCCCACTGAACACCGATGCAGGGCTACTTTTCTGATAACCACCACTCCCAATGTCCACTGACGCAGAGACATTTATTAAACCCACTGATGCATGTGTAATTTTTATTTTCCACTGACCACCAACTCAAGGCCTTTATTACTTCTATTTACTATTGTATGTGAATTTATTACTCCTACACACCACTGACATAAAAGCATTTTTTCCTTGCTCTGACTACTAATGTAAGGGCATTTTTTTTCTTATGCTGGCCATACATTATACAATTTTCTTGTTCAATTTCCTAGAGTTAGGTTTAACCTCATAATATATGTCTTGGTAAATCTAAAGGAACATGGTATTATATATGGTCAGCCTTACTGAGTTGTGATGCTGAGCATTTTTTGTTTTCCTACTGACCATGGCCCAGCCCACAAACAGTTTGGTGGATGGTAAACTGGGCCTTTGTTTAGAAAGTTTTGGGAAACCTTATTTAGGTTACACTAAGCATAAAACATTTAGGCTTGGTTCACACTTATGCTAATTTGGATGCGAGTTTGCACGCATCAGTGGCTGCTGCGGAGCGGATCTCACAGAGGTCCTGTCCATCTTTGGCTCCGTTTAAGCTCCGAATTCAGCCAAAAATTCAGGCCTGATTCATCCCTGAAACAAAGAACAGGGATGCACCAGACCCCTGCTGTGAGCCATATCTACATTAGGTGTGAACCCAGCCTTATACTATTATAAACTATTATAATAGTTTATATTATTTACAATATTTATACATATGGCAGTATATATTTACTATATAGTATTATGCTATACTATTTAAACTACATATACATATACATATATATATATATATATATATATATATATATATATATATATATATATATATATATATATATATACACATATATATATATATATATATACACACAATTAAAATGTAAATCTTACTCAATTCAAGGATTTTACACAATACATCCATTATCAAATATATATATAAGAATATTAGGAATGGCTGCCTTGCACATAATACTTCTAATCGGTGGGAAATGTAAAAGTCACCATGCAAATGTTAATACAAAGTAATAAAAAAATAAAATATGACAATAAAAGTAAAAATGAAATATTAATATTAAATATAAAAATACTACAAACACGTCTAATTTTCCAGGCTCAATCCCCTTATCAAAATGCATGACATGTTTATTTTACAGAAAAAAGTACTAATTTCAGTGCTAAGCTATTTTAGGATTTATCATAAGATACTGATGTCTGACCCTCTGAAAAGTTACAGAACTGTCACATGTTCTAGTCACACAAAATTTTACTTCACTGAAATTCTGGCATAAATAACAAGATGTCACTATATTAGATTACAGGAAATATTAATCTTCAGATTGTTGAGGCAAAACATGTATTTGCTGACAGTGTCATCTAGATAAAAATTTACAAGCGTCATTATGGATATCAAATTTACGGGTAGCCCTGATGGCATCATTTGACAGAACATTTGACTCAGAGAGTACACAGTGCTCCTTTTCCTTGCTCCCAGTGTTTGCACAGAGCAGTGAGGAAGTAAACAAAAGATGAACATGTGCCACTTGGGAGGGGGGGATTGAGGGGCGTTAAAGCAAACCTGCATAGGCAAATAGCAGGTTTTCAATAAAGTGGCCCTCCAGAGAGGAAAAAAGGAACAATAGCTGTTGGGGCACAGCAGGGACATTGTTTGCTTTCATTCCTCATAAGTGTCTACATTATCAGTAATGACAAATAATGCAAAAAAGAGCAATATGAAACATCAAATAAGTTGAAATGCAAAAAAAGTGCAAAAGCTATAAATACATTCTTCAAAAGTGCAAAAGTGTAAATTTAACATTCATATACTGTATAAGTTCATGTGTCAACATTCATGTTTTCATTAACCACTTTAGGACCGCTCACTGTGCTGCTACTGCTACACTGCCCTGTGTCCAGTTACGTAGACCTAAGTCGCTGGACTCCTAGCTGTCTCGGCGGCGCGCGTGCTTAGACACAGCGGGAGTCGGGCTGGAGGTGGCGATCACTGCCTCTCTTCCCCGATGTTGGGGAAAGTGTGAGAAGATCTGCCCGCTTGTGTAAACAAAACAGGCGGATCTTCTCTGAGACAGACAGGGAACATAGCTGAACCTGCGATCTCTCTCTCTGTCACAGAACCCCCTCCCCCCCACACACGTCAGTAAGCATGAGGCATACATTTAACCACTTGATCACCAACAGTGTTAACCCCTTCCCTGCCAGTGTCATTATTACAGTAACAGTGCATATTTATAGCACTAATTACTGTAGTCATTGGTCCCCCCAAAAGTGTAAAAGATGTCAGTTAGGGGTCCAATCTATCCGCCGCAAAAAAAATTGCAGATCGCCGCCATTACTAGTAAAAAAAAAAAAACAATAAACATGACAAATCTTTCCAGTAGTTATTAAACGCGATAACTTTTGCGCAAACCAATCAAAATACACTTATTGAATTTTTATTTTTATCAAGAATATGTAGCAGAAAACAAATTGGCCTAAAATGTTAAAAAATGTTGATTTATACATTTTTTTGGGGAATGTTATATACCAGAATGTGAAAAGTATTGTTTTTTTTTTTTTTCAAAATTGTCGCTCTTTTTTAAAAAAAATTAAAAATTGTACAGGTGATCAAATACCACCAAAAGAAAGCTCTATTTGTGGGGAAAAAAAGGATGTAAATTTCATTTGGGTACAGCGTTGCACGACCGCGCAATTGTCCGTTAAAGTGTAGAAATCACAAAATATGGCCTGGTCAGGAAGGGGATAAAATCTTCCGGTCTTAAAGTGGATAAAAATATGCTCATTGAGAATTTTTTTGTCAAAAACATGTAGCTAAATACATTTTGGCCTAAATATATGACAAAAATTTAATATATTTGATATTTTTTAACAGTCAAAGTAGAAAATGTCAATTTTTCGCAAAATTTTTGCTATTTTTTTTTTAATAACGCAAAAAATAAAAAGTACAGAGGTGATCAAATACCACCAAAAGAAAGCTCTGTTTGTGGGGAAAAAAGGACGTAAATTTTGTTTGGGTACAGCATTGCATGACCACGCAATTGTCAGTTAAATTTGTGCAGTGCCAAGTTGAAAAAAGTGGCCTGGTCATTGAGCAGCCAAATCTACCGGGGCTAAAGTGGTTAAAGATATATAGTTCATTAGTAAACAGGAAATTCCCAACACGAAACCTCCACAGTGTGTGATCCTCCAGGGGTTATAATTAATGTAAAGAAAGACAAATCCACCACCATATAGTAGTAGTTACCATGCACCTCTTACCAGAACAGTTGGGCCATAAATTATAATGACCGGGAATGCATAAATTATAGATCTCAAGCTTGACCTCCACTGGGGGGGAATGATTCTCACTTAGCAGTCAGTCATGGTATAATACTGTGATAACACCATCCGCCCCAAGCACTGCCAGCTGACTCCTGGCAATGTCATGTGAGGACATGACTCAGCAAGCAGTGTAGATAGCGCTATCTTTTTTGCTTATATATATATTACCGATTGGTATTACAATTTATAGCAAGCTTTATAACCCATCACGGATTTTACACTTACTTCATCCCTGCCACCAGGTAAACCTTCCTATGCAGTTTTCACAATGAAACCTGCAACGGACTGATGCAGCTCTCCTGGCTCCTAATATGACACTTTCTACTCCTTTAGTAAAGAGAAAGCAGTGTCCTGGGATTTAAATTAGGATTTAACGTAATTGGAAGCCAAATGCTTGCATTAAAATGAACACATTGGAAGAGCAAGAAACATGTCCCAACATAGTTTTGAGCTTGTTAGCTGTTCTTTTCATAAAGTAACAGTCTATGTTGCTAACACAACTAAATATACTTTAAATACTTCTACCTTGTTGTTTCTGGGTAAAGTGTTTTATAAAGTCATTCAAGAACTTATTACATGTTGTAAAATAAAAAGACATCTGATCTTAAACATTTTTTTTGGGGGGGGGGGGGGGGGTTGGAAAATACACCTTAACCGCTTCAATACTAGGCACTTTCACCCCCTGCCTTCCCAGGCCAATATTTAGCTTTCAGCGCTGTTGCACTTTGAATGACAATTGCGCAGACAGAGATTTATTTTGATGGTATTTAATCACCACTGGGTTTTTCTTTTTTTGCTAAATTTTTTTCTTGGTTTTTATTAGAAAATGTTATAAATAAGTAATTTTTCTCCTTCACTGATGGGCGCTGATGAGGTGGCACTGATGGGGACTGATGAGACGGCACTGAAGGGCACTGATGAGGAGGCAGTAATATGCAGCATTGATGGGCACTGATAGTCGATACTGATATGCAGCATTGATGAGGACTGATAGGTGCCACTGATGGGCACTGATAGGTGGCACTAATAGGCGGTGCTTATGAGCATTGATAGGTGGCACTGATGAGCAGGCACTAATGGGCACTGAAAGGCAGCGCTGATGGGTACTGATATCCGGCACTGATGGACACTGATAAACGGCACAGATGGGCACTAAATGGCATTACTTCTGGGCAAAGACTGGCATCACTGATGGGCACTGATTGGTGTCACTGATGGGCACTGTTGGGGCTGCACTGATAATCAGGGCACTAATAAACAGTGCCCTGGTTATCTGTGCAGGTCTCCCCTGTGAGGAAATACTGCTGGTTGGCTCTCTTCTCCTCACACTCTGTCAGTGTAATGCCCCATACACACATGCAGATTATCTGCAGACTTTTGTCTGCAGACTTACCAAAACCATATAATATGAGGTCAAACCTAAACATTTTCAATTTGTATGCAATCCGGCAGGCCCTTGCACTACATAGAAAAGGTAAGTCTGCAGACAAAAGTCTGCAGATAATCTGCACGTGTGTATGGGGCATAAGGAGAGGAAAGCTGATAACCGGTATTTCCTTGCTTACATGTGATCAGCTGTGATTGAACACAGCTGATCACATGGGAAAAGAGCCGCGTCATTGGCTCTTTACCAAGATCATGGATGCGCCGTGTCCTACGGCACGCAATCGTGGTGAGAGTGAGATGACATCATATGACATCGTCCCAGAACAAGAGAGCACCCCACTCACTGTCATTTGTCTATTTGGCAGGCAGGAGGTGGTTAAAAATCTTCCAAACACACTAACATCTATCCATGATGCAACTAGTAGCAAGTTATTCCACACTCTGACATATAATGCTTTGCTCTAAAGCTAGAAAAAACAAAACATTTTTATGAGTAACAAAGGGTTTTTTTTGTAGCTCACGCAATTTGTGTTTCTAAATCTTTTCGGAGAAGTACTAAGTAAATTTATAGTTTACATTATTCTAGGAAACCCAAAAGTAGGAACATAAAAGAAGGCTTAGAAATCTGTGTTGGAGTAAATCTCTACGCTCTTACTCAAGAGGTTTTCTGAAGTCTGTGTATGATAGATAGCCTAACTGCCTTGTATCCACTTGCCTGCATGATATTATCCTGTATAATTTCCGTTCTTTTCCAGGGCCCACACCAGCAGGTGTTAGGAGACTTAATTTAATAGATTTGGACTTCACAGAATTCTTCAGCATCTGGTTGCTTTTTTGTACACTTCTATACATCAAATGCTGATTAATGTGTTACATGCTTCTGAAAACCTATCCAGTAAATCTTTATTTTTCTACAGGTATATAATATGAAATAAAATAATTTAAAACAAAAAAGTACAAAGTGTAAGTAAGTTACATTTTAATGCTGATGGTTGTTTTCATGGACCGTCAAGAAACAGAGTGCAAAAAACTGCAAAAACTTCTGCTTTTTATTTTTTTACTTCTAAATGCTGTACAATATCTGTTTGGCAGGTAATTATTCTCCTGTTGCTTCTGTCCTGTTCCTTATTTTAGTGGCGTCCCTTACTTAGCCCCAATTGAAATACACATAGTCTGTGTGCCAACATAAGATAAACATCTCCCCATCCCGATCTTTAGATAGTCCCGCAATTAGAGTAAAAAAAAAAAAAATGTATGTCAAATCCCCAAATGCTGATCCAATCCATGGTCATATGACACACTAGACCTTTCTTGTAGAATCCTTTTTCGGTTGTCCACACTGTTGCCTCATGATATTGCTACTGCCAATTGGTGTCCATTGTCAGGTTTCACAGGTTCTGAAGACTCATTTGTGGGCATAATAATATCATGAAGAAGGGAGGTTACATGATCAAATAGTAGCAGGCCTAGACTATATCAAATCATCAGCCGTCGCTTCTAAAAAAGGTCACCTCCTACATCTATCAAAAAATTGATGGTTGTAGGAGGGGAGGACAAGGGGGATTAAGGTTGGGCTTTAGGTTTTTGTATTTAAACTAAAAAGCAGAGGCCAGTCAATTCTAAATGTTTAGTCCTTGAATGTGTAATACAGGCATGTCCAACCCGTGGGCCCACGGGCCGCATCCGGCCCAAAATCGCAGGCAATGCGGCCCACCGGCTGCGGAACTCCAGACAGTCTCCCGCCTTTGGCCAACGGCTCACAAACACCCACAAGTGCCGTGCGATCTCCCGGATGCTGCGGGAGACTTAGGATGTCTGCAGTCAGTGACAGAGCCGCTGCTTCCTGTATAGTTCCGGCTCTGACACAGGCTGAGTGATATGAAATGCACTTCATCTGTGACAGGAGCCATACAGGAAGCAGCGGCTCTGCTCTCTACTGGAGCTGCTGCTTCCTTCAGCAGTACCCAGCGTCATGACCAGCAGTACCCGCATGACCAGCATTACCCACCAGCAGTGCCAGCAGTACCCACCAGCATTATCCGCCAGCAGTAACCACCAGCATTACCTGCCAGCAGTAACCGCCAGAAGTACCCACCAGCAATAACCGTCAGCATTACCCACCAACACTACCAACCAGCAGTACCCATCAGAGGTACCCACCAACACTACCGATCAGCATTACCCACAGCATTACCCTCCAGAAGTAATTGCCAGCACCCGCCAGCACTATCTGCCAGCAGTATCCGCCAGCACTACCCACCAGCAGTATCCGCCAGCAGTAACCGCCAGCAGTTTTCGCCAGCAGTAACCGTCAGCAGTAACCGCACCAGCAGTACCCGCCTGCAGTAACCACCAGCAGTCTGCAAAATAAGTAGAAAAGGTATGTGCATTAGCATGTGCAAATTGTTGCAATATGTTTTTTTAATAACTAGTTGTGTTTTGTCATAATATGTCATGTAATTGTTCATACATGTCTGAATAAGGATATGACATTTTCTGGCTGCCTAAGCCACATGTGCTAGGGGTGCAACTAGACCCCAGCATATAACTGTAAATATCCCAGCATGTGCAGTGTTTCTGACTCCTACCACCATGACCACTGCAAATCACTGAAGTGGTCATGGTGGTTAGAGTGTTCCTTTAATATCTCTCAGAAGAAGTAAACCTCTGTATACTGATTCCATTTCATTTGATCATCCTCTAGTTGTGTTAAATTAGTGTGAGGGGGGAGGGGTGGCGACGTTTTATTACTTATATACCTTAACTATGGTATATACAGTATTTTATATGCGGCCCGGTATGGTGTAATACATATAATGTCATTGATTTAGTAATTGTAAATGGGCTGTTCACTTTGCAAGGGAAGTTGCACTGCCCAAGGGAATTTTCTCCAGAGCATAGTCAATGTGGTACCCAATCATTTATGACAAAAATAAAAAAAAAATAGCATTTTTGCCTAAAATGGTTTGAAGATGGAGGTCAGCAAAGCTTTACTTATTCACTAAGCTCTGGGGAAAATTCCCTTGTAACCCCATTATGTCAATCAAATGACATCAAAATCAAATAGTGACATAAGTGTATGTAACTCTTCTTGAAAGAACACAAGGGTGAACTCCTATTTCCAGTACCAGCTTTTCTTTACAGAAAACTCTTGGTACAAAAACCATGAAAGGAACACTCCTTTGCTAAAATCTTCTATGATTCTATTTCTTCTGATGATAGGGAAAAAAAGTGCAGTCAGTGACCGTATATGGAAAAGACACCACTTTAAGCTCTCCTGCCTGCAGGCATAGTACACACAAGGGTCTTTTAACCTAACTTTCTTCTGTCATGTTTTTGGCAAGTGATGAAGTCAAAGATGTATAGGGTAGCACAAAAAGCAGTTTCCAATGCACTATGGATTTTCTGTTACTGCTAATAGAAAAAAATAGCATGTTTAAAAGTGTCTTAACAGATTTCCAGCATAAATTGCAATTGAGATTTGCTAATTGGTAGTATGCAGACAAAAAGCAAGAATCTATGGGATTGATTTACTAAAACTGAAGAGTGCAAAATCTGGTGCAGCTATGCATAGAAACCAATCAGCTTCTAACCTCAGCTTGTTAAAAACCCTGGAAGCAAATTGGTTTCTATGCAGAGCTGCACCAGATTCTGCATTCTCCAGTGTAAATCAACCCCTATGTGTTCCTGCTGTGCAATTAGGAGGCACTGCAGGTAGCATTTTTAGCTAATCCACCTCTTTATAAAAGCCAAGTTGATTTTTTAAAGATTCTGTGAGTTCTTTATACATACAATTGGACATAAAATTGAGACTTCTAATTCCAGTTAATTAACCTTATTCAATAAAGGTTCATAAAATTGTGTTCTCTGATGTCAGTGGTGAGTATAGATGTTCTATCACCCATTAAGGGACTCTTGTTCTTTTGCTATCTCACTGTATACTATAGCTTGTACACTGCACCATCCTAGCCTACATATTTTACCAATATTCACAAAAAAGTCCATATACCCAAGCAGGGCCAGTGCAAGGATTTTTGTTTACACAGGTGAAGGTGCATTTTGGCCCCCAAACCTCACCACCCTCCTGCGACCCCTCTCCTTTCTACATTGTAATTCCCACCCCCAGTTTCCACAGCCACACTGGGACATCGTTCACATTGCGCCCATAATTGTGATGAGGTGCAGCGTAAAGGACGTCTCTTTATATCTCCCAGGACAAATTGACCCCCAAATCCCTGTTGCAGCAAAAATCCTCTCCCCACTTCTAGCACAGATCATCTCCCCCAGATCCTCCCTTCCAGCAAAAAAACCCCATCCTGGGTCAAATTCTCAACCCCCCTTCCTTCCCAGCACAAATCTATTTTCCAACGAATCTCCCATGGCATCACAAATCCTCTCCCTAGTTCTGTCACAAATTCTCTCACCCAAATCCCCCTTTCCAGTACCTTTCTGAGATACAATCAAAATCCCATGCATCAGGACTAACACATTAAAGACTGTTCACATCAGACCTCCGTTAGGGTTACCCAGACTGCATTCAAATGCACTGCAATTGTGATCTACAGTGGGTATCAGCTCAATGACTCCCCAGATGCAGGTTGCAAACTCAGTATGATTGCCTGCACCAGATGGTATGATCAGAAGTACCATGTGATCTATGTGATCTAGTTGCTGTGTGTTCTGTAAAGTAGTGCATGCACAACTCTTGTTGTGGCCTGGCACAGTTTCAGTCCATTCAAATGAACGCACAGCGTCTTCCTGTGTGATTCGGGATGTTAACTGACCCTGAGTCATGGAGTCCAGTGCCTAAAAAAGTTCCAGCGCTCGGCTCCACTAACTTGACTGGCAAGGTAGGCACTAGTGAGGGACAACTGAGGCAATTGCTCCCAAATCTCTAGTGATGTGCCTGGGGTCCCAGACCCCATGATTGTCCCCTCCGCAACAGCCAGCATCTCTTTGAAGTTGAGGTAAGGGGGGCAAATTTGCAGTGATTTAGGGATTATAAGAGGATATTGTATGTGCTAGGGGGTGCTTTGGGAGGGGAGAGAAGAGGGGTTGAATATAAAATCTGACTCCCCCAGCACAAGCCCTCTCCCCTCCCAAAGTGCCCCCTAGCACATACAGTATCCTCTTATTCCCCCAAATCACTGCAGGTGTTTTTCTGTGATAACTTGCCCCCCTTACCCCCCTTCTCTGTGCCTCCTCCCTTGCAGGTTTCATGTAGTATATTGCAGTCAGTACAGACCTTAGATCAGTGTGGGAAATGCAGAGCTGTGTCCATCCTCTTCCCTCTCCTCCTCCTGTCTGTGTACAGTATACTGTATAGGAAAAGAGCAGAGCCGAGAAGGATGAGGGGGCTTCAGTCTGCTCTGCACTGTGTGCCTATTGTGCTAGTATGAGGCAGCAGGGGGAGGGGGGGGGCTGGCCCAAGTCGCTGGAGCTAAGTGCCGGAACTTGTTTGAGGTTAAGATACTGGGCTCAGCTCCTAGAGTATTGGATTGTAATGCACCCCCCCCCTCCTGGCGCCCTCAGGTGGCTGCTTAAGATTCCTTTTGCTTGCACTGGCCCCGTACCCAAGTCCTTACACAAATAGCACAGATTGTATAATACAATACGTATTGTTGTTTATTACTGCTATTTCTATCACTGCTACTAGTATGTACAGTGCCTTGCGAAAGTATTCGGCCACCTTGAACTTTTCAAACTTTTGCCACATTTCAGGCTTCAAACATAAAGATATAAAACTGTAATTTTTTTGTGAAGAATCAACAACAAGTGGGACACAATCATGAAGTGGAACGAAATTTATTGGATATTTCAAGCTTTTTTAACAAATAAAAAACTGAAAAATTGGGCATGCAAAATTATTCAGCCCCCTTAAGTTAATACTTTGTAGCGCCACCTTTTGCTGCAATTACAGCTGTAAGTCACTTGGGGTATGTCTCTATCAGTTTTGCACATAGAGAGACTGAAATTTTTGCCCATTCCTCCTTGCAAAACAGCTCGAGCTCAGTTTTTCTTCCAGAATGGTCCTGTATTTGGCTCCATTCATCTTCCCATCAATTTTAACCATCTTCCCTGTCCCTGCTGAAGAAAAGCAGGTCCAAACCATGATGCTGCCACCACCATGTTTGACAGTGGGGATGGTGTGTTCAGGGTGATGAGCTGTGTTGCTTTTACGCCAAACATACCGTTTTGCATTGTTGCCAAAAAGTTTGATTTTGGTTTCATCTGACCAGAGCACCTTCTTCCACATGTTTGGTGTGTCTCCCAGGTGGCTTGTGGCAAACTTTAAACGACACTTTTTATAGATATCTTTAAGAAATGGCTTTCTTCTTGCCACTCTTCCATAAAGGCCAGATTTGTGCAGTATACGACTGATTGTTGTCCTATAGACAGAGTCTCCCACCTCAGCTGTAGATCTCTGCAGTTCATCCAGAGTGATCATGGGCATCTTGGCTGCATCTCTGATCAGTCTTCTCCTTGTATGAGCTGAAAGTTTAGAGGGACGGCCAGGTCTTCGTAGATTTGCAGTGGTCTGATACTCCTTCCATTTCAATATTATCGCTTGCACAGTGCTCCTTGGGATGTTTAAAGTTTGGGAAATCTTTTTGTATCCAAATCCGGCTTTAAACTTTCTCCACAACAGTATCTCGGACCTGCCTGGTGTGTTCCTTGTTCTTCATGATGCTCTCTGCGCTTTAAACGGACCTCTGAGACTATCACAGTGCAGGTGCATTTATACGGAGACTTGATTACACACAGGTGGATTCTATTTATCATCATTAGTCATTTGGGTCAACATTGGATCATTCAGAGATCCTCACTGAACTTCTGGAGAGAGTTTGCTGCACTGAAAGTAAAGGGGCTGAATAATTTTGCACGTCCAATTTTTCAGTTTTTTATTTGTTAACAAGTTTGAAATATCCAATAAATTTTGTTCCACTTCATGATTGTGTCCCACTTGTTGTTGATTCTTCACAAAAAATTAAAGTTTTATATCTTTATGTTTGAAGCCTGAAATGTGGCAAAAGGTCGAAAAGTTCAAGGGGGCGAATACTTTCGCAAGGCACTGTATCTGCATTTCCTTCATTTGATTTAAAATTGTAGTTGAACAGATGCATAAAATAAATACATTTGGGGGGGGCGTGTCCGGCACGAGCATCGCTACGGTCGTCTTTTGGAGAGCTCCGCCATCCCAGCTCCCAAATCCGCCTCCATCGGCGGCATCTCACGATATAATAGCAAGCCATCCAGCAATCTGAGCTCCCCGCTCCCTCCTGGTCAGTTTGAGACCCCTCTTGGACAACTGCCCTGCAGATAACCGCCCGCTGGAATCGTGGCCTACCAACTAGGCCGAAGCCGCGGCCTCTAGTAGTTACCGGAAGCCGGAGGGCGGACGCGCGGCCGATCGTGTCGCACGCTGCTCGCTCCCGAGTGGCTTGGGCAGTTGGCCTGTTAGCTTTCCACACGGCCAGAGCTCCCCACACACCAGCGAATGGCACAACAACCTTGGAGCCTGGGAGGACAGCGGGGACCAGGTAGGCACAAGATGGCGGCTTTACCAGAAGGCCCCGTCCCGCTCTGGCCCCTTAAGCACCCGCAGCACTGACCTTAGCAACCCCTCACCCCTAGACAGCACCTGCCTTGCCTCACTGTCTGTTGGGTGCAACATCTGAACCCCGGATGTCTGGATCGCAGGCCCGGAGGGACCTCTCCCGCCAGTTTGAGGCTGAGGCCTCCTACCCCAGTGGTCCCCTGATGGCAACCTCTAGTCACCACGATGGCGGTCTGGAGGGTGAGGAGGACATAGCAGATGAACCATCCACCCCTTCCCAGCCAGGACTGATTCCCTCAAACCCGGTCACAGCCCCTGGAACAGCCACAATTTTATCCCCAGCATCCACAGTATCCCTGCTGGAGAGGACCCTGGACGAATTACTTCAGTCACCTCATCAAAGCCTGCCGCAGGGTGCTTCACCTCATATCTCCCAAAATCAACAGGACTTTTCCTACTTAATGTCTACTTTCTCCAAGATGCTTGCCAAAGGCCTGGCTCAAACGGCCTCTCAGATAACATCTGCCATACATGCCGATCTACAAAACATTGGATCCCGAATTAAGGCAATCGAGTTGAAATCAGACCAAACTGTAGCGCGGGTGAACCAAAACTCTGCCCGTCTGCAGGACCTCCATGACCAACTTGATACGGCTCTGTCCAAAATAGACGATTTGGAAAACCGATCACGCAGATACAATTTCAGAATTTGTGGTTTACCCGAATCTGTTAAGGAAGTGGAACCGGCAATCGTCTCGTTTATAAAGGACTTGATCCCAAATATTCCACCGCATCGCCTAGAACTAGATAGAGCACACAGAGCTCTCAGACCTCCCAATCCTGATGGTTCCCCACGGGACATAATCGTTAAACCCCACTTTTATAAGGTGAAGGAGGACATTATGAAACTATCGAGAAACGCTGATCGGCTGATCATCCATGGGCATCCGATACAAATTTTTGCCGACCTCTCACCCACCACCATTCAAAAACGGCGCTCCTTAAAACCCCTAGTTCAAGTCCTTATCCAGCACTCTGTCAAGTATTGGTGGTCCTTCTCATTTCGCCTCAGCTTTGTCTATAATCAGAAAACACACGGTTTTTCTTCCCTTCCCGACGGGGAACGCCTACTACTTCGCCTGGGCCTGATTTCACAGGATTCTTTTGCCTCACCGGGATCTCGCCCTTCTTCTTCCTCCAAGCGACCTTCTCCTCAAAGCCCACTGGTCCCTACATGGCAGAAGCATCAACCAAAGAGAGCCAAAGAAGCCAGACCTCCTTAGATGACCTCTCCGTATACATCCTGGATTCCAGTTTTCCTCTGTGAAGAAGTTGTCCGACTTCGACTTTCACCATGTGGGGGGGGGAGGGAGGAGGAGGTTCTGTTGTCTTTTTCCCTCCGGCCCCCCTAGAAGCCCCACACCCCCCATTAAAATATATACCCCATTTTTTTTTTTTTTAAAAAACAATTTTTTTTTTTTTCTCTCTTTCCCCTCCTTCCCTGGTCCGCTCCTGCCGAGATCAGGGGTTCTGAACTGGGCTTTGTCACACATGAGATTTTTTTATATTAATGTCTTTACTTAACATGTTCTTTTAGGTCCTGGCTGCTGACCTACCCTTATCATTTGTGTCAGTGGCTTCTAGACCATGCTTGCACTGTTGCTTTATGGTTCATCCATTCACTTGTATTCAGGTTCTATTGTTATGCATATTGTTGCGCACATTTGCGGGCCTTAGGCCAGAGCGGGATTCCCGCGGTGCATTGACCCTTCTCTCCATGGGACATTCGCGCCCATGTAGACTGGGTCTGACTCCCCCATCCTTGGGCATCTTTGGGGACAGGGAGGTAGGGGGATGGGGCCCCCATCCTCCCTCGGGGTTTGGGGTTTGTGTCTTGTTTGTCTGTGTTGTTCGTTATCCACTTATGACTCTTGCATTTCCTGTTTTGCTCTCTCGGCCCTCCTTTACCTCTCTTCCTTTCTCTCTCCTCTTCCTGGATCACCGGGGGAGCTTGCCCCCCTCTTTTTTCCCAGCAGGACCACCTTCCCTTTGGAGACCAGGCCAGGAAACCCCTCGACCGGAAGCTAGTCCCGGTAATCAGGAAGTTTGGGACGATCAGCGTACTACATCTCGAACCTCACCATGACCTCGTCTACATCCACTCGGGGTAATTTGAAGATTACCTCCCATAAAGTCCAAGGTCTGAATTCTCCTGTGAAAAGACGTAAGCTGTTTAATTTATATCACTCCCAACACACTGATATTCTTTTTATTCAGGAAACTCACTTCCCTAGATCATATAGACCGGTGTTTGTTCACCACAAATACCCCCAATTCTACTTGGCTAACGCCCCTGATAAAACTAGAGGAGTTGGGATCTTTTTGCTAAACATATCTCCTTTACGCTCACTAGAAAGATAGAAGACCCAGAGGGTAGATTTCTTTTATTAATAGGAGTTGTCGATGGCACGACCTATTCCCTGCTATCATACTACGCCCAAACCATGGCCAAGAATCCTTTTTTCATCGGCTAGCCGTAGAGATTCTCCCATGCGTGGAAGGCATACTGGTTATGGGAGGGGACTCAAATGTGGCCTTAGATCAGAGCCTAGATAAAATGCAATCGGGTGCCAACCGTCTTCGCCGGCCGTCCAAGCGGAGCACTCGTATAGCTAGAGTGCTCTTCTCGGAGGGCTTGGTAGATATCTGGCGTGAACTGAATCCTAGATCACGGGATTTTACCCATTATTCTGCCCCTCACCAGAGCTACGCCAGAATAGACCACATATTTCTCCATACGCGGATGGTTCCCCTCGCCCTCCAATCCCGCATCAGGGATTCCCCCTTATTGGACCATGCAATGGTCATTCTTCTCATTAAAAAAGCGCAGGAAACATCTCGGGTATTTAAATGGCGACTTAACGAGTCGATCTTGAGCAATCCCACCCATTGTGCCATGTTTGCCAAAGATATTGAAGACTACTTTACCACCAATGATACCCCCGACATATCCCCTACCACTTTATGGGCGGCCCATAAGGCAGTTTTAAGGGGCAAAATTATCCAGTTCTCCTCCAACCTCAAAAAACAAAGAAGGGCAGACATTGCCAAATTAGAGAAGGAGTTTGCAGACATCAGTAAACAACATAAGAAACGTCCCTCCTCGGACTCAAAACTTAAGCTGGAATCCGCCAGATTGTCACTAAATTTGGCCCTCACCACGGAGGCTGAGAAGGCGGTCCGGCGCCAAACTCTATGCGGCCAGGGACAAGATAGGCCCCAAACTTGCCTCCAAATTGTCTCCAAAAATGAGGAATTACTCCCTGCCCAAAATTAGAACCTCAGCGGGGATCCTCTCTCAGAATCCACAGACTGTTCTGCAAACGTTTCATGAATTCTTTTCCAAACTATATGACAATAATAATTCCTCTCTATCAGAGGATGCCCAGGCTTTCCTACGGCAAATTCCCCTGCCGCAACTTAGCAAGGAACATAGATTGCAACTTGAATCCCCAATCTCGGACTCAGAGATTTTAGGGGTCATTAAAAATCTTAAACTAGGTTCTGCGCCCGGACCAGATGGGTTCTCGGTGGGTTACTACAAACACTTCGCCCCTGTACTGGCTCCTCACTTGGCTACTTTCTATAACTCCTTGCGAAATGGGTGCCCTGTGGATGGGACCTCCAACTCCGCGTTCATAACGGTCATCCCTAAACCGGGAAAAGATCACAGTGATGTACATAATTTTAGACCGATCTCCCTGATCAATGTCGATTTAAAAATCTTAACTATGATCCTGTCCAATAGGATGTCCCGTTTTGTCGCAACCTATGTTCATAAAGATCAATCGGGTTTTATCCCAGGGAGGCAAGGTCCTGAGCAAATCAGAAGAGCTATAGATATTATCACCCTGCTGCAATCCAGATGGGACGGAGGTCCTTCCCAGGAAGGATTTTTGCTTTCCATTGATCTTCATAAAGCTTTTGACTCCCTCTCCTGGCCATACTTATTTCATACTCTTGAACGATGGAACTTTGGTCCACATTTTCTCAACATCCTGAGAACGCTGTACTCCACTCCGCCCGCCCAAATTCGCACTTCGGGTTACTACTCAGAACCCTTTAACATCCGACGGGGCACGCGTCAGGGCTGCCCTCTCTCACCTATCATCTTTGCCATCGCAATTGAAACCCTAGCAATTGCCATCAGGCAACACCCTGACATTCGGGGTGTTTCCTGTGGCCCCTCGGAACACAAATGTGGCCTTTTCGCGGATGATCTACTATTGTTCCTAACATCGCCCACAGTCACGGTCCCTAATGTCTGCAAACTCCTCAACGACTTCTCCCATGCGTCTGGCCTGTCTGTGAATTTTTCAAAGTCAATGGCCCTCAATATATCAGTACCCCAAAGAACCCTTGAAGCACTGAAGCCTCATTTCCCATTTGCCTGGCGCTCGGACTGTATCCCATATTTGGGAATATTTCTGACCCCCTCTATCACCTCCCTTTACAAAGCCAATTACCCTCCGATGTACCAAAAACTACACTCTGAACTCAGGGATTGGAATGCACATAATCTATCTTGGTTAGGCAGGATTAACTCCGTAAAAATGACCCTTTTGCCCCGCCTGTTATACTTATTCCGCTCCCTTCCTCTGCCTGTCCCTAAATCCCACTTGCTTAAATTACAATCGCAGATTGTCCGTTTTGTCTGGGGTAAAAAGGGATATAGGTGTCCTAGAGCGACTCTGTTCCGGCTCCGCTCTCAAGGAGGACTGGCCTTACCAAACCTATGGAACTACTATAGGGCGGCCCAACTAGCCCAATTTGCCACGGTGTTCTCCATGGGTGCCAAACCAGCTTGGATCAGCATGGAAAGACAGGCCGTTCCTCACCACACACTCGATTTTATCGCTTGCTGTCCTGTAAACCTTAAGCCGCCAATCCTGGCACCTACTCTTTCTCACTCTATCACCCTATGCTTCCAACTCTTCAAGCTAGATTCCCTCATATCTCCGATGACGCCCCTCGCTCACTTATTCCATCATCCTCTGTTTGTCCCTGGCCAGAATATTAAAGCATTTAAGTGGTGGACAGACAAAGGTCTTTACCATATAGGTCACTTCCTTACCCCTTCTGGCCCGTTGTCATTGACTTTTTGTAGTACCAAACTCAAAATGCCGGCATCTGAGACATTTAGTTTCTTACAAATTTCCCACTTCCTCCGGAACTTATGGTCAGATAGAAAGATACCCCCTGTGACTACACCTTTCGAACGTTGGTGCACGGATTCCCATATACAGAAGGGGGGCATATCTATTATATACTCAGCTCTGATGTCCTCCCCTGATAAACCTACCTTTGCGCGCCATTGGGAAAGGGACTTGGAGATTGACTACCCGACTGAAGTCTGGAACCGCATTTTCTGTAGGTCCTTTAGGGGCATCATTAATATCACGCTTATAGAAGCCAATATCAAAATACTCACTCACTGGTACCTGGTCCCCGTTCGCTTACACGCCATGTATCCGCAGACATCTCCGCTTTGCTTTAGGGGCTGTGAACACTTAGGATCCTTTATGCATACATGGTGGTCTTGCCCCAGGATTTGAAACTTTTGGAACAAAATCTTCCACCTCATTCGCTCGGTCACAGGAATACCACTACCTCAAACACCTCAATCAGCTTTCTTACATGGCACTCCCAAACACTCTCTATCCTTGGTTTTTTTTATTTTGTTGGGTGCTAAACTCACAGTGGCTAAAGCGTGGAAGCAACCCTCAGTTTCATATAGTGCTGCCAAGCGCAAAATATCCTGGATCATGGCCCAAGAAAAAATGGTGGCGATCCTGCAGGATAAGGTTTCCAAGTTTGAACTGATCTGGGAACCGTGGGCTAAACTAAATCATATCTCGATTTCATAGATGCGCCTTCCATAGCTCGAGATCTCCCGGTGATCCTACCCCTCTTCTCCTCTTCCTTTCCCCTTTCCACTTCTCACCACCCTCTCTCTCCTTTCTCTCTCTACCCCGCTCATGCTTGCTTCTTATTTATGTTCTCTCAGGGCCGATTCCTCTCTCCTCTAAGGTGCATCTGCTTGCTCCCTCTATTGATCCCAGTGGAGCACTTGGATTTCCTCATCCTGGAGGATATCCAATCACCTTCCTGATTGGTTGCCCGTCCTGGCTCCCCAATGTTTCGCAACCTCTTCAGGTGCTGGGGACCCGGATCATCAACTTTGAGAACAACGCTCTCGGAGGTAGCAGGATAAGCTGTGTTTTCTACGTCATTATCTGACTTTTCCTGCATCTGAAGTTTTGAGTAGAGTTAATTTGTCCTTCTCATTTTATGTTGTCCTTGTCTCATATATTTTTCTTTTGTCTTCTGTTGTTCTCACATTGATGTAACTCTAGTACCATATCATGCTACTAGAGCGGGAGGTTGACCTTTTATGCTTCCCGCCTTACATGTTCGGATGCGGATAAGGTTCCATAGTACGTGCCCTGCACGTTTTGACTGACACAAATTGTTCTTTCTGCTGGTTTTTTTGGTTATGTTGTTATTGCAGCAAGGTAGTTTCACTGTCTCTTTAATGCTGTGTCACATATTGTATTGAAACTGTATTCCTTGTCCGCTTGTTTATCTCTTTTAATGCTTCCTAATAAAAACTTATTGAAAACTAAAATAAATACATTTACAATTGGCTATTTAAAGCCCCTTTCACATGGGCGACATCCATTAAGTCTATGCATATTCAGTTTACATCAACTTCCCCCAGACCCACAGTGCTGCTGTACAATGGTGCCTTGCTGCTCCTTCATCCAGAGTGGGTACACTCTAATACAGGAGGTGTGTTACTGGCCAGATCATCAGGTAAAAACAGAGGGGAAAGAGACTATAAAAAGAAAACTAATGAAGCCACCACATCTAATGATTGGTAAGCTGCAATAGATTACATTTTTGATTTTGTGTTTAATACTGCTTTAATAAAAACAGAAAACAGAAGGTTGCACTGTCGTGCTTACATATTCAGCACTTAGTTCCTTATATTGTAAACTGAATAACTTATACATACATTATTGCTCTGCATGAATTCATATGGTAGGGCTATTTTTATAGCAAGGCCCATACCTATTGAACAGATTTCAGAATTATCATCCTAAGACCTCCATCTTGCACAATGTCTAAGACTGCAGTACAGTACAATATACTGTCACATTTATTTCAAACAGAAGTAAAAAGTGTATCTACTATCTAACTATTTGGCAACAATTTAACACCATTGTGATTCAAAATCACAATAAATCCCAAAGCTGCTTCTAGCTAATGAAAGCTACTTGAATACATAACTATTTATTTTGCATGCTATTTTCCTTTCTGAGCTGGAGACATTTTAAAGAAACTGCACATTGAGCACAACCAACATGTGTGCATGCTGTCAACGAATACTGTATAGCTTGCAGCAGTTATTCACATGTCCCACTACTGCCACCTTGTGTCAAGTATTGTAACATGCTCACATTTTAATCAATCCAAAATATGAGAATGAAAAAAAGGAACAAAATATATATACCTATATAAAACACATTCATTTTTTAATTCACAATTATTAAATTACTTATTAACAGCAATAACACCAATAATACCGTCACACTAGCCAATTTTTATTATTTTTTTATTTTACAGATCTTAATTTCTAGTAAATCTCTAACGAGAATTATTAACATATTTGTTAAAAGAAGGAAAGCTATAATATTGTCATACAGTATTTTTACATACTTTGAAATGTACAAACCATTTACATTAACCACCTCAATACTGGGCACTTAAACTCCCTTCCTTCCCAGACCAATTTTCAGCTTTTAGCGCTGTTGCATTTTGAATGACAATTGCGAGGTCATGCAACACTGTACCTAAACCAAATTTATGTCATTTTTCCCCACAAATAGAGCTTTATTTTGGTGGTATTTGATCACCGCCAGGTTTTTTCTTTTTTGGTGCACAAATAAAAAAAGACCAAAAAGTTTGAAAAAAAAAAAAAGTTTTTTTGTTTAGGTTATAAAATTTTGTAAATAGATATGCTTTTTCCTGCACTGATGACGCCGCACTGACAGGCACTGATGAGGAGACACTGATGGGGTGGCACTGATGGGGTGGCACTGATGGGGTGGCACTGATATGCAGCACTGATGGGCACTGATAAGTAGCACTGATATGCAGCACTGATGGGCACTGATATGTGGCACTGATAGATAGCACTGATATGCAGCATTGGTGGGCACTGATAGGCAGCGCTGATGGGCACTGATAGGCAGCACTGATGGGCACTGATCGGCGGCACTGATGGGCACTGATAGGCGGCACTGATGGGCACCGATGGGTGGCAATGATGGGCGGCACTGATCGGCACTGATGGGGGGCACTGATGGGCACTGATAGGCAGCACTGCTGGGCAATAATGGGCACTGGTGGGCAGCACTGATAGATGGCAATAACGGGCACTGGTGGGCAGCACTGATAGATGGCATTGGTGGGCAGCACTGATAGGGGGGCACCACTGGCAGGCTCTCTGAGCGCTGTTTGCCATCCCTGGTGGCCATGGTGGGCATCCCTGGTGGTCATGGGTGGGCATCCCTGGTGGCTCTAGTGGCATCCCCTCCCCCCAGGGCTGCACTGGTAATCAATCATCTGATTACCAGCACAGACCCCCCCTGTGATCAGTGAGTAATTAGAAATACTCACTGATCACCCCGACTGCAGAATCGATCCTCTCCTTCTCCTCACACTGACAGGATCTGTCAGGAGGAGAAGAGATCGAAGCCGTTACAACGGCTGTATTGACATTACATGACGGCTGTGATTGGTCACAGCCATCATGTGATCAGGAGGGCCAATCACAGGGCCCTCCTGCCGAGTCTTGTTGCTCTGTGTCCTAGGGACACAGGCACATCGAGATCGCGCCGCTGCGCGTGCCCGCGGCGGCGCAATCTCTCTCCTTCTGAAGGACGTTCCGGAACGTCCATTCAGAAGGACGAGACTCCCACCCGGCCGTATATGTACTATGACCCGGGTGGGAGGTGGTTAAAGAGCAAATAACTTGAAAATGATTGTTGTCTGATAACTACACTCACTGGCCACTTTTTTAGGTACACCTGTTTAATTGTAAAAGAAAAAAAGTGCGCTGGTCTGTGATAAATCTGCTAACAGATGATAATGAATAAATAATGTATGTGGTGAATGGTGCGCTAAATCCAAGTGAATATGAACAAATCAATGTGCATAAATTATATACATAAAGGTATATATACAAATGTGATGTGAAAAATTCAAATAATCTTGTACAATATAATGTGCATAAATTACAAAGGTATTCAATAAAATGCACAAAGCATAAGTGAATCAAAATGTGAAAGTCCCAAACACAACGTGTTTAAACTTCTTAAATAATAATATACAGGTGATCATTAATGTTGCGGATAGTGGTGAAATCAAAAGGTGACTCTACAATTCCCTCCACCTGTTAGAATTCCTCCTTACCGGACGGATTAAAATTAAGTGCTCATCATTGCAATAATCAAACTTCCTTTCCTGTGCCCAAACCAAAGAAAATCGTGCTCTCCACCGTGCATGCAAAATAGCCTGCTTGGCCTCTTACCAGAAGGGTATGGATAAAGCACTCTGCAAAAAACTTCCGGAGCACTTTGTTGCTGACACCGGAAGTGACGAGGCTCCCCTTCACATAAAAGGACGGAAGTGATGGCGCGCGAGTACCTCCTATCTCAGAAGACATCTAATCGGAAGAAACGCGTCAGCCAGGAGGCGTGCGGTCACTATGTCGCTTGGTGTCCGTGCTGCAGCCGGACCCGGGCATTATAGGAATCCCTCACCGCCTTTATTGTCAATATCTGCGTATTTCTGCCAACTAACATGTAAGTGCATTCAAGTTTTCAATAAATGATGTATTAAGGATAATGCACTATTAGTGGTTGTTCCTTTCACATGTTATGCTGGAGAGATACGATCTTTCTGCTGAATTCCACCATCGGCTGCTCTGAGTCACCTGGATAGAAAGCTGAATCATCTGCAGGAGGTTTTTTTTATGTATATAATTTATGCACATTGATTTGTTCATATTCACTTGGATTTAGCGCACCATTCACCACATACACACCTGTTCAATTGTTTGGTAACACAAATTGCTTAATTAGCCAATCACATGGCAGCAACTCAATGCATTTAGGCATCTAGACATGGTGAAGAGGACTTTATGAAGTTCAAACTGAGCATCAGAATAGGAAAAAAAGGGGATTTAAGTGACTTTGAACGTGGCACGGTTGTTGGTGCCAGACGGGCTGGTCTAAGTGTTTCAAAAACTGCTGGTCTATTGGGATTTTCAGACACAACCATCTCTAGGGTTTATAGAAAAATGGTCTGACACAGAGAAAATATCCAGTTGTGTGGACGAAAATGCCTTGTTGATGTCAGAGGTCAGAGGATAATGGGCAGACTGCTTTGAGATGATAGAAAGGCAACAATAACTCAAATGTCCACTCGTTATAATAAAGGTATGCAGAATACCATCTCTGAACACACAACACATCAAACCTTGAAGCAGGTGGGCTACAGCAGCAGAAGACCACACCAGGTGCCATTCCTGTCAGTTAAGAACAGGAAACTGAGGCTACAATTTGCACAGGCTCACCGAAATTGGACAATAGAAGACTGGAAAAATGTTGCCTGGTTTGATGAGTCTCAATTTCAGCTGTAAAATTCAGATGGCAGGGTCAGAATTTGGAAAAAACAACATGAAAGCATGGATCCATCCTGCCTTATATCAAAGGTTCAGGCTGGTGGTGTAATGTTGTGAGGGATATTTTCTTGGCACACTTTGGGCCCTTTAGTACCAACTGAGCATCATTTAATCACCACAGCCTTCCTAAGTATTGTTGCTGACCATGACCACCCCTTTATGACTACAGTATACCCATCTTCTGATGGCTACTTCCAGCACGATAATGCACCATGTCACAAAGCTCAAATCATCTCAAACTGGTTTATTGAATATGACAATGAGTTCACTGTACTCCAATGGCCTCCACAGTCACCAGATCTCAATCCAACAGAGCACCTTTGGGATGTGGTGGAATGGGAGATTCGTATCATGGATGTGCATCCAACAAATCTGCAGCAACTGTTTGATGCTGTCATGTCAATATGGACCAAAATCTCTGAGGAATGTTTCTATCACCTTGTTTAATCTATGCCATAAAGAATTAAAGCGGAAGTATACTCAAAAAAAAAAAAAAACCCTGCAAGACAAAGGCATAATGAGCTAGTATGCATCGCATACTAGCTCATTATGATATACTTACCTTAGAACGAAGCCCCGACACGGACCCACGGACACCGTTATGGGAGCGGACATGATCCCTCGGCGCCTCTTCCGGATTCGGCGGCTCCGGCGCTGTGAGTGGCCGGAGCCGTGATGACGTCACTCCCGCGCATATGCGCAGGGGATTAACTTTTCGGCAACTTCCCGGCAAGGAACTCTGAAGGTCCGCCGGATCTTTAGAGCACATGCGCCGATCGCGTCAGTGGCTGCATGCAGTGCAAATATCTCCTAAACCGTGCAGGTTTAGGAGATATTAATTGTATCCACAGGTAAGCCTTATTATAGGCTTACCTGTAGTTAAAAGTCACAAAAAGCGGTATACTACCACTTTAAGGTAGTTCTGAAAGCAAAAAGGGGTCCAACCTGGTACTAGCAAGGTGTACCTTATAAAGTGGCTGGTGAGTGTATATGCAGTTATTACATTTAAAGATAGTATTTCGATTTAATTTCATTTCAAATCTTTATTCATATTGTCCTTACCATTTACATGTAGACCAAGCTCTCCAGCAGAAATGATAGTGACAGAAGATGAGACGGATTATAACACTGGAAGATATGCTTTTCATGGTCTTTTATTCACATATTTATTTTATTTGTGTATTTATTTTTTTTTTTTTACATTTCTTGCTCCATTGCTCATTTACCCCTTACAGTGCTACTGTTTGTCCCAACCTATGGCAATCACAATTTCGCTGGACAGTTTAATGTTTGAGATAAACATATTAAAAGCATGTTAGATAAAAACATGAATTTATAAACTCAATATTATCATTACATGCATTATTGGTAAACCACAATTAGGGGAATTGATATAGAGTGTCTAAGGCTGGCCATACACTATACAATTTTCTTATTCAATTTCCTTTAGATTTACCTTTAACTATGTAGTGCAAGGGCCTGCCTGATTACATACAAATTGAAAGTGTTTAGGTTTGACCCTATATTACATGGTTTTGGTAAATCTAAAGGAAAGTTGAACAAGAAAATTGTATAGTGTATGGCCAGCCTAAGACACTCTTTAGAAAGCTGTCATGCCTCTCTACCACACATGTCGGAGTGCGCAGCAAATTTCATGTGGCCGTTGTAAACAGTCACGCAAATCTGCGGCAGAGGTGCATCGAGACCAGAGTGATCATACAAACTCCATATTCCATTCAGCGCTGCTGAGCTCCCTCCTGCCTCTGCAAGTGTCATACAGACTGCACAGCAGCTGATGATTTTTATAGTTGGGTGGGTCGAGCCTGATGGAGATTCACAGACACTATTTCCCTTTCAGTTCTTTGTAACTGACAAACGCAATGGGCAGATCCATAGTCATTAGACCACTTTTAGCTATAGAATCCACCTACTGCCTGCTAGTATTCACAAAGAGAAAGGACCTGATAGGGAACTAGTGTCTCAGCTTTCCCATCAGGCATCATCCACTGTCAATGTCACTGGTTGCTAGGAGGATGTCAGCTGTGAAGCCAACAGCTTTCCTAAAAACCAATGACCGGTGGGAAGAGGAGAAGGTAGCAGCAACTAATACACCACCTGATACAAAGCATGTTTGGGAATGTTTGACCATTATTCCAGAAGTGCATTTGTGAGGTCAGGCACTGATGTGGACAAAAAGGCCTGGCTCACAGTCTCCACTCAAATTCATTGAAAATGTGTTTTATCGGGTTGAGGTCAGGACTCTGTTTAGGCCAGTCAAGTTCTTCCACCCCAAACTCGCTCATCCATGTCTTTGTGTTTGGGGTGAAGGAACTTGACTGGACTGCACAGAGTCCTGACTTGAACCCGATAAAACACCTTTGGGATGAATTAGTGTGAAGACTGAGAGCCTGACCTTCTCATCCACATGAGTGCCTGACCTCACAAATGCGCTTCTGCAAAATGATCAAACATTCCATAGACCCTCCCCTAAACCTTGTGGACAGCCTTCCCAGAAGAGTTGAAGCTGTTATATCTGCAAAGGGTGGGCCAACTCAATATTGAACCCTACGGACTAAGACTGGGATGCCATTAAAGTTCATGTGTGTGTAAAGGCAGATGTCCAATACTTTTGGTAATATAGTGTATATGCCAGGAGTACATTTTTGTTTGAACACCTCCAGCCCAAAATATGAGTACCACTTGGTACAGTGTCCACTCACTGCAGATTTCAGCCTGCCATAGATTTTGACAGGCCACTGGTGATGGGGCTGAATGCTGTACCTATGGCTCATGTACTTAATCAGATGTCCAAAAATATTGGAGTTTGACACACAGCCTAGGTGCATGCACTCTAAGAGCCGGTTCACACTGAGGCGATCCGACTTTGGGGGGCGACCTGTGAAGTCGCGTGCACCGCTGTGCACCGCGACTTCGGCGCGACTTACAGGGACTTCACATAATGGAAGTCTATGCAAGTCGCTGCCAGGTCGCCCCAAAGTAGTAGAGGACCCTTTTTCTAAGTCGGAGCGACTTGTGTCACTCCTATTAGAATGGGTCCTGTATTACTCAATACAGGACCCATTCCTTGTCGCCTGACAAGTCGCGCTAGTCTGAATGGGCTCTAATAGGAGTCTGTTGATCTACTCTGTTTATATAACACAATGGGTTTGATTTAATAAAACTGGAGAGTGCAAAATCTGGTACAGGTCTGCATAGAAACCAATCAGCTTCCAGTTTTTTTTTGTCAAAGCTTAATTGAACAAGCTGAAGTTAGAAGCTGATTGGCTACCATGCACAGCTGCACCACATTTTGCACTCGCCAGTTTTAGTAAACCAACCCCAATGTTTCACCATAAAAGTGCTTTCTTGAGTACAGCAGGGAGATGCAGTAGCTCTTTAGAGAGAGGTACTGGGTTAGAGTAGAAGTAGAGGTTTGATGTCTAGAGAGTGGTATTTTAAATTAAGCACCCGCCCTTGGCTCTCCTGCAGAAATCCAAGATGACTGTGTGCATGGCGCAGGATTAACCCTATGCAGGATCCCAATAGGAACTCATTTAGTATTGAAACTTACACATGTGAAATGTCAGTACATATTTCATGCTCTATAAATTAATCTGTCAGACCAAAAAAGTAAAATATTTAAATTCAATTGATCCTCTAATGCCTACGCCAAGGCTCAGTGCAACTTCTGAACTTTCTGAACGAAATCAATCTTCCCCCGCCACCATGTAGGGTGGGCACATGTGTAATGTATATAATCACCACTGATGTCCACTACTTGCTAGCAATGTTTTGCTTAAAATCCAGCAACTTCTAAGTATGGGACACACATGCACCCTCCCCCAATGCATTTAGCCTATTTCCAGGTGTGAACACCATACTATTAGGGGAAAGAGAACTGAACAGCAAAATGCAAGGATTAACTTTTCACAGAGATTTGTGGGTGCACTGGTGGTGATCAAAGATGTGAACAAGTATGAGGTAAACTAAGAAACCAAAATGCTACCACGCTTAGGGGGAATCCCTTACAAGTACATAGGAAAAAGTAAAATCATTTTTGCAAAAAAGAAAAATTAAGCTGCTACCAATAAATTATAAATTAACACGCTAAAAAGAAGAAAAAACAGCAAGGTTTTATTAAGGCAAGGCTATCCCACAAACACAACAATCATACTAATATTATTGTCATACATAAAACACCCAGTGATGAGTGAAATCAGCACTCCACCTTACACTGCAAAATCATAAAAATAAATAGTAATGATAAATCAAAGTCTATCAATTTAAATAACTACAATAAAAAATCCCCTTTGGGGTCATATTAATTAGTAATCAGTTTGAAATCCAAGGTGCTTCTTAGGTGTGATGAACTGGAGAATGACAGTGGTTGGGGATTTAGCAAGGTTGCAGTGGAGTGTCAGGTGTGATGAGGATGGCAGGGATAGGGTGTTAGCAAGGTTGCAGTGGGTAGCCAGATGTGATGAGGATGGCAGGGAGTGGGGTGTTAGCAAGGTATCAGTGGGTTGCTGGGTGTGATGAAGATGAGGATGACAGGGGATGGGGTGTTAGTTGCCAGGTGGGATGAGGATGACAGAGGAGAGAGAGAGAGAAAGAGGAAAGGCACAACAAGAGAGAAAGAAGGATAACAAATCATAAAAAAACAACATAATCTGTATTATTCATGAATTTAGAAACTTGGAAAAAATGTATTTATAAAAGTGTAGAAAAACCTATGACTTCAATGTGCACATCTGCAGGCTGTAACTGATGCTGTTGAGAAGTCAAAAAGAACACTGCAAAAAATGTACAGTACAGGGGTGTTATCTTCTTTATGGAATCACTGCCTCTTAAAATCCTCTATAGCCTGTGTCCTCAATCATTTATGAGAAGCAGATCATCCATCAATCAAGATGTGACACTCCACCCACTGTGTTATTTTTTGGTTACTGGGTATAGAGGAGGAGGGAGGGACTGGGCTGTCATTTAGGATCTGTATACATGCCCAAATGTGTGATGTTAATACCATGTGACCTGAATAGCTCAGCTAAAACCAGGGAGACCAAACTGAGCATGTGCAGCTGAACTACACTTACTGTGCTTATCTGGTCAAGAGTAAACGTGCAAGAGGGGAGGATCTGTGCATACGATCCCACAGCCTTTTTTCACAATGCAGAGGATTAATCACTTAAGTTACACAGTGAGTATAACAAGCATGCTATTCTGCATCTACAGACACATTTTACTGTTGTGGCTTTAGTAACAAAAATACACCCTCTCCCTTTTTAAGATAAACAGATTAAGCACAGTAAAATAAATATTACCCAATAAACTATTTGTTACAATTTTTACCTCAGCAATAGGCCATGGCCGTTTACAACTTTCAATGCTGCTGGTTCCTTCTCTTTCCGTAATGCTTCACTGAACTTCCATTTTTTACAGGAACAGTTAACAGTGGACAGTACAGCCTCAAGCCAGTCTATTAGCTTTGAGAAAAGAGGAGGGAGGGGTAGGGGAATGTCTTGCCATACTAAGCTATGGGGCTGTGTGTTTCTTTTTATGTAATTAAAGGTGTAGTAAACTCTCCATGATAAATTTCCCCCATATAAATCACTAATACATACTTTACTATTCACTTTGTGTAAAATCATTACAGCCTTCTCTTTTCTCTTACAATCCATCCTGTTTCTTTTCCAGACATCGCCGCCATTTGCACATATTTGCCTCTGTTTACGGCACACTCAACCTGCCCTCAGTCCTTTCATTATATGCTGTGGCTCATTTCCTCTCCCCACGGCACCAAGATACCGCAAGATTTTACAAGTTCCTGATATACCCCATGTGACTCGCACCGTCACAGGTGTAAACATTGGCTGAACAGTACTGCACACAGGGCTACACAATAACTGTGCATGTGCAAGATTACATCCGGGACAAAAGGGCAGAGGTACATCACACTGTGGACTCAGAAGACATTAGCTGACAAGGTGCTGGCTTCTCCCAGAGAGGAAGAATTAAAAAAAATAAGTAAGAGACATATGAAGGGGCTTGACCTTGATGCAGTTTTCTAAAGCTTTACTGTACTACCTTTATTAGGAAGGAGCTTTGGAAGAGCAGGGTTTACTACCGCTTTAATGTAGGGAGACAAAACTCAAGTCCCTGCATACAAAGGTGGCTCCATAGGATGCTGAAAGAGAAAGCAGCCACCCTAAAACAGGAAACCTGGGACAGCAGTCATGGCACTAACTTAAGCTGGAACACAGTCAAGGATTAAAAAATAAAAAAGAATCACCAAAAAGAAGCTGCATAGTCAGTGAAGCCATCCATAGAATTCTGGCCAGTTCAGCATGAACCGGTCAAGATTCAAACTATGTATGGGCAGGCTGAATGTACCCAAGTTGATTGCTCAATCAATTTGGATACAACCAGCCTATCGGATTTTACATGCGAATATTGCTAGCGACTGTTATAGCCGCTAGCAATAATCACTGTGTTCTCCTGGCAGGGACGGCTTCCCCCACCAATGGCTCTGCAAAAGGGATTCCTCCAGCAACACTGACTGTGTTGATAGGGTAAGCAAGCTATTTTCCTGTGGTTGCAGGAAAGAAAATCACTCTGTCTATGGCTAGCTTAAGAGATGAAATCAGCTTCTAAAAGTGCTGACAAAACTGCGTGTTTAATATCACTTTAAAGTTCAGCCTTTTGGCTATGCTTATCCCTGTGTGTTAACTCTAACAGGCAGCCCTTGCAGGTCACATCCCTGATAAGCTAACAGACTCTCCTGTCTCCTGGACAGCAGTTCCCTCGGCCATAGCCCCTTTCCATATGGCTGCAGACAGATGAATAACAGAAAACTGCTTTAGCAGCTTTGCCCTATACAGGACCCTTGTCTGAGTTCAGCTGCTTCCATTTCTGGATGATTACACTTGCCCTCATTTGGGCTACTCAATTCAATGTTAATAAATGTGATATTACACAATTAGTCAGCAGCAGTTGTAAAAGCAAATAAATGTTTGAAGTTAATAAAAAGACCCATGCAAATAAAGCATAAGCAATGAATAAAATAGTTGTAAAGCCACAGTCCATATTACCGTATTTATCGGCGTATAACACGCACTTTTTTCCCCTGAAAATATAGTGCAAACTGTGGGTGCGTGTTATACGCCGATATATTTTTTTTCCAATGAGGGGGGGGCGGGGATTGGGCGGTCCGCTCCGCCTCTCCTGGCCCTAGAACAGCCCTGCCAGTGTACTCTGCAGTTAAAAAAAGAATCACTGCCAGCCCTTTTTATAGATCGTTACTACATAATATATTACTGTCATTGAAAAACGCAGCCTCTAAATACCTTGGTAGCTTCGTTCTTGCTGGCTGCTCTCCTCCTCCCACTCCTCCTCCTCTGAGTGTAGCTTCAGATTGGTGGAGGAGAGCGGTCACATGACCGGCCATTGAACGTCAGAGAAGAGCAGTCACATGACCGGCCATTGAAAGAACGGAGCTACTGAGGTATTTAGAGGCATCGGTTTACAACAATAACAGTGACACATTGTAGGAAGCATCTAGGGAAAGGGTCTGGCAGTGATTTTGTTTTTACTTTAGAGTACGCTGTCAGGGCTGTCCCAGGAGACTGGGGGTCTCCTGGGAGTGCAGGGGGGCTGTGCAATGTAAAGGGGGCTTTGTAATAAAAGGGGGCATGTAGTGTGCATGGGGGGAACTGTGCAATGTATAGTATGTATAGGGGGCTGTTTAATGAAAGGGGCAGTGTACCATTATTTTTAAATATTTAAAATGTTTTTTTTCCTAAAACTTCCCTTTTAAAGTGAAGGTGCGTGTTATACGCTTGTGCGTGTTATACGCCGATAAATACGGTAATTATGGACTACAATTTTGGGGCACCACATAGTAAGAAAGACATTGAATAGTAAGAAAGGAATCGCAGGCAGGCTGGTAAAAGCTGAACTCCAGACAGATATAAGAGACACAAATTAATCCAGCTCTATAATCATTCATCAATAAAAATATTTTTTTAATACAAGCAGTGTAAATACTATAATGTGACCTGTTATCAACCTCTTGCTCTCCCGGTAAAGCAGGACTGGAGTGTGAGTGGAAGAAGCAGTAAAAGGAGCCAATCAGTTCATGTACTGACAAGAAGCACGCTGACATAGCAGAGAGCAGAGTAAGAGATAGATGGACTCATTCCTGTGCTCATTTTCCTTTCACTGTTCAGTCACAGGTTGGGGTAATTTAAAGGATGACTTTTGCTCCGAGGAAGTTGGTTAAATTATTTTGCCCATTATTTATCTAGTGGCAAAAAGTTCTGTGGGGGAGAGCTCTGGAGTGAAAGTGAATATTGAAGCGGAAGCTTGTTTTGTTATGTTACCTTTCAATGGACTGTCTTCCCTACAGCAAAAAGGTTTATAAACTAGCCTTATCTAGCTTTTAAAAAGACACCTTAGAGGTGATTCAATAAACATATGCATATACTGTGCTTCAAAAGTAAGAATTTCCATTTTTCATCTTTATTTCTACTCTAGAATCTAGTAATGCAAAATCAACAATAGAAAAAAACGACACTTGAAGCTTTTCTTATAATGTGACTCACATTTCTAACTAGTGAAGGGTAACATGGAAACAGTTTAATCTGGGGAAACAAATGCCATTGTGTGGTCAGTAAGATCCTTTCATACCCATACGAAGCAGAATTGGCCACAGTTGCCCGAGGGTTTTGGTTTGTCTTCCTTTGGAAAAAAACGAGTTCACAAGAGGCTACATTTCATGGACAGATGTCTTTTTTTTCAACCTAGTTAAGAGAAAACTAAACTCTCAACAATTAATATTTTATTTTGTAGCACACTGTAAGTAATACAGGATCTCATTCTATAGATTCTTTTGTGGACTTTCTGCGGCTGTGAGCACTCCAGCTGTTGCTGAAAGTCAAAGTTTTACAGCAGTGAGTATGGAAAACAAATCGGTACACTGTTCATTGGCACAGTTGCCTGTAGTTCAGCTGTGAAAGGTGCAGGAAAGGGTTGACAATGCTGAAAGTAAAATAAATAAGTGTTGTCACCCTTGCAGATGCCTATAGATATACCTTACTAGTAGAATCCCTAGGTATCATTTTGTTTAAAAGCAGGAACTACTTTATATAAAAGGATATATTTTTTAAACCTTACAGCAACATGGCAACAATATAATTGGTTGACCTTACTAAAAAAAAAACTCCCTCCAGCCCCCTCCTTAGTCTACCTTTCTATGCCACTTAATACACTAATCTGTGTATTGAAATCTAGGTTTGGGCTCTCTGAATGCAGACAGTCCCATAGACTAGAATAGGCATGTTCCTGTAGTATGGATACAGCCTTTTCAAACCTATGGGTTGTGAGTGTGCAAATGTGGGCAGCCCAATACCACAGTTTTACTGGCTGGCTGGAGATAGCGCAGTAGGAAGAACCCCTTGGTGGAGGTACTAGTTAGTTATTGAGGGTGATGGGGAGGGGAGTAAAGGGTGGTAAAGTAAAGTGGTTGGGGTGGGGGGTAGCCAACCATGCAAATACTGCCCTGCTCACCTAAAGTGTTATATACACCCGGAGGAGGCAGTTCACATTTTGAAGCAACACTGCCTTTCAAACCCACCCATTCCAGTCAATGGGGCTGCACCACAACCACAAGCCAAATGCATGGCTTGCAGTTTCAGCACATTGGCCACACTATAAATAACAAAAAAAGAAACAAAAAAAAAATCTGGTATTCAGGAAGATCACCCCCTGAATGCCTCCACCTAGCCACTCTCTAAAGAGTGATACACTGCAGATCAATTTTCAGAGAATGTGCTAATGTTAACTAAGCCATCAAAAGGTGAACATATTATTTTAATTTTTGTTTAGGTACACTTATGTATTTATCTTGGTCGTATACTAGGTTTATGTATTGCAGACATCTAAATATTTTGATTAGCCTATATACAGTTAATTAAACAACATCAAATTATACACATAAACCTAAGGCACTTAGTCAGTTGAGAAGTGTATTGCTTTGAGACATCTGGATAGAAAAGTTATGTAGGATGGTATCTAAAATAGAACCACAATTCATTTAGTAATTCTGGATCATTTCTTGAGCATATGGTCATGTAGTCCCCACTGTGTTCATCTTCACTCACCCAGCAGGAATGAATATGGGGATGTTTTCAGAGCAGCCATTCGTTTTAGTTTTCTGTAACTATGTTCAGTGATACATTGCAAATGTTCTAGGAGTTGATGCGATGCATTAGTATATAATGGTTCTGTCTGCTGCCTATTTCGTACAACCTTTTACATTATTCTTCGTAAGTGGATATTTTCTAGTGAAAATAACCAATGAAACTGTGGCTGCAGGCAAATATATACTTGGTATATACGTCTGATATTTAGATTTCCTTCTACCATGAACAGTGTTAAGAATTATATCACAAACAAAATACAAAGTCTAATTACTCAACAAACGTCTGCAAACTGCATTCACTAGGCTATCCTATATGCATGTAAAGTAAAGAAGAACCTAAAGCACCTAAACCAACACCTCCCAGCATGCTAAGTACTGTTTGTAAGAAAAATGTGAAGTTTATAATAAATATAAACCCAAAATGAATGGCATTTAGTTTGATAAAGAACTGTGTATCATAAACGTTTGCCAAGTTTAAGGTTTTAGTAATCAAATACTATATTCACTGTTCTCATATTTATATCTACAGTAAATACAGTTGATCTCCTCTAGCCTCTTTTTTTTTTTAATATTTTTTTTATTGATTCATATAACAACATACAAAACAAGTATCCAAAAAATACTACAGTAAGCACCACAGGTGCAACAAAAAACAAACAGTACATCAACTAAAACAACCCCATCATCCAAACCCCCCCCCCTCCCCCCGTGCAATACCCACAAAAGGACATTACATACAAATATATCTAAAATACCATCTAGGAAAATTCCAGCATGGCAATGTCACCCCCACATGGGCCCTCGTCTATGTCATCATGTCAATATCTCCTGCCCGCACCTGACTGCTATCTGTCTATTTGACATAATTTCTTTAACATCAGGGGACATCTACATCCCCCCACCGGAGTGACACCCACCCTCACCAGCAACGGATTACAACCACCTTCAGGCAAGGGTGGATAAGCTCAAAGTCCAACACTGCCATATCTTTTGAAACTCCTTAAAGCATCCTCTATTCTGGTTACGTTGCCTTGTAGAATGGTAAAGCCTTATTTATGAGTGTCTTCCAGTATGCCAATGAAGGCGTTTCCGCCTTCCTCCAATATAGAAGGATGGCCTTACGTGCATAGAACAAAGTGAGGGATAACAAAGTCCTTTGTGCCCGAAGGGGCGCCAGCTCCTCCACTAAACCAAGCAAACACACAGCCAAAGTTAAAGGCACTCTCAGGGCTGTAATATCCACAAGAGTCCCAACCACCTCCCACCAGAATTTCTGTATGAGTGGGCATTGCCAGAATACATGCTCAAAGATCACTGAAGAGTGCTGACATCACCAACAATCCACAGGGTCAGAGGCATACATCCTGGCAATCCTGGCTGGGGTATAATAAACTGGATGAAGAATCTTATACTGTATAAGGCATTCCCTGGAAGACACCAAATATTTGAAATGGTAATCCCACATATATTCCCAATCCTCGCACTGAAACTCGGGTATCATAGACATCCATCACTCCCTACATTTGCTGATTGGCTTTGACGTGTTGTGAATAATTCTCTATATACTGTAGATAGCGTCTTAGGAAGTTGTTCTGAAGCCAACAACTGCTCTGAGTCAGAGGATGTGTAACAAGGTGCTTCCAAATTGGGAAAAGAAGGCATGGCGCAGCTATAGGCAGAAAAAGTACTAATTATGCAGTTGGAATTTAGACCTAAATTCATCAAAGGTAAGCAACTGTCCTCCTCCCACAATGTCTTTCAGCTGTCCAAATTCCCCTCTCCGCCCAGACACCAGGATCTGGTATAGTAGCAAAATGGGGCAGATGGTGGTTAAACCAAATCGGCGTGGCTGGGGAGTGCCCACTAACCTCTGGTTGCATAATGTTTCATACCATGTCCCACATCTTAATTGTGACCTTCATGGAACCTGTCAGTGTTTGATTGCTCTGCAGTCCCCAAAAAAGTAGATGACGCAGTCCCTCATAGGAGCCTACTAGTGCCGCCTCCAAAACTCCTCCAGCCTCTTTGAGTCATTTCCTGTCTACATGCACTAACTCTAGCATCAGTCATGCATTATTGCTCTGTGCTGGCTTCCTAAGAGTGACAACAGTGTACCATGGCTGCTCAACGAAATGTTGAAGTGTAGGGCAAAATTACCATATGCTATTTTCAGTGATGAAGTTCTTTGATTCATTTTGGAGGAGTCATGTTTAAGGCCTCTTCTAGACCTTAAGACCCCTTTCACATGAGCGATCCTATCAGGTTGGCCTGTCAGTTTTCAGGTGAACCTGATTGGAAGGTAAATGCATTCCTATGGATAGGCAGGCGCACATGGACTTGTGTACTACTTCCGGGTCTGATCTGGTCGGCTAAAAAAAAGTAAGGGGATCAATCCTTTTCCATTTAGGCGGAGGGGGGGGGGGGGTCAAAGGGTAGTCGGGTGTAAACAGACCCAGAGTCCATGGGCTCTGTCCATGTTCGCTCTGCAGAAAGTGGGTGGACACGGATGTGTCATCCACCCACTCTCCTCTGATCATCAGGGGATCTGTAAGCTAATTCCCTACTGATTGGATCGGAAACTGCCCAATGTGAAAGGGCCCTAAGCTATTTGCATGTGCTAAACTAGCAGTAACATTAGCAAAATAGACTGCAGAAGACAGAGATCCTGTATGTATCATACCCTTTTGTCTTTATAGAGTAACTTAATTTTTGTAGAGAAAAAAACAATTCCCTCTGACTGATCTATGTACATTTCAGGTATTTTAACAAACTTTGTTGCAGATTCCTACCTGTTTCTGCTCTGAAGAAATAGCTGTTTATTGTGTGCAGAGTGAATCTGAATGGGGTGACTTTTTTTAAAAAATATTTTTGAGCTTATGCACACTTAGTGTTCTAATGAGGAAAGCTGCAGTGTCTGCATCTCTCCTTTGGGAAGTATCTTTTTTTTTTCAAATTACATTTTTATTGAGTTTTCATAAAGAGTAACAACAAAACCAATAACAGGTATATAAAGTTGCATATCATCACACAAGAATAAGAAAAACGACATATATTGAGCACAGTTGCATACAGTATCATTAATTACACCAACTAGTATCATTTAGTAGTCCATGGTATCCATGACTTCCAAGCATGTTGAAACAATGTCATCTTGCCTAATCTGTTGGCTATGAGTCTTTGGTGTTCATAGGTGAAATTTACGTATGTAACAACCTCTGAAACAGTTGGGGTGGAGGTCAACTTCCTTTTCCTGGTGATACAGTCAGGTCCATAAATATTGGCACATCGACACAATTCTAATCTCTATTGGCGCTTTTCCACTGCATGGAACCGTATCGGTTCGGCACGCTTTTGTGCTTTTCCACTGCTGGTACCGCATGGTATAGGGTCGGAACAGTTCGGTACGGTATAGGTTTGCTTTTCCACTGCATGGAACCGAACGGTACGGTACGGCTCTGAAAAAACAGTACCTACTCGATTGTGGTTTCAACAGGTACCAAACTGGTACCATATCCCACAATCCTTTGCATGCAGTCACTACTAGCCACTGATTGGTCAGAGAATCCCACCCACCCCGTTGTTATCCCACCCACTTAACTTAGTACTACTTTAGTGGAAAAGCAAACCTATACCATACCGTACCGAACCGTTCCGACACTATACCATGCGGTACCAGCAGTGGAAAAGCAAACCGGGCCAAGCAGGGCCGAGTAGAGCCGACCCGGTACGAGCCGGTACTTGCAGTGGAAAAGTGCCATTTGGCTCTATACACCACCACAATGGATTTGAAATGAAACCAGCAAGATGTGCTTTAACTGCAGACTTTCAGCTTAAATTTGAGGGCATTTACATCCAAATCATGTGAACGGTGTAGGAATTACAACAGTTTGTATATGTGCCTCCCACTTTTTAAGGGACCAAAAGTAATGGGACAGATTAACAATCATAAATCAAACTTTTACTTTTTAATACTTGGTTACAAATCTTTTGCAGTCAATTACAGCCTGAAGTCTGGAACGCACAGACATCACCAGACGCTGGGTTTCATCCCTGGTGATGCTCTGCCAGGCCTCTACTGCAACTGTCTTCAGTTCCTGCTTGTTCTTGGGGCATTTTCCCTTCAGTTTTGTCTTCAGCAAGTGAAATGCATGCTCAATCGGATTCAGGTCAGGTGATTGACTTGGCCATTGCATAACATTCCACTTTCCCTTAAAAAACCCTTTGGTAGCTTTTGCAATATGCTTCGAGTCATTGACCATCTGCACTGTGAAGCGCCGTCCAATGAGTTCTGAAGCATTTGGCTGACTATGAGCAGATAATATTGCCCGAAACACTTCAGAATTCATCCTGCTGCTTTTGTCAGCAGTCACATCATCAATAAATACAAGTGAACCAGTTCCATTGGCAGCCATACATGCCCACGCCATGACACTACCACCACCATGCTTCACTGATGAGGTGGTATGCTTTGGATCATGAGCAGCTCCTTTCCTTCTCCATACTCTTCTCTTCCCATCACTCTGATACAAGTTGATCTTGGTCTCATCTGTCCATAGGATGTTGTTCCAGAACTGTGAAGGCTTTTTTAGATGTTGTTTGGCAAACTCTAATCTGGCCTTCCTCTTTTTGAGGCTCAGCAATGGTTTACATCGTGTGGTGAACCCTCTGTATTCACCCTGGTGAAGTCTTCTCTTTGATTGTTGACTTTGACACACATACACCTACCTCCTGGAGAGTGTTCTTGATCTGACCAACTGTTGTGAAGCGTGTTTTCTTCACCAGGGAAAGAATTCTTCGGTCATCCACCACAGTTGTTTTCCATGGTCTTCCACGTCTTTTGGTGTTGCTGAGCTCACCAGTGCGTGCTTTCTTTTTAAGGATGTTCCAAACAGTTGATTTGGCCACACCTAATGTTTTTGCTATCTCTCTGATGGGTTTGTTTTGTTTTTTCAGCCCAATGATGGCTTGCTTCACCGATAATGACAGCTCTTTGGATCTCATATTGAGAATTGACAGCAACAGATTCCAGATTCAAATAGCACACTTGAAATGGACTCTGGACATTTTATCTGCTCCTTGTAAATGGGATAATGAGGGAATAACACACACTTGGCAATGGAACCGCTGAGCAGCCAATTGTCCCATTACTTTTGGTCCCTTAAAAAGTGGGAGGCACATATACAAACTGTTGTAATTCCTACACCTTTCATCTGATTTGGATGTAAATACCCTCAAATTAAAGCTGAACGTCTGCAGTTAAAGGACATCTTGTTTGTTTCATTTCAAATCCATTCTGGTGTTGTATAGAGCCAAAAAGATCAGAATTGTGTCAATGTCCCAATATTTATGGACCTGACTGACTGTATGTATTCTAGAGGCCAGGAGAATGTGTGCCACTATGACTCTGAATTGAGGGGGGAATTCTCCTATTTGGAGGTTTAATAGGGCCTTTTATTTATTATGACCTGAGCTGCTCTATGGATCCGTGAGGAGGAAAACCATCAGCGGCAGAGGAGGATTCTTAAAGGGTACTTACCATAAAGCCTGGTTAGTCTCAATATTATACAATATATGAGACCCACTCCATTTGGTAAGTTACCCACCTTACATTATATTGCACGGGAAGAAAGTTTCAAGCACTTTTTGCACTTTTTTACCAGTCACTTTTTTATACCAGTCACTGAATTTTGTTTTAAAAGAGCACTGGCACATTTCCTAAGAAAAGGATTTTTCACGGATTATATATTTTATTTTATTTATACTTTGGACATTTTTGATATATAGTTATACGCACAAAAGAAAATGTATTGATTTATGCATGAACTTATAATTATTGAGTTATTGATTTGCACAAGCATTTGCATTTTGAGTACACTAGAAAAATAAGAAATAGTTTTTTATAATTTTATAATTTTATATATGTATGGTATTGGAATATTGATGAATTGATTTGTATATTTATTAGCACATTGGCACTATTAGCACACAGATTAATTTATTTATTTTTCACATCAGCAATTTTATTTATATTTATATTTACATAATATATAAAAAAAAAAAAAATTTTAGCAAGCGCTGTAGATAGCCCTAATTTTTAGGACTATTTTTTCCAATACACAGGATTACCATTGTATGGACTGTGGACTGTCAAATCACTATCACGAACCAGCACTATTTATTTGATTATTGTCACTTCAAGTGTATTGTATTGGTTTTATTTATTTTCATTTATATTAGCACCTTTAATATGCCCGTGGGTTAATTGATCATAGAGGTATTCCATTTAATAGCACATTGGCACTTCTAATATCACCTAATAATCTATTTCACATTTGCATTTTGCATATCTATAAGTGCACGCTCCTCCCTCTAGTGAATAAGGAAGGGCATCACATTTTCAGCATTTTTTTATCCAGCACCATGCACTTTCTTATCATTGTATGAATATTTATTTATCTATTAGTACTCATTGTTATTGCATTCATATTTGACTTCGGTTTAATATTTGATTGAACATACACCAGAGAAGCGCCAACCTCACCCCCTTTTTTATATATTTTTTTATACTCGAGTATATACGGTAATCATTTGATGAAATGCACCAGTTGGATCCATAATCAATAGATCAATTTGTTAAAGCTGTTTTTTTATAACACTTTTTACATGTAAGTGGAACAGCTTTTATTTTTTTATTTTTTTCATAGCATTTTAATAAACAAATGTTTTTCTTTGCACCATTTTGTCAGGAATTGCTATATGATATTTTATTTGCCTAGTGAGAAGAGGAGGAGATGAGTTGTAACAGTATTACCTGGTTAACTAGTAAAGGTGTGGAGAACCAAAAGGATTATCAATTGAGATTTTTAACCATTCTGTGATAGGTAGGTAATAATATTGCTTTCCAATTTATTACACAAATACTTTTACTTTTTATGCACTTTATTTTCTTTATGTGTAGATATATCAGTTTTTTAACTATGTTTTTGCATTTTATTCATATAAAATGGATTTATTTTTAATTATTATTATTATTATACAGGATTTATATAGCACCAACAGTTTGTACAGCCCTTAACATTTTGAGAGCAGACAGTACAGTTACAATATAATTCAATACAGGAGGAATCAGAAAGCCCTGCTCGTTAGAGCTCACAATGTAAAAGGGAGGGTCAGGTGATACAAATAGTAATAACTGCGGTGGATAAGCTGATGGTGAAAATAAAAGTACAGTTTTTCTGTGGAGGCAGGATAGGCTTCTAGGAATAGGAAAGTTTTCAGGGATCACCTTAAAGTGAACAGAGTAGGGTATAGTCAGACAGATTGGGGTAGGGAATTCCATAGGATGGGAGAGGCTCGAGAGAAGTCCCGGAAGTGAACATGGGAGGAAAACTAGTGAGTAGGAGGTCTTAATAGGAATGAAGAGAATGATTTTGTTGGCATTTTGGAACTAGGTTAGTGATGCAGCTGGGGGCCAAGTTGTGGATGGTTTTGTAAGTTACTGTTAGTATTTTGAAAATAATTTGTTGGGTGAGTGGCAGCCAATGGATAAACAGGCAGAGAGAGGTGGCAGAAACGGAATGGTTGGTAAGGTGGTTTAGTCTGGCAGCAGAAACCATGATAGACTGAAGGGGGGCATCCTATGTAAAGGTAAGCCAATTATAATGGAGTTGCAGTAATCAAGTCAAGAGATACAGTAACCATGGAGTGAATTAGGAGCTTTGTGGTGTCATTAGTTAGGAAGGGGCATATTTTGGAGATGTTGTGGAGGTTGAGGCAGCAAGCTTAGGAAACTGATTGGATTTGGGGCTGAAACGAGAGTTCAGACTCCAGGATTACACCTAGCACCCTGGCATGTGGGAACGGGTTGATGGTTGTACCATTGATCTTATATAAGAAGAAATTGGTCGCACACCACCAAAGGTTCAAATGAAGAAGAAATTTCTTTATTCACATGAGTGGTACAAAGTACAGCAGGGTAGGAAAATTTACCGGGGGAGGTTAATCACCCACTTTGGTTTGTGAATATTAACTGGCCTGAGCGGTGTTATTCCTCTTCACGTACCATTGATCTTGACAGAGAAGTCAGGGGAAGGGGCACGTGGGGGATGACGTTTTATGGGCTAGGTTTTGAATAGATTGAGAGGAATTGGTGTGACATCCAGACTGATATGTCAGTCAGTAAATGAGTGATGTATGAGGAGACTGATGTTGTGAGCTGAGGGGTAGAGAGACAGATTCAGGTGTCATGAGCGTAGAAATTATATTGAAAGCCATGGAGGCTATCAGCTGACCCAGGGAGAGGTCCAAGAACAGAACCTTGCACTTTAATGTTTAAAATATAGGGGGTGTGGTGGTATAAGCACAGAAGGTCTGATTGTTTTATTTGATGTTACATGTCTTATGCACTTTATGAACTGTAGCTGCTGGATTTATTTATAAGACTGAACAACAGAGTGCTTCAGATATTGTATTATATAAAGTATTCTATTTGCTCTGAAAGCAAAGGTGCACTTTAGGTCTCTTGAATAAATGTGGCTAACGCATAACTGTTTCAGTGAGAGAAAAGAAAGAAAAAAGTTATAATGTTCTGAACATCTTAAAATAAGCTAGTTAGAAAAAAAAAAACTGTTGCATTAATAAAGAGCAGACACTTCCAAACTCCTATAATTATGACCAAATTGTGATCTTTCCTTATTAGAGCGTTAACATTAACTGATTGATAATGAACCAGTTACTCCCACTCAGAATGAGCATGTTATGAGTCTGGTGAAACAAAGAGCTATTTCTATACAGAAACAAAAGGCCCACATTTTTATTTTTATTTTGCAACACAAATGAAATTACTCTTTAACTACAATAAAAAAGGGGCTCAGCATTAAAAACTGGAAACACAAAATAACTTTTCAGATATTGAAACCTTATAAGTTATACCATCTCTCCATAATTGTTCAGTATATTATACATCGAAAATCACATAGTATTATATTATTTTGCATAACAGGGGAAGGCTAGGGGTTTTACTTTAATGTTAGCCACTCCCTTTTTTAGTATACCTGCTGATAACAAGAGAGCATTAATAGGGTCATTGAGCAAGTCATCAAAAAGTCCACCTAAGTGGTGAGCATACTACAGGACATTTATAAAGACAGACCCTCTGAGTTAAGTATTTTATGTAAGACAATAAAAAAATGTGTCTAGGGAAAATATTTACAAAAAATTGTATATTTTGCAACTCTGCTTGTAAAAGTACAGAATCTCACATGATTTAGAACCTCACTTTCCACCAAAACTCACGTTTTTAATAGTGAAGTAGCTCTCACATTTTATACAATAGTATTTCCGGTATTCAATTACTTAAAACACAAAAGGGACACTTTTATACTATAACCCACATTTATTGTTTTCAATTTAGTTCCATTCTTTTTTTTATCACAGCTGTATTTGAGACTGGAACTGAGAAAATCTGCTATAGATAGTTTGGTTTGGATGCTGTCAATACAACCCAAGTGTGGGCATTATTTTGATGTAAAATATCTTCTGTGTGATTTTTCTTACCTCTGTTGATCAGTGGGAGATGAATGAGCCTTATCTTAATCTAATTATCAGTGCCTGCAGGAAGAGCTGTTTCAGCCAACCTGTGCTGGCTCATAGCAACTAAAGAGAGCCAACCCTGGAAAATGACAGTTAAGGGTTGAAAAATATAGAAATATTTGCGGGAGTGAAGTGTTATCATTATTATCTCACCACAAGAGTCATCATCCCTTTATTTAAACATTGTTAAATAGCCATTTTGTAATGAGACTTTACATATACCTCAAATAGTCAACTAGACCATTATATAGCATAAAAAAAATCTTTATTACAAATATATTTATCTGATCATAACTAATACTGTATCCATCATAACATATAGTTTAAAAGCTATTTTTCATAACTTGCACATCCAGAGGTAAAAACATTAGCTTCCTTCAAGATTTTAGAAGATTACAAGTAGGGTCGATGTGCATGGGTTGACATATTTTGTGGGGGTCTCCCTCTTCCTCAGGACCTTTTGACCTATTTTATTTTCCATGTGCATATTAAATAACATTAAGAAAATATATACCATAAGAGAGATATAAGCATGTTGAATAATATGCAATCAACCAAAAAAATAAAACATTGTACATTCCAATAATATATAGTATCCTCCAAGGAAAGTTAAAAAAAAAAAAAACATAATAAATAAATAAATATTTTTTCTCTGTCTTTTCCTATTCCTTTTTTTGGGTTATAGTTTATATTGTTATTATGTACAATGTTATTATTTTTGGCTTATTTATATTATTCGACTTATGCATTTCCTTAATTTTTGATTTTATATGTACATGAAAACAATCCGAGGTCCAAAGCGGGAAAGAAAGCAGGAGACCCCGGGAAATGCGTTGACACATGCACATCTACCCTACTTTTAATCTTTGTAATCTTTTAGAATCTTGAATGAAGCTGGATGCTGGTATAACCTCTAGATATGCAAGTTATGAAAAATAGCCTTTAAACTATTTGTTATGACAGATAGAGTTTAAATTATTGTAAAATAAATATATTTTTAAAATGAGATTTTTATATACTATACAACAGTCTGGTTGACCATATAAGGCAAAAATAAAGTCCTATTAAAAAATGGCTATTCAGAAATTAGGCTTGTTGGGTGTTATAGGAAAATTTAAACTGTACGACATAGCTCTCCCTCAAACACCCTTCTAAATAGAGTCTTGGGTTCTTTGTAGCATTAATCTGAATTTTTTCATTGCATGAATGCATACGGTAATGCCTGAAAGAATATACTTACTGTTTTATTCTTATTGTAGAGTTTAAATGTTTCTGTTGCTTTATCCTCTCCTCCATCAGTAAACAACATGATGATCTTATTACAGTTTGCTCTTGATACATTAGTCTGTAAAACAAATCAAAGCAAATTTTCTTTACTAAAATATTGAATACATAACCATCAACAATTCTACTTTGTTTTAATATTATATTTAAACCCCATGGAGCTTAGCCATTTTAGGATATATGTTGCTTACAAGTAAAAAACAGTATTTTTTGCTAGAAAATTTCTTAGAAGCCCTAAACATTATATATATATTTTTAGCAGAGACCCTAGAGAATAAAATTACGATTGTTGCAAAATTTTCCACATGGTATTTGCGCAGCGGTCTTTCAAATGCAATTTTCTGGGCAGAAATATTTTTTTGGTCTTACTATTTATTTAATTTTTTGTTTTTTTTACACTGTCCATTTATTTATTTATTTTTCAATCACTTTTATTGCTGTCATAAGGAATGTAAACATCCCTTGTGACAGTAATAGTCAGTGAAAGGTCCTTTTTATTGAGGGATCTGGGGTCTAAAAGACCCCAAATTGCCCCTCTGCAATTAAAAGCATTCAAAACGCCAAGTTTGGCTGTTTTGAGTGATGTCATTTTTTTTTTAATCTGGTGCCTTTAAGGACATCACTTCTGGGTCTTTACATCGGAAACACGATCAGACCCAAATCCGGCTTTTTTCAGGTCTTCGGCCGGCCGGTACGCACTCGGTTCTTCCAGTGGAACGGGAGACCTGGGCGAGCCGCGGAAGGCGGCGGGAGGGGGGGAACGTCCCCTTCTGCTTCTTGTAATGACAACTGAGTGGCTGCTTAGCCACATCGGTTATCATTACAAGAAAGCCGATCTAATAAAAACCTTTGTTCCATAGTATTTGGCTCTGTTCCCACCCACCAACTTCTCACCTCTTGTGTTGCCGTCTACAGAGAATACCTTTAATGAAAACAATCATTTGATGCACAATATTTATGGAATATTATGTAAATACTATGTAAATCTTGACTGAACAATTAAGGTTTAGACCATCTTTGCTACTTCCAGAGATTCCTTTTTAGTCATATTAGAGGACATGGCATATAGGAATTTGTGGTACCAAGCTCAAATTTTAAACAAAATTTCAAGATTTCCATATAACTTCTACAGTCTATATTTTACGATCTAAACTGTTCATTGCGGCATGTAGTTTTCTGTGAAGACATCTCTCCTTATGCAATTTCATAATATCATTTTATTTTTTACTTAGCCTGGTTTATGCAGATTTAATTAAAAGATTTGTTTTTCTGGTAAAAATAGGATTTTTTACTGGTTTATATTGCTCCCACTGCAAAGTGCAGGAGCCTGCATGGGAGAGTTTTTTTTTTTTATAAATATGTTTTTAGCCTCTACAATGGGCTTCTAATAAAGGCTATTTACAATTTTACGCAATGTGGAGTCCGCTCTCAGTTTTTTTTTTTCTATCTCCTGCATCCATTTTTGGAGCTCTGACCTACCGTGAGGAAGGGGGATTGAAGGATCGGTTGGAGTCCACATTCAGATCAAGGAGACCATCTAAGCTTCCTTTGATCCCATTGCCATATGGTAAGGAGGATCAACATCATCTAGTAAGTGGGGATTTATTTAACACTCACTGTTCACAAAGGGTTTCACCTTTTTTGATTAGAACTATTCACGTTTGGGATGCACCAATCCATCATGACAGGAAGAGTGAGCCATTTCCTTTGAAGGATACGGAAGACTTTCTTCTTATCTTAGACTATTGTCACTGGACATTTATGAGCACCGGGCATAGGCACAATTGTTTCTTTTGTTACACTATTATTTATATACACTAGTTTTTCATATGTTTTATTTACCATGGTTTTTGATGTTTTAGAGTGGGTCTAAGGTTTCTCATGCACCTATAGAGCAATCGCTGTTGCCTGCATAGAGTATTACACTTTGACGGTTTTTATAACATTATAAAGAAAACATTACAAATAAAAAGCAATCTAGCGATTTGTGCAGAGCTTATTTTCTCATCTATGTATTTATCCGAAACAGTAACAGTCTAATTTTCTAATAAAAGTCAACCAAAATTTTCTTTTCATGTTATATTTTTTTATCAAGAGAATTTAACTGACTATTTTGGGAAACACGTTTAGTGCTGATTGCTGATAGTTTCATGCATGAGCCCAAATTAGTTGGTCTGCCAATTTATGCATAAGCCATTGTGCATGAAAAACACCAGAAAAGGAGCTTGGTGAAAGCCATTGCTTGTTTACTACTTGTGTCATTATTTAATGTGCTATATGCCCATTACTCCAGGGAGCCCACAGTGGCAATAAACTACATCAGGATGCCAAGCAGGAGGAGCTGCAACTAGGGATCCCTGAAGAGACAAGGATTTAATCATTTCTGCTACTTCGGCTAGGGAAGCAGCTAATTAAGCGCAATCTGTGTATATTTTGCTACAATGGAGGGAGAAGGTGACATTAGGGATCTAACAGTCCCCTGATGTCTCCATAAAGTGAACATGTCACCTGCCCATACTATGACATAGGAGGCTTATTAGCCCCCTTATGATAGTTACATAGTTACATAGTAGGTGAGGTTGAATAAAGACAATAGTCCATCCAGTTCAACCTGTGTAGGTGTGTGTGGCTGTAATCATCTCACATAGCCCTGAATGTTCTGATCCTTGAGATGTAGGTCTAAGAGTCTTTTGAAAGCCACCATACTACCCGCAGAAACCACCTCCTGTGGTAGAGAATTCCACAATCTTGTAGCCCTAGTGTGTATGTAAACAGCAATTGCGCCGCACATGTGAGATATCACTGTGAATGTCGAAGTGATAGCAATAATTCAATGTTAAGTCTAAATTGATAATCTGTAAAGGCTTTAAATTGCTGTCTATGAACAATTTTGGGTAGTTTTCCATCATTTCAAAAGGGGCAAGCTGTTTGAAGGCTTGTATATTTTGTTAAAAAAATTGCATTATATTGTGTTTATTCATACTAAAATGTATTTTAGTGAAATGATTTTCTAAAAATATGCATTGAACAGTTGCGCAAATATTGTGCAACATAAGAACCTGCAATTCCTACCATTTTATTCTACGAAGCCTCTCTTTCAGAAAATATATAATTGTTTAGAGGTTTAAAATAATTTATATTTAAAAAATGCAGATTTTAACCACTTGACCTCCAGAAGATTTAATCCCTTTATGACCAGGCCACTTTTTGCGAAACGGCACTGCATTACTTTAACTGATATTTGCACGGTCATGCAGTACTATACCCAAATAAAATTTATGTAATTTTTTTCCCAAAATAGAGCTTCCTTTTGGTGGTATTTGATCACCACTGCTTTTTTTATATGTTGTGCTATAAACAAAAAAAGACCGACAATTTAAAAAAAAAAAAAAAAGAAACAATATTATTTACATTCTGCTATAAAACATAGCTAAAAAGATTTAGGCCAATATGTATTCTGCTAAATGATTTTGGTAAAAAAAAATGTGCAAAAAGCAAATATTGGTTGGTTTACATGAACGTTACAGTGTCTACAAACTATGGGATATGTACTGGAAATTTTATTTATTTTTATACTAGTAATGTTGGCAATCAGTGACTTATAGCGGGACTACGATATTGCGGCAGACAATCTGACACTAACCCACTAACTGACACTTTGCGGGAAATAGTGTTACTGGCTGGGAAGGAGTTAGCCAATTCTGACACATCTCTCCTACATGCAAAAATCAATATTTTGTTAGAAAAATAATTAGAATCCCAAACATTATATATACAGTGCCTTGCAAAAGTATTCTGCCCCCTTGAACTTTTCGACCCTTTGCCACAATTCAGGCTTCAAACATACAGATATAAAACTGTAATTTTTTGTGAAGAATCAACAACAAGTGGGACACAATCATGAAGTGGAACAAAATTTATTGGATATTTCAAACTTTGTTAAGGCTTCTTTCACACGGTCCGCCTCCGTAGGCGGATCCGTGTTGCTCAGCGGGGATCGATCCGCGATCCCCGCTGAGCCGGGCGGATGACAGCTCCGTCTCCGCTTGCAGAGCGGAGAGGGAGGTGTCTCAGCACCCGCTGCCCTCTATGGGGGATCGGAGGAGAGCGGACCACCTGTGTGTAATCAAGTCTCCGTATAAATGCACCTGCACTGTGATAGTCTCAGAGGTCAGTTTAAAGCCCAGAGAGCATCATGAAGAACAAGGAACACACCAGGCAGGTCCGAGATACTGTTGGAGAAGTTTAAAGCCAGATTTGGATACAAAAAGATTTCCCAAGCTTTAACCAAGGAGCACTGTGCAAGCGATAATATTGAAATGGAAAGAGTATCAGACCACTGCAAATCTACAAAGACCTGGTCGTCCCTCTAAACTTTCAGCTCATACAAGGAGAAGACTGATCAGAGATGCAGCCAAGAGGCCCATTATCACTCTGGATGAACTGCAGAGATCTACAGCTGAGGTGGGAGACTCTGTCCATAGGACAACAATCAGTAGTATACTGCACAAATTCAGCCTTTATGGAAGAGGGGCAAGAAGAAAGCCATTTCTTAAAGATATCCATAAAAAGTGTCGTTTAAAGTTTGCCACAAGCCACCTGGGACACACACCAAACATGTCGAAGAAGGTGCTCTGGTCAGATGAAACCAAAATCAAACTTTTTGGCAACAATACAAAACGTTATGTTTGGCGTAAAAGCAACACAGCTCATCACCCTGAACACACCATCCCAACTGTCAAAAATGGTGGTGGCAGCATCATGGTTTGGGCCTGCTTTTCTTCAGCAGGGACAGGGGAAGATGGTTAAAATTGAGGGGAAGATGGATGGAGCCAAATACAGGACCATTCTGGAAGAAAACCTGATGGAGTCTGCAAAAGACCTGAGACTGGGACGGAGATTTGTCTTCCAACAAGACAATGATCCAAAACATAAAGCAAAATCTACAATGGAATGGTTCACAAATAAACATATGCAGGTGTTAGAATGGCCAAGTCAAAGTCCAGACCTGAATCCAATCAAGAATCTGTGGAAAGAACTGAAAACTGCTGTTCACAAACACTCCATCCAACCTCACTGAGCTCGAGCTGTTTTGCAAGGAGGAATGGGCAAAAATGTCTCTCGATGTGCAAAACTGATAGAGACATACCCAAGCTGTAATCGCAGCAAAAGGTGGCGCTACAAAGTATTAACTTAAAGGGGCTGAATAATCTTGCACGCCCATATTTTCCATTTTTTATTTGTTAAAAAAGTTTGAAATATCCAATAAATTGAGTTCCACTTCATGATTGTGTCCCACTTGTTGTTGATTCTTCACAAAAAATTACAGTTTTATATCTTTATGTTTGAAGCCTGAAATGTGGCAAAAGGTCGAAAAGATCAAGGGGGCCGAATACTTTCGCAAGGCACTGTGTATATATGTATATATATATATATATATATATATATACTGCCCACTTTTTTTGTATAATATGAAAGATGATGTTAGGCCAAGTAAACAGATACCTAACATGTCACGCTTTTATATTGCGTTTGCCCGTTGAATGGCAGCAAACTACGGTGCTTAAAATTCTCCAGTGGTGACGCTTTAAATGCCTTTACAGGTTACCAGTTTAGAGTTACACAAGAGGTCTGGAGCTAGAATTATTTCTCTCATTCACGACAATACCTCACATACAGTATCTCACAAAAGTGAGTGCACCCCTCACATTTTTGTAAATATTTTATTATACCTTTTCATGTGACAACACTGAAGAAATTACACTTTGCTACAATGTAAGATAGTGAGTGTACAGCTTTTATAACAGTGTAAATTTGCTGTCCCCTCAAAATAACTCAACACACAGCCATTAATGTCTAAACCGCTGGCAACAAAAGTGAGTACACCCCTAAGTGGAAATGTCCAAATTGGGCCCAAAGTGTCAATATTTTGTGTGGCCACCATTATTTTCCAGGACTGCCTTAACCCTCTTGGGCATGGAGTTCACCAGAGCTTCCCAATTTGCCACTGGAGTCCTCTTCCACTTCTCCATGATGACATCACAGAGCTGGAGGATGTTAGAGACCTTGCGCTCCTCCACCTTCCATTTGAGGATGCCCCACAGATGCTCAATAGAGTTTAGGTCTGGAGACATGCTTGGCCAGTCCATCACCTTTATCCTCAGCTTTTTTAGCAAGGCAGTGGTCATCTTGGAGGTGTGTTTGGGGTTGTAATCATGTTGGAATACTGCCCTGCAGCTGAGTCTCAGAGGAGAGGGGATCATGGTCTGCTTCAGTATGCCACAGTACAAGTTGGCATTCATGGTTCCCTCAATGAACTGTAACTCCCCAGTTCCAGCAGCATTCGTGCAGCCCAAGACAATGACACTCCCACCACCATGCTTAACTGTAGGCAAGACACTTTTCTTTGTAATCCTCACCTGGTTGCCGCCACACATGCTTGAAACCATCTGAACCAAATAAGTTTATATAGGTCTTATCAGACCACTGGACATGGTTCCAGTATTCCATGTCCTTAGTCTGCATGTATTCAGTAAACTGTTTGCGGGCTTTCTTGTGCATCATCTTTAGAAGAGGCTTCATTCTGGGGAGACAGCAATGCAGACCAAATTGATGCAGTGTGCGATGCATGGTCTGAGCACTGCCCCCCCCCCCCACACCCCTTCAACCTTTGCAGCAATCCTGGCAGCACTCATATGTCTATTTCCCAAAGACAACCTCCGGATATGACACTGAGCATGTGCACTCATCTTCTTTGGTCAACTATGGCGAGGCCTGTAGGCCTGTTCTGAGTGGAACCTGTCCTGTTACACTGCTATGTGGTCTTGGCCACCATGCTGCAGCTCAGTTTCAGGGTCTTGGTATCTTAATGTAGAGCAAAATTATTTTTTTCAGATCCTCAGGGAGTTCTTTGCCATGAGATGTCATGTTCAACTTCCATTGATCAGTATGAGAGAGTTAAAGTGATAATACGATTTAAAACACCTGCTCCCCATTCACACCTGAGCCCTTGTAACGCTAATGAGTCACATGACACTGGGGAGGGAAAATGGCTAACTGGGCCCAAGTTGAACATTTTCACTTAGGGGCATACTCCCTTTTGTTGCCAGCGGTTTAGAAATTAATGACTGTGTGTTGAGTTATTTTGAGGGGACAGCAAATTTACACTGTTATACAAGCTGTACACTCACTACTTTACATTGTAGCAAAGTGTAACTTCTTTAGGCTACGTTCACATTTGGACGTAGCGGATCGCGGACAGAATCACCACGATTCTGCCCGCGATCCAGAAATCATTGCAAATCGCGGGACGCGACCGTGCATTGACCGTGATTTGCAATGGCACCCCAAACGTTATGCGATGTTGCAGCAATTTCCACCTGTCGAATCGCTGTAACATTGCGCAAACAAAATTGCGGGACGCATGACGCCCCAAAGAAGCTCTTGTACCTTTTTTGGGCGTCATGCGTCCCGCGATTTTGTTTGCGCGATGTTACCGCTATTGGGCAGGCGGAAATCGCTGAAACATCGCATAGCGTTTGGGGTGCCATTGCAAATCCCGGGCAACGCACAGGCGTCATGCGATTTGCAATGATTTCTGGATCGCGGGCAGAATCCGTTACGCCCACATGTGAACGTAGCCTCAATGTTGTCACATGAAAAGATATAATAAAATATTTACAAAAATGTGAGGGGTGTACTCACTTTTGTGAGATACTGTATGTGGTGTGATCACTGTTCACATATGTGTGCAGGAGTATCGTATGCATTTGCGCGTAAGCATGTGGGGACAGGAGTGCCCCGCTCCTTAACAACCAGCTTACACTGTGCCCTGATTGGCAAGGATTTGCCCTAGCAGGACGCAGCATGCACTGTGCAGCACTTAGTACATTGCACGGTGTTCATCGGGGCGAACACCCTGCAAATTCAGGTGTTTGGCGATTGGCCGAACAGGCAAATGTTCGGCCCGGACTTATGCTCAGGCTGAACCGTTTGCCCCTTCCTACTTTTCATATGAATGAATCTGCTTACAAATTTTTAGATCATATTAGTCTTATTCGTGACTGATAACCAGATTGGTTCTGGAAACCACAGAACTGCTTAACTTTTTTTAAAGACGTATTGAAAAAAAAAACAATCATGGAAGAAAAATATGTTACAATCTCTTATAAATATTTACATGTATCTAGTTCACTTTTACAAAGTTCATTTGGGATTATTTAACCAAGTCTCAGAAAACATTATAAACATTTCCTATAATATAATTATTGCGGATTTCAAAACCACTGTATATCCTGCTTCTCCATATGCTTGTTTTATGACTTAATGAAAAGTAATATTTCTTATTGGCAGAACAGCTGTCCTGAGAGGATATATAGAATGTCAAATTATTATTTAGTCATATATAACCGGTTCCAGCAAAGACTGATTATCTCTATTTCCCGAGAGCTCATGACTCTTCGTATCTTAATTTCCCCAGATATATCAGGTCCACAATCGCGCACACATCTTCTCTTCCTCTTCATTTTGTAAGATAAATTGTAACAATACTATTTAACTAATAAGTGTATCTCTTATAAATGAAGAATGTGCATTTGGAAAAGAAATCCTTTACATCCTATAGGGAAATCAGCAAAGTTCTACATCTATTTCTGTCTCCCTATGAATGAGAAATGACCAAAGAAACAATTAAATAAGTATGCTTTTAACTTTTGCCACTTGTGACCAGCAAAAATAAAAATTGACTCTAGACATATAAAATGGCAATAGATGCACTTCCTTTTTTTTTTTTCATTTATTATTAAAAACAATTTACTTAAGCATTTTTCATTACACACCAGGCAGGTCTGAGATACCGTTGTGGAGAAGTTTAAAGCTGGATTTGGATACAAAAAGATTTCCCAAGCTTTACACATCCCAAGGAGCACTGTGCAAGCGATAATATTGAAATGGAAAGAGTATCAGACCATTGCAAATCTACGAAGACCTTGCCGTCCCTCTAAACTTTCAGCTCATACAAGGAGAAGACTGATCAGAGATGCAGCCAAGAGGCCCATGATCACTCTGGATGAACTTCAGAGATCTACAGCTGAGGTGGGAGACTCTGTCCATAGGACAACAATCAGTCGTATACTGCACAAATCTGGCCTTTATGGAAGAGTGGCAAGAAGAAAGCCATTTCTTAAAGATATCCATAAAATAAGTAATTTAAAGCTTGCCACAAGCCACCTGGGAGACACACCAAACATGTGGAAGAAAAAAAACAAAAAGCAGAGCGCCTCTAAGTGTTATCAGTTTAATTAAAAGGGTAAGGCAGGTACAGGAAAACTGCTCACATTTAAAACAGTATAAAATAGCTCATCTGTTAGGTGGTCTGCAGGAACACAGGGGTCCACGGCTGGATGTTTGTGGCTCCAAGAGGTGGTGCAGGGGATGGTGAAGGAGGGAGATGTCTGGAGGGCCAAGAGACCAGATAGTAGGATGGCCAGCGGCTTCAGGAAGGTGTTCTGTTCCTCAGGGAGACACCTGGTGTGCAGAGAGACCGTTAGGTAGGATGGCTGGCGGCTTCAGAAGGGCGCCCTGCTCCTCAGTACATCCAGCGCCGACACATAGGGGAGCCCAGCGTGACAGATCCAGCAGCCAATCGCACAACGCGTTTCCGAGCGTGCGCAGTAGCCTCACAGGGCGCGCGCGCTCCTTTCTCAAGTGCAGTCCGATACGCGCTTCCCGATTGGCCGAAAGGCAAACCCCATGCCATTGGCTGGGGAGGAGGCGGGAGCCGGGAGGACTGAAGAGAAGCCACCACGCGGGGGGACTGAGGAAGCCGCGAGCCGCTGCTGGACACCAAGAGCTCACCCAGAGGTTGGCCATTGTCATCACCCATGTTGGTAAGAAGAGAAGGGCGAGGCAGGAGACAGACACAGATGTGAGGTAAAAGCACTGGCCTCGCACGGGGGGGGACACGCTTACGCTGGTCACTTTGCATTGAAAGGGGGCATGCTGGCATCTCTGCATTGAAAGGGGGCATGCTGGCATCTCTGCATTGAAATTGGGCATGCTGGCATCTCTGCATTGAAAGGGGGCATGATGGCATCTCTGCATTGAAAGGGGGCATAATGGCATCCCTGCATTAAAAGGGGGCATAATGGCATATCTGCATTGAAAGGGGGCATGATGGCATCTCTGCATTGAAAGGGGGCACGGTGGCATCTCTGCATTGAAAGGGGGCACGCTGGCATCTCTGCATTGAAAGGGGGCATGCTGGCGTCACTGCATTGAAAGGGGGCACGCTGGCGTCACTGCATTGAAAGGGGGCACGCTGGTCTCTGTGATATTGAAAGGGGGCACGCTGGTCTCTGTGATATTGAAAGGGGGCACGCTGGCATTTCTGCATTGAAAGGGGGCACGCTGGCATCTCTGCATTAGAAGGGGGCACACTGGTCTCTGTGCATTGAAAGGGGGCACGCTGGTCTCTCTGCATTGAAAGGGGGCACGCTATACCTTAATTATTGAAGGTCCCTTTCACACTTTTGTGACCTCAAAGTCACGCAATTTTTTAGAGCGTGTTTTGCCACAAAGCAATGCCTATTACATTTTTCTGTTTGTGCCCCCCAAAAAAATTTTGAGCACCAGCCGCCACTGATCTGATCTCTTAATTTGTAAAAAGCACACATCTCTCTCCCTGGCTAACTGCTAGCAATTTCTCTAATTAGACTACACTGCACTGTCTGAAAAACTGCAAATCACTTTGTTCTTCATGCCTGAAAAACACAATCTTCTCTCTCCCTAATTCACTGCTGGCATTGTCTCACTGTACTGTCTGAAAAACTGCAAATCACTTTACTCTCCCTGCCTGAAAAACATGATCCTTTCCCTCCCCATACTCACACTGCTGGCAATGTCTCACTGCACTGTCTAACAAACTTGCAAAATACCTATTCTCTCCCTACTTCAAACATGTCACTCTCCCTGTCTCCTGTCTCACCCACACAATCACACTACATGCTGTGGCTGTGCGAGCAGCCTTTATATAGTGTTACAAAAAGGAGCAAAACCAGGACTAAGCCCTGTCCCACCCACTCAGCGCTTAGGTCAATGCAATACCACACCAAGAGTAATCAAACCCTTAAGGGATGAGCTGAGCCTAGTATTAGATCACTGAAAAAATTCAAACAGAAAGCTGCTGCTATACCAAAAAAGAATTATAAAAAAAAGGTGCGTCTATAAACAAAGCCTATAAATGCATTAGTAGGGAGGAATCGAGCAACTATAGACCAGTGAGTCTGACATCAATAGTAGGCAAATTAATGGAAACCCTATTAAAGGATAGGATTGTGGAACATCTTAAATCCCATGGATTGCAAGATGAAAAACAACATGGGTTTACTTCAGAGAGATCATGTCAAACAAATCTTATAGATTTTTTTGACTGGGTGACTAAAATAATAGATGGTGGAGGTGCAGTAGACATTGCATATCTAGATTTTAGTAAGGCTTTTGACACTGTCCCACATAGAAGACTTATCAATAAACTGCAGTCATTGAGCATGGACTCCCATATTGTTGAGTGGATTAGGCAGTGGCTGAGTGACAGACAATAGAGGGTTGTAGTCAATGGAGAACATTCAGAACAAGGTCATGTTACCAGTGGGGTACCTCAGGGATCTGTACTGGGACCAATTTTGTTTAATATCTTCATAAGTGATATTGCAAAAGGCCTCGATGGTAAGGTTTGTCTTTTTGCTGATGACACAAAGATATGTAACAGGGTTGATGTTCCTGGAGGGAAACGCCAAATGGAAAAGGATTTAGGAAAACTAGAAGAATGGTCAGAACTCTGGCAACTGAAATTTAATGTGGATAAGTGCAAGATAATGCACCTGGGGTGTAAAAACCCAAGGGCAGAATATAGAATATTTGACACAGTCCTGACCTCAGTATCTGAGGAAAGGGATTTAGGAGTAATTATTTCAGAAGACTTAAAGGTGGGAAGACAATGTAATAGAGCAGCACGAAATGCCAGCAGAATGCTTGGATGTATAGGGAGAGGTATAAGCAGTAGAAAGAGAGAAGTGCTTATGCCGCTGTACAGAACACTGGTGAGACCTCACTTGGAGTATTGTGCGCAGTACTGGAGGCCATATCTCCAGAAGGATATAGATACTCTAGAGAGAGTTCAGAGAAGAGCTACTAAACTAGTACATGGATTGCAGGAAAAAACTTACCAGGAAAGGTTAAAGGACCTTAACATGTATAGCTTGGAAGAAAGAAGAGACAGAGTGGATATGATAGAAACTTTTAAATACATAAAGGGAATCAACTCGGTAAAGGAGGAGAGCATATTTAAAAGAAGAAAAACTACCACAAGAGGACACAGTTTTAAATTAGAGGGGCAAAGGTTTAAAAGTAATATGAGGAAGTATTACCTTACTGAGAGAGTAGTGGATGCATGGAATAACCTTCCTGCTGAAGTGGTAGCTGCAAATACAGTGAAGGAGTTTAAACATGCATGGGATAGGCATAACGCTATCCTTCATATAAGATAAGGCCCGGGACTATTCATAGGATTCAGATATATTGGGCAGACTCGATGGGCCAAATGGTTCTTATCTGCCGACACATTCTATGTTTCTATGTTTCTATGTTAATGCACTAGCAGTGCTGTGATATATATATAGTGTGGGGCGTGTACAGCTTTATATAGTGTGGGGCGTGTACTTAGCCCCTGAGCCATGATTGGCTATAGGCAGCCTGCCTTTTGTTCAATCATGGCACAGATGATTTCACTGGCCAAAAAATGGAGGTCAGGGTGCATGCTTTGGCCAATCACATAACGTACTGCACTCGCCGTACGCACGCAGTGCTTTATGGGCTCTCAAATTTCCCGTGATAAAGCACATTTGTTCATCATTCGATGAACGATCAAACGACCGATGCTCGAGTCGAGCTTAGCTTCGACTCGAACTCAAAGCTCATTCCTACACACAAAAGGACACTGCTTGCTACAAATCCCTTCCTGAAGAGTATTGAATAAGACAATAAACAGTAAATAGTTATCAGAACAGTGGTCAAATCCATTCATGTATAGCCTATATGGAGAAATCTGATTTTTTTTGTTTTTGTTTAGCCTGCAGGCTGTGAGAAAACATTTTAGTAGTGTAAGGCCAGCTTGACAATGTTGGAATACTTACATTTCGGAGTTGGTCAAAAGCAAACTTGAAGCCTTGCTTGTAGTCTGTTGTCCCTTTAGCTGTGATATTATTGACTGCTTCTTTCAGAACCTTTTTATTGCGGACATTTGCCTGGACAAGATGGTGGAAGCAGCTGACATCATGGGCATTGCTGTTAAACTAAAACAAAAAAAAAATGAATGTTGGTGACTAAAGGAACTAATAAACCTAGATTTTGATCACATTTTTAGACAAAAGTATTCTGGAAGAAAACCAAGGGAGAAAACTCTTTGCCAAATAAAAAGCAATGAAAATGCCACAGATACTTGCATTTCCCATCTGTCTGCCCTGTTGGATATAGATTTACTAGCTTTGCATACATATGTTGTATGGATTATTTAGTTACATTTAAGTTCAATCTAATTACATAACATTCTAATGAGTTTTAAAGAAAAATCCCAATTCTTCCACGGTCCTGTATAGTGCACATTATACTGTAGGCATTCAACATAACATTAAAGAACAACTGTAAATTTAAACACACTAGCTAATTTGAAATATGAAGACACACCAATCAGCTTTTGAAATACTACCTCTTACCTCTACTAATATTAACTTGTTCACTGGGTGCTGTCATGAAAAACCCAGGCTAATGTTTACAGTGCTATTTTTTAATATTAATATATATGTGTGTATATATATATATATATATATATATATATATATATATATATATATATATATATATACGTTTGTCAGCATTCTAACTGAACAACGGTACAATAAGGGCAGGCTCTACAGATCAATACATATAACATACATAGCATCTTCTCCACATACTCCAGTGGTTTCAGGTTTCAGCAGGAGGCGCTAAAGTTTCATTCTTTATAAACCACACTCATGTAATCACTGGGAAAACAGATTACAAACTGATGAAAGACATCTGCCCCAGTATACTACGGTAGACCAGGACTGAAAGAACAGCAAATAAGGCTTCAGTGATTTTTAAAGGGGCATTCAACTTTTTGCAGTTGGCTGGATGATATCATATAGAGTAGGCAGGACTTAGCTATGTGGAGCTAACTTCTTTCAGCAGTTTGTGGTTTGAAATAACTTGAGCAGACTTCAGTAAAAAAAACATGGCTCCTGGATTTTCAGTAAAGTAAAGCTTGGCTTATAAGTCTATGTAACAGCACTTTCATTCCTTTTTATTTTCCATGTCCCATAACTTATAAAATTATAAATACCAACAAGAAGAGGTTCTCCCCTTGCAGAATTTTCTTTTTGCTTTACACAGTTTCATTTTTATTACATAACCATAATTTGAAGACATTCCTAACAGAACTTTTTGGAGAACATATCCATTCTGACAGGCTGACACAGATACATATATTTGCATCTCTTTTTATATAAATGCTAAAAACGATGCACTACAGGAATTGTTTTATTTCTCTATCTAAAGTCTTTTTAGACAAATGTGTTCCTTCTGACAAAACACAGCTGCCATGAATAGGTAATAGTTCGAAACACTAAATACTTTCCTGTGTGGCCACACTTACAGGTATCATCTTTCAATAAATATTTTATTTTAATAGTACATGGAAAATAGAAGAAAAAACATACTTTAACAGTTTTGATCAATGATACTTTGAAAATAACTGTCTCTTTTTTAGTTACAATAGGATAAATTTACAAAGCTAATATGTCAATATAAATATTCCTATTTTGATGTAAGTGGCAGCTATTTTCATAGTCAATTGAACTTTTAAATCTACAATCACATGACTTAAAATAAAGATTGTTATCCTAATCTTAAAGCTTTGTGAATTGAGCCTTTTGTACAACGGTTACTCTCTCACTTGGCCAAATACACATTAGCTGTCTTTTGGTGGTACTCAATCACATTTGTTTTTCTTTTTTTTTACAATAAATAGAAAAGAATTAAAAAACAAAACAAAAAAAAAACAGTTTTTCTTTTTTTTTCTGCTCTAAATGTTTGCAAATAAATAACCGTTCTACATAAATTTAAGCCAAAAGGCATTCTGATGCATTTCTTTGGTAAATCTGAGTATATTATTTAGTCTGTGTGAAAGTTATAGTGTCTACAATCTATGGTATATATACTGTATATGAAATGTATTAACCCTGATGTTCTGACTGCCTCATTTCTTGACAACCTAAAATATGCCAGGACAGCAAAAATACCCCCCAAATGACCCCTTTTTAGAAAATATTTATTGAATGCCATGGTTATTTTTTTTAGTTGTAATTATTTGCCACAAATGTTTGGGAAAAAGTAAACATATATATATATATATATATATATTTTTTTTTTTTTTTTCTTTTTTCAAAGTTGTCATTTAAACAAGTTATTTCCAAAACACATTTCCCAACTCCTCCAAAGTATGGGGATACCCCACGTGTGAGACTTTTTCGCTGTTTAGATGCATAGAGGGCCTCAAAACCCAGGAGGCACCTTCAAGGGGCATGCATTTTGTATCTAATTTCCTGACTACCTATTACATTTCATGAGGCCCTGATGTGCTAGGAGAAGCACCCCAAAAATGACCCATTTTGCAAAGTAGATCCTCCCTCATATTTAATTAGTGGCATGGTAAGTCTTTAGAAGATTAGGTTTTTTGCCTAAAGTTTTTAAAGAATGAAGAAAGAAAATGCATTTACATACAGTTGTCAATAAATAAGATATGTCTCACACAAATAATGGGCATATGTAGGATTACACCCCAAAACACATTCTGCTATTCCTTGTGGGTAGAAACACCCACAAATGACCACATTTTAAAGAGTAAACACCATAACGTTTAAGAGTCATCTGGAGTTTTTTGAAGATTTTATTTTTTCTGTCATAAGCTTTTGGAAAATGTAGCAATAAAAATAAAATTGTATTTTTTTTACACAAAGTTGTAAAATAATAAGACATTTCTATCACACAACATGGGCATACTTAGAATTACACCCCACACCCCAAAACATGTTCTGCTACTCTTCTTGAGTAGGGGGATAATATAAATGTTAGACTTTCTTTGAGCCTATCTGCATAAAGGGGCTCAAAATCAAGTAAGCACCTTCAGGCTCCCAAGGGGCATTAATTACGCATCTAATTTCCTAACTAGCCATCACTTTTGTGGAGGCCCTGGGAAAGTAGAAACACCTAAAAAATAACCACATTTTGAAGTGTATACACCCGAAACACCCCAAGGTATTTTTTTAAGAAGCATGTTGAGTCTTTATTTATTTATATTTTATTTTTTGCAACATATTTTTGGAAAATGTGGAAAGAAAATGATTTTTTTTTACATTTTTTTTACACAGTTGTCAATGTATTACCATAGTTCTAACACACAGCATGTGCATATTTATAATTTACTATTTATGATTTCACACAAAACATATTCTGCTACTCCTCCTGTATCAAAAACAGTGTACTGTAATGCTCGCCTCTGTACAAGCGGTCAGGGAGTTTTTCTTAGTGTAGCGTCTCCTAAAGCAGTCCCAGTTCCTATAAGACAAGCAAGCCTAGTCTATTACATAGGCTAGTACATGGCTGCCCCCAGAAGTGCCATGTTCACTGGCCGGGAAGTAAAGGAGTTTGATCAAAGGGTGAACAAAAGAGTTCCTGTACTTCCAGAAGTGAGTTGTCCATAGGTGATGGCTGACTGGTGTCTCAGAGGAACTTAGTCAGAAGGAGGTGCAGATGGGTCAGTTCAGGCAGCAGGCAGACATGGTTAATAAACAGGCAAATAATTGGTCCAGGCAGCAGGCAGAAATGTGTTAGAGCAAACACTGCACCGGTGTGGTGGTGATCAGGAACACTGTTAATGACTCCACTGGCTCTGGTGACAATGGCACTGGTGTGGCTAATGATCAGGTAAATTGTTACTGGTTGCACTGGTGCAATTACATTTTCACTGGTGTGGAAGCAATCAGGTATACTGGTGATGAGCCTGGTGTGGAGGTGACTAAGGATCAGCTCATGTTCCCTATTGGGAAGCTGTCAAGGCCAACAGCCAATCATAGGCACAGCTGCATATATGCAAGGTGTGTTCTGCAGGGCAGGGAGTTCTTCTGCTGCCTATAACTGTCTGTGGGCTTTGACAGCTTCCTGGTGGGAGAGATTGGGTGGGTTCAAACTAAAGTCAAACATGCTTGAGCTCATCCCTGGTGGTGATCAGGGCAACAGTTGCTGTCTTACACTGGTCTGGTGACATTGGGACTAATGTGGTGGTGATCAGGGTTACTGTTGCTGGCTGCATTAACTGTGGTGACATTGGCACTGGTGTGACAGTGATCAGAAAATCTAGTTTTAGTTTATAATGGTCTGGTGACACTGGGTCTGGTGGCAGCATTTTTGACAGCTTACACTGGTCTGGTATGGCCACAACACTGTTTTGGTTTACACTGTACTGGTGTGTTGGTGATTGCTGACACCATGACTGGTTGCACTGGTCGTGTGACACTGGGACTGGTGTGACTAGTGGTAAGGGACATTGGCTGGCTGCAAAGGCATACAGTGTTATCAGAGCAGCCAGACAGTTTCCCTGATCACTGGCCACACCAGTTCCAGTGTCATCATAATGACACTGTACTGGTCCGGTCCAGGACTTTTTTTTTCATGCATTGAATCCTTCAGTGCAATCACTGTAAGGTGCAGTTTCCTCTTACAGTCAATTACCATGTGAGGAAAAACACAGCAAAGACTGCAGCATGCAACCTTTGTTTACAACTGTGATTACTGCAATTGTTAACAGCCATTTCATGATACAGAGCCAATTTCATTGGCCCTGTACCCCAATCTGTGATCCGCTGTGTTTGTAGGACACAGAGCAGAGAGCTCACAGTGCTCACAGTGTGTGTGTGAGAGCACTGAGAGCACTGTGCACCCTCTACAGTGGGAGATGTTTTAATACCCCCTACATCCAGGAGTGAGCCACCCGGGCATTTATATACAGTAAAGCGTCCATACAGCAAGTGATTAAAGCATATACAGTACCTTCATGTCATTTGTAAAATACCTTAGCATCTGTTGTGCCAGTTTTGTCAGCAAATTAAATTGCTGGCAAAACTGGTACTATAAAGTACATGCTAATGAATTTTGCAAATGAAGTAATGGTAAATTCTTTACATTTTTATTGCTTTTTTTTTTAATTATTATATATACTAATAAACAATTCCTATATTACCAGTAAAAAAAAAATAAAAGTTAGTAATTAAGAGTTAATTTAGAAACAAATATTTAAAGAAAAAAAAAAACATGAAAAAAAAAATCATCAGTAGAAGAATTAGCAAAATAACACTATTTTTAGATTGAGGAGGGTTTCAGTCACTGTAAATGTAATAGAAATATAGAATATCATTTAGGCAGCTGTATGAGTCTACATACTCACAGGTTCTGAAACTGCTTAAACAGCTAAGCACTTAAGCACACCTTAAAACCATATTATTTTAATTGTGTTTAGGTGACTTGCAGTAATTTATCTTAAATTATCCAATTGCCTGAGCTACATAATCTAGGTAATTTATATTAATTACTGACCTGCTGACAATGTGCAATTTAGCTGAGCTGGAAAAACATTAGATAAATGTGGTAAATAAATTGCTATATTTTTATGTGAGAAACCCCTGTGTTGCCTTCTCTAGCTTCAAAGTATGATATGCCTAACAACAAGTAAACAAATGCTGTAACACTCACAGCAGTGACACTTTATGAGCTGTTGAAGAAAATGCTATTGTGTTAGATAATTTTACTGCAGTTTTTTATTGATTTATTTTGTAAGCTGTTAATCAAGGGAAAATGTGCTGTTAATTGCATACTCCAAAAATAAATATAAGGGTAAACAAATAGTATAACATTAAGATAATTGTTATTATAATTATTGAACAACATATCAAACAATAAGAAAAACATTTGTGCATTGTGGTTTATACGCATATACAGTACACTTAGTGAGTATTTTATTATTTTTATATTATTTATATCTTTTCATGTGACAACACTGAAGAAATGACACTTTGCTACAATGTAAAGTAGTAAGTGTACAGCTTTTTTTAACAGTGTAAATTTGCTGTCCCCTCAAAATAACTCAACACACAGCCATTAATCTCTAAACCGCTGGCAACAAAAGTAAGTACACCCCAAAGTGAACATGTCCAATTTGGGCCCTAAGTGTCAATAATTTGTGTGGCCACCATTATTTTCCAGCACTGCCTTAGCCCCCTTGGACATGGAGTTCACCAGAGCTTCACAGGTTGCCACTGGAGTCCTCTTCCACTCCTCCATGATGACATCACTGAGCTGGTGGATGTTAGAGACCTTGCGCTCCTCCACCTTCTGTTTGAGGATGCGTCACAGAGGCTCAATAAGGTTTAGGTCTGGGGACATGGTTGGCCAGTCTATTACCTTTACCCTAAGCTTCTTTAGCAAGGCAGTGGTCATCTTGGAGGTGTGTTTGGGGTCGTTATAATGTTGGAATACTGCCCTGTGGCCGAGTCTCTGAAGGAAGGGGATCATGCTCTGCTTCAGTTTGTTACAGTACATTTTGGCATTCATGGTTCCCTCAATGAACTGTAGCTCCCCAGTGCCGGCAACACTCATGCAGCCCCAGACCATGACACTCCCACCACCATGCTTGACTGTAGGCAAAACACTTGTCTTTGTACTCCTCATCTGGTTGCCACCACACACGCTTGACACCATTTGAACCAAATAAGTTTTGGTCTCATCAGACTACAGGACATGGTTCCAGTAATCCATGTCCTTAGTCTGCTTGTCTTCCGCAAACTGTTTGCAGGATTTCTTGTACAACATCATTAGAAGAGGCTTCCTTCTGGGATGACAGCCATGCAGACCAATTTGATGCAGTGTGCGGCATATGGTCTGAGCACTGACAGACTGACCCCCCCACCCCTTCAACCTCAGTAGCAATGCTGGCAGCACTCATACATCTATTTCCCAAAGACAAGCTCTGGATATGACGCTGAGCACATGCACTCAACTTCTTTGGTCGACCATGGCGAGGCCTGTTCTGAGTGGAACCTGTCCTGTTAAACCGCTGTATGGTCTTGGCCACCGTGCTGCAGCTCAGTTTTAGGGTCTTGGCAAACTTCTTACAGCCTAGGCCATCTTTATGTAGAGCAACAATTCTTTTTTTTCAGATCCTCAGAGAGTTCTTTGCCATAAGGTGCCATGGTAAACTTCCAGTGACCAGTATGAGAAAGTGGGAGCGATAACACCAAATTTAACACACCTGCTCCCCATTCACACCTGAGACCTTGTAACACTAACAAGTCACATAACACCGGGGAGGGAAAATGGCTAATTGGGCCCAATTTTGACATTTTCACTTAGGGGTGTACTCACTTTTGTTGCCAGTGGTTTAGACATTATTGGCTGTGTGTTGAGTTATTTTGAGGGGACAGCAAATTCACTCTATTTTACAAGCTGTACACTCACTACTTTACATTGTAGCAAAGTGTCATTTTTTTCAGTGTTGTCACATGAAAATATATAATAAAATATTTACAAAAATGTCAGGGGTGTACTCACTTTTGTGAGATACTGTATATATATATATATATACAGTGGGTACGGAAAGTATTCAGACCCCCTTAAATTTTTCACTCTTTGTTATATTGCAGCCATTTGCTAAAATCATTTAAGTTCATTCTTCTTCCTCATGAATGTACACATAGCACCCCATACTGACAGAAAAACACAGAATTGTTGACATTGTTGCAGATTTATTAAAAAAGAAAAACTGAAATATCACATGGTCCTAAGTATTCAGACCCTTTGCTGTGACACTCATATATTTAACTCAGGTGCTTTCCATTTCTTCTGATCATCCTTGAGATGGTTCTACACCTTCATTTGAGTCCAGCTTTGTTTGATTATACTGATTGGACTTGATTAGGAAAGCCACACACCTGTCTATATAAGACCTTCCAGATCACAATGCATGTCAGAGCAAATGAGAATCATGAGGTCAAAGGAACTGCCTGAAGAGCTCAGAGACAGAATTGTGGCAAGGCACAGATCTGGCCAAGGTTACAAAAAGATTTCTGCTGCACTTAAGGTTCCTAAGAGCACAGTGGCCTCCATAATCCTCAAATGGAAGACGTTTGGGACGACCAGAACCCTTCCTAGAGCTGGCCGTCCGGCCAAACTGAGCTATCGGGGGAGAAGAGCCTTGGTGAGAGAGGTAAAGAAGAACCCAAAGATCACTGTGGCTCCAGAGATGCAGTCAGGAGATGGGAGAAAGTTGTAGAAAGTCAACCATCACTGCAGCCCTCCACCAGTCGGGGCTTTATGGCAGAGTGGCCCGACGGAAGCCTCTCCTCATGAAAGCTCGCATGGAGTTTGCTAAAAAACACCTGAAGGACTCCAAGATGGTGAGAAATAAGATTCTCTGGTCTGATGAGACCAAAATAGAACTTTTTGGCCTTAATTCTAAGCGGTATGTGTGGAGAAAACCAGGCACTGCTCATCACCTGTCCAATACAGTCCCAACAGTGAAGCATGGTGGTGGCAGCATCATGCTGTGGGGGTGTTTTTCAGCTGCAGGGACAGGACGACTGGTTGCAATCGAGGGAAAGATGAATGCGGCCAAGTACAGGGATATCCTGGACAAAAACCTTCTCCAGAGTGCTCTGGACCTCAGACTGGGCCAAAGGTTTACCTTCCAACAAGACAATGACCCTAAGCACACAGCTAAAATAACGAAGGAGTGGCTTCACAACAACTCCGTGACTGTTCTTGAATGGCCCAGCGAGAGCCCTGACTTAAACCCAATTGAGCATCTCTGGAGAGACCTAAAAATGGCTGTCCACCAACGTTTACCATCCAACCTGACAGAACTGGAGAGGATCTGCAAGGAGGAATGGCAGAGGATCCCCAAATCCAGGTGTGAAAGACTTGTTGCATCTTTCCCCAAAAGACTCCTGGCTGTATTAGATCAAAAGGGGGCTTCTACTAAATACTGAGCAAAGGGTCTGAATACTTAGGACCATGTGATATTTCAGTTTTTCTTTTTTAATAAATCTGCAACAATGTCAACAATTCTGTGTTTTTCTGTCAGTATGGGGTGCTATGTGTACATTCATGAGGAAGAAGAATGAACTTAAATGATTTTAGCAAATGGCTGCAATATAACAAAGAGTGAAAAATTTAAGGGGGTCTGAATACTTTCCGTACCCACTGTATATATATATATATATATATATATATACACACACTTTATTGTCAGAAGTGTTGGGGCGCCTGCCTTTACACGCACATGGACTTTAATGTCATCCCAGTCTTAGTCCGTAGGGTTCAATATTGAGTTGGCCCACCCTTTGCAGCTATAACAGCCCAAAACTCTTCTGAGCAGGCTGTCCACAAGGTTTAGGAGTGTGTCTATGCTATGTCTTCCAGGAGTGCATTTGTGAGGTCAGGCACTGATGTTGGATGAGAAGGCTTGGCTCACAGTCTCCACACGAATTCATCCCAAAGGTGTTCTATTGGGTTGAGGTTAGGACTTTGTGCAGCACAGTCAAGTTCCTCCATCCCAAACTCACTCATCCATGTCTTTATGAAGCCTGCTTTCTGCACTGGTGCACAGTCATGTTGGAACAGGAAGGGGCCATCCACAAACTGTTCCCACGAGGTTGGGAGCATGAAATTGTTCAAAATGTCTTAGCATACTGATGTTTTAACAGTTCCCTTCACTTGAACTAAGTGGCCAAGCCCAACCTCTAAAAAACAACCCCACACCATAATTCTCCCTTCACTAAATGATTTGGACCAGTGCACAAATCAAGGTCCATAAAAATATGATTGAGCGAGTTTGGGGTGGAGGAACTTGACTGTGCTGCACAAACTCCTGACCTCAACCCAATAGAACACCTTTGGGATGATTTAGAGCAGAGACTGTGAGCCAGGCCTTCTTGTCCAACATCAGTGTATGACCTCACAAATGCACTTCTGGAAGAATGATTAAACATTACCATAGACACACTCCTACACGTTGTGGACAGCCTTCCTGGAAGAGTTGAAGCTGTTATAGCTGCAAAGGGTGGGCCAACTCAATATTAAACCCTACGGACTAAGACTGGGATACCATTTTAGTTAATGTGCTTGTAAAGGCAAGCATCCCAATACTTTTGACAATATAGTGTATATATACACTCACTAGCAACTTTATTAGGTATACCTGTTCAATTGCTTGGTAACATAAATTGCTAATAAGCCAATCAAATGGCAGCAACTCAATGCATTTAGGCATTTAGATGCTGTAAAAACGTCTTGCTGAAGTTCAAACCGAGCATCAGAATGGGGAAGAAATTGGATTTAAGTGACTTTGAACGTGGCATGGTTGTTAGTGACAGGCGGGCTGGTCTAAATATTTCAAAAACTGCTGATCTACTGGGATTCTCTGTTTCAACCTTGTATTGAAGAAAATTACATATTAATGAGAAAAAGACAAAAATGCACTTAAACGTGGTTGCCATGTATCAATAGTACAAGGGTACAGGGTTGAAGAATGACAAAGCTATGCATCCCAAAAGAACAGGGTGCAGCAGAACCCTCTGGGTGAACAGATTACAGAGAAACTTTAAGTTATGCTATGAATTGCCCATCGGTCCCAATAAGTCCAATGTGATCAGTGCTTATCAGCAAAGTTCAAACAACCCTCATACACAGCAAACATGCGTTCATAGGAGCCATGATTTTGCACCAAGTTTACCACCTCATTATTTAGTTATACGATCGTAAGATTTTCAGTGATGGACGATAGTTAATCTTGCTGCTAAAAGGATGTGAATGATTATGCAGCGAAGATGGTGAGGGATAGTGTCAATGCCAATGTTTAGCAATGCAAATTCCTGGAGAGGGGGCTATGTGAATTCCAGTATATCCTTTCAGGAGTTGAAACACATCTTTACAAAAGGTAGAAATCTTGTTGCATTCCCCTAGAGCATTTTATACATTTCCTGACTCCCCTCAATTCATCCAGCACGAAGGTGGCATGGTCAAGTCAAAAGCATGGATCAGGAATGGGGTGATATATGACCTAAGAATACATTTGTAGGTAAGGTCCCAGAAGTTGGAGGAGCGTATGGCTCCGAGATTGGAAGTCAGAGCTGGTATCTATTGAGAGTCAGTAAAGAAATAGCCTATATCCCTTTCCCATAGGTGGTAGTTTGCTAAAGGATGCCTTATCCTGTAACAGGTTGTAGAACAAAGCAATGCCTTTGGTAGATATAGTTTCAGTCCTGAGGTATAACTAAACCTTTTCATGTACATGTTTGTGGAGATGGGAAATATGGAGCAAGCAAGCGTTATTTGAATGTACATGAAGTAATGCGTGGGTGGTATGCAAAAAGACTGTTGTAAGGATGTAAATGGTGTGAGAAGGTTGCCAGAGTAAAGATCGGAGATAAACAATATGCCCTTCTCCTGCCATGTTATTAGAAATAAATTAGAGATAAGTAACGAGAGAATGGCAATTGATAGAGGTATGGTTCAAGGTTTATTCTCTTTAGGAGCATTAGCATTGAAGTAGTGAAATTACATCACCATGGCAATGATAGTGGGGGAGATAGTCTTGCTGCCCTCTTTCACTCAGGGACACCAAGGAGCCAATCATTCAGGTTATGCCCAGGGACCTGAAGAGCTTCAATGTTACTTCACAGACATGCAGAACTAGGTACAAACCAAGCTTTGAGTTGTGCAAGTATGTAGGCATTATAATAGTCCCTAAAGTTAATATACCATATTCCACCTACAGATCTGTGTTTCGTTAGGCAGGCTCGGGAACTTCAACCCTTCCTGATCTGCCCTACAAAATTACCCAGAAAAGACTGTATGAAGTTAAAAAAGTACAGGGGGACTGGAAGGGGGAGTGTTCGAAAGAGGTACAATAGTTGAGGTAATTTAATTATTTCAAATGCTGCTAGTCAGCAAGACCATGAGACAGTAAGTCTGGAGATACTCTCTAAGTCCTTAGGGAGCATCCTTGACTGTGGGTGAAGTTGGCTTCGTAGAGAGAGGATACAGATTTGGTCAGTTTGACCCCCAAGTAAATAAGGAAGTCTTTGGCCTTTACATAAGAATATTTACACCCAAGAGTTGTTTACAGATCTTGTGGAAACCCTAGAGACAGAATAAGTGAATGAGTGAATGCCTCTAAATCCCATAATAAGAGACAAAGCTAAATTCCTCCAGTGTGGGTTGTACTAAAGCCAGGGAACAAACAGGATTAGTCAGCATGAGAAAGACATTGTCTGCAAACAAATTTATTTTATGCTCTGTAGAGCCAACGCGAAGCCTGAAATATCATTTTGGGATCTAATTTTTTTGGCCAGGGGTTCCATAATCAAATTAAAACTAAGGGGCGGTAGGGGGCACCCCCATCTCGCGTAATTGGAAATGACAAATGGAGTGGATGACATGGAGGAACAATATACTTGGGCAGAGGGTCATGAATATAAGGCCATTACTGCTGATAGAATATGACCCTGAAAGCCAAACTTTTTCAATGTTAAAGCTAGATACTGCCAATGAACCCTGTTGAATGCCTTCTCTGCATCCACTGAAAGAAGTGGAGAAAGCACCCCTCATCTCTCAGCATGGTGTATGATGTTCATCATTTGACATGTGGCATTGGAGGACTGGCGCCCCTTTGTGAACCCAGATTGGTCGGGGTTGATGAGAATCAGTAGTGGGTCCACTAATCTATTAGCAATTACCTTGGTGTATAATTTTGTGTCATGATTAGGCAGAGATATAGGGCGGAAGTTTTGTTTTGAAGTAGGCTCCTTCCCTGGCTTCGGCAGAGTGATAATCAATACTTAACATTTCTTGAGGAATGAAGCCGAAGAAGAAACAGCATTATATTGTGCGTGATGTGCTCAACTACAATAGATATAAATTGTTTGTAGTACTCCCCCACAAAACCATCAGCTTCAGGAGTTTATTTTTTGGGAGGGAGTCAATGGCCTTACCTATTTCAGAAGCATTGAACAGGGCATTGAGAACTTCTGATCAGGGGACAAGCAAGGAAGATGGACCAAATCTAAGAAGAATAGGGAGCGGAAGTATCAGGGTGGATTAAGGAAACTTCGTCTTTTAGATTGTAAAGGGTATTATAGTAAGTACCGAATGCGTCCACTGTGACTTGAGGGTTAAGCACCTTTTTTTTTTGGTGTTAGGATGATAAAGAAAGGGGATGAGAGTTTATCATGATATCCTTAGATTTGGTGTGCGAGAAGTTTTTTTCCACAGACATAAAATTGCATTTTAAGGTGCTACTGATATTTATCAAAGTTATCTAATAGGAGGAATCTCAACTCTAGGTGCAGATTAGGCAGTTTGGTTTTGAGATCAGTACTTAGCCGTTTTATGTTGAGTGTATCAGTGGCCTGAATCTCCACTAAGAGTATTAATGTGCTGCTTCCTCTGCTTTTTATCCTGAGCCCCTATCTAGATGGAAAGTCCCCACAAAAAAAAAACTTACGAGCAGCCCACACAATATTTGGATCAGAGTCTTTGTTAAAGGAGAAGGAATTCTCGAGGTTGTTGCTAAGAGAGCCCACATAGGGAGTGGATTGAAGAATGTGGGTATTCAGTCGCTTAGGTAAGCTGGAGATGGTTTTGAGCAGTCTTCTATAGTAATATATACCAGAGAGTGGTCTGACCATGTTGTAGGAAGAATAGTGGAGGGTGAAATTTTCTGAAGGGTCCATTGGTCTAAGAGAAAGAGATTAATTCTCAAGTAAGAGTTATGACAAAAGGGAGAAGAACGTGTAGTCCCAGTCTTCCGCATGCTGGCATCTCCACACATCTTACAATTGGAAGGATGATAGAAGAGGGTTCAAAGTGGGTCTGCTCCTTGTAGGGAGTGATGAGGAGTCGAAGGATGGATCCGGAGTAGCACTGATGTCCCCACACCATATGATTGACCCCTGCTGAATTGCATTGATGCTTTTGTGCAGTTTACGGAGGAAACAAATCTGCTGAACGTTTGGTGCATAAACTGTTACAATAGAGTATGGAGCATTGTTTATACCACATCACAGAATAAGGTCTTCAAAAAGTTGCAGTGGAGCCCATGGATCAGGCACTGATGGGTCTGAAGGGAGACTAAAGGTTGAAAATCCAGCCTTATCCTTGTCTTAGCTGGGCTGCCAGAGACAGGAGTCTCTGGATGTGATGCTGGAAGGCTGGACCCGGCATGTGTGTGATTTTATGATTTGTGAGAAGCTGTCCCTGAGGTCTGATGCAGGAGAGGGACAACTGTGGGCATTCCAGCAGGTGAAGCTCAAACATGAAGGCCATCAGCTTTCGCAGGTGGTGCTCGCCTTTCTGCTTCGGCGACATGCTGCCATGAGGGAGAGAAAGAGGGGGTTGGTTTTGGGCGTGCAGACCAGGCCACAGGAGAGCTGAGAGATGCTGATGTGAGCATTTCAGTGAGAGGAGCCTGTAAATTATGCGGCCATCTTGTCTTCGCACTGGCCACACCCTATCTGCTAGGATTTTCATGCACAACCATCTCTAGGGATTACAGAGAATGGTCAGAAAAGAGAAAATATCCAGTAAGCGGCATGCGTGTTGATGAAAATGCTCTGTTAATGTCAGAGGTCAGAGGAGAATGGGCAAGTTTGAGATGATAGAAAGGCAACAGTAACTAAAATACCCACTTGTAACAAACAAAGTATGCAGAATACCATCTCTAAATGCACAAAACATTAAACCTTGAAGCAGATGGCCTACAGCAGCAGAAGACCACACAGGAGGTGCCATTCCTGTCAGGTAAGAACAGGAAACTGAGGCTACAATTCACACAGGCTTACCAAAATTGAACAATAGAAGATTTAAAAAACTTTGTCTGGTCTGATGAGTCTCAAAGTCAGCTGTGACATTCAGATGGTAGGGTGAGAGTTTGGTGTAAACAACATGAAAGCATGAATTCATCCTGCCTTCTATCAACAGTTCAGGCTTGTGGTGGTGGTAGTGGTGTAATAGTGTGAGGGATATTTTTTTGGCACACTTTGGGCCTCCTAGTACCAATTAAACATTGTTTAAATGCCACGGCCTACCTGAAAATTGTTGCTGACCCTGTCCATCTCTTTATGACTACAGTGTACCCATCTTCTGATGGCTCCTTCCAGCAGGATAATGCACCATGTCACAATGCTCAAATAATCTCAAACGGGTTTCTTGAACATGACAATGAGTTCACTGTACTCCAATAGCTTTGACAGTCACCAGATCTCAATCCAATATAGCACCTTTGGGATGTGGTGGACCGGGAGATTTACATCATGGATGTGCAGCCAACAAATCTGCAACAACTGCGTGATGCTGTCATGTCAATATGGACCAAAATCCGAGGAACATTTCCAACACCTTGTTGAATCTATGCCACAAAGAATGAATGCAGTTCTGAAGGCAAAAGGGGGTCCAACCCAGTACTAGCAAGTTTTACATATATATCTCAGTTGTGGTTCATCCAAACTTTTAAAAAATACAAAAACCTCCAAGGTTTGGAATTGTCAAAAATCCCTTTGAAGTCAACAGAAATTTAAAACAGGCTCCAGAAAAGTATGTATTACAGAGCAGCAAGTCATTAAAAATGCTCAAAATGGTTTAAGAAGCTCCTGACAGCCCTACCTGCTGATGAGATGATGAGGCCAAAAAACAGTCTAAGCCACTTACTGAAAAAAAATTCTATCAGGGATACTAAAGATTACTGAGGATTAAGAGTGGGCACTGGCAATGCAGGGGAGAAGATAACAATAAAAAACTAACAGGTGTTCTAATACTTCTACACCCTATCCAAAAATGTAAAAAAATAAATAAAAATTAGTTATATTTAAGTAAATTCAATTAAATAATATATTTTTATAGATGTCAAATATTGAATGAAAATAGTATAAAAAAAATCACAACATTGTCTTTTTCATTGGTGTAAGAAGGGTATTTATACATGTGTGTAATTTGTAATACTATTTTCATCAAAACATTTGACATTTATAAAGATATGTTATATTTATTTAATTGAACTTAGTTGTTTTTGATACACTAGGTGTGTCCCGTGAAAGCAGCTTCCCTTTGACTGGTATTCTAGTCACCTTTTTTCTTTAATACATATGTTGCTGGGACCGAACTGATTTAAGCCCCGTACACACGTACTGATCGTCGGCCGAACGATCGGCCGTCTTTTGTCCAGGGCTGTCGTGTCTGTTGAAAACTGCAAAAGACTGCACACAAATTTTGTCGGCCAACAACAGCCGACTGCAGAAGTGATGTCATGTGATGGTTAACTTTCCGTGTCTTTTTTCTTTTCTGAGCATGCCCAGTCTTGCTAATCTGCTGTCTGTCGGCCGAAATCTGTACTGACTGGCGAACAATCGGCCGTTCTGGTGTTGGCCAACAAAAATTTTAATGCCTGCACGACAGATTCTGTTCGGCCGAAAATGCGCTGTCGGCTGTCGGAAGCATCATACTAACAAGCCTACAATCGGCCGATCGGTCGTCGGCCGAATATTTACGGCCGACAATCGGTACGTGTGTATGGGGCTTTAGTGAGTTGGCATATTTCTATGGTTTAAACCATTTTACTCCTTTATTAGCAATAAAAACTGATATGGGTTCTAATCCCACTGGATATTGCAAGAGATAAAATACTGAATGGTTTCTTGAGATAAATACTGCATATTTTGATTAAATACTGCATGTAAATTATCGATTAATTTATTTAGTAGCTTTTTTTTGTAAAATGCAAAAATGTTTTTGAAAAAGGCTATGAGATATTTTATTGCAAATTTTAAAGAGGAAAATACTGCCTTGTGAATTGAGCCTATTGTGACACTAAATAGACACATTTAAAATGACTGTAAAAGATAAAAAACAATAGTACACCACTAGGCCACAAATCCCAATATGTTAAAATGTTAAACTAAAAGCATTAACAACATATTACAATTGAACAAACCCTTAATACTCAATTTCAGGGAAACCTCTTCAGTTATTTTCTAGCCATGCAGCAAACAAGAGCTGCATGTGAGAAAAAAAAAAAAAAAAAAAAAAATATATATATATATATATATATATATATATATATATATATATAATTTTTTGTTAAAAAAGTTTTAACTCATTTACAGTTTTAATTTTCCTGGTGTATTATGTACTGTAAATGTATTCTCTAATTATTTTCAACCTGTTAACAAACAAAAGTAATTTATAAAAATCAACTATATATATATAATTTTTTTGTTAAAAAAGTTTTAACTCATTTACAGTTTTATATTAAAACATTATAGCAGTTTAATTTATATATTTATTATATTTTTATATATATTTATTTTTATTTTTATTATATTTATATATATATATATCTCATTTAGTAACCTAAAACATATAAACAAATACATATCTATTCCCGACTGTATACTGGCTTTCTCCTCAGATCAAAGACCTATACAAATGTTACTAAACAGAACCACTAGGTGGCAACAAAGTACCAATGCCACAGTTTTGCTATTGCAAGCACAATTTGTAGACCCTTTAGCTATACCTTAAGACATAGCATGGCACAATGCTATCAGAAACCTAAAATAAATCATACAGCATTCTATTAGAAACAACATATGCTGCTGTAACAAACAATGCTTAAAGAGGAGCTCCAGCCTCCCCCCCAAAAAAAATTAAAAGTCAGCACCTACAAAAACTGTAGCTGCTGACTTCTAATATGAGGACATTACCTGTCCATGGATCCAGCAATGTCCTCACCCAAGCTGATTCTTTGGGTGCAGGTGCCAGCATCTTAGGTAGGGAAAACCAGCAGTGTAACTTCCCCTTTTGCGTGATGTTTCCCTTTAATAACTCTTAATAGTATATTAATTGTAATTACTCTTTTAACTAATAAATTTTGAATAAACAAAATAAACAAATAAACAAATTTTTACCACAAAACAATGTAAGATATACAGAGATGTATGACTTGGCTTGATAAGAAGAATGGAGGGAAAACCTAGTGTGATGTCATAACAACTCTGTTTATTATATTTGGAGAATTATGTACAGACTGTTTGCTGGACGATTTTTTCAGTTTTTTAGTTTTCACTTTTTAGACAAAGGTGCAATTCCTCTGCTCTGATTGACATATATGTATGCATGTGTGTACAGTAAATTGCAATTTTTAGATATAGTGGCTGCATTAGTGGCTGCAATCTTTTTTTAAGCTTTTTTTCCCGTTTTTTTTTAACCTGTTGATCCTGCCAATAATTTTTTCAACCATCTTTAACACACCAAGCTGTCCAGCAAAAGTAGCAGGGTTGAAATAAGCCATTTAACACTGACATGGGCACTTACATTGGTCAGCTTTTATTAATTTATGTACAGTTTTAATCTAGTGATGAAAATTTTTTGCTGTAACTGATTCAAAATTGTTAGCTGACATTAAGCTTAAAGCATTTGTTCGTCAAGTCCACCTAAATCTGTTGGTGTTTCTAAAGTTGTTCATATACTGTATAATTCTGTCCTTTTGTTGATGAACCAGTCAAAATTCTCCTGGTAGGAGGCCCTGCCATTCCCCTCCCACCCCCACCCAACAGCATCCATCAATTGAAAAATCAAAGGAGCTGAGCAGATAATTATCAGATGAAGCAAACATGCATCCAATAGTCGGGGCCAGCTATCAATACACCTAAGGCACAGCAAAATAATTATTCATCTGCACCCCAGCGTAACACCACCCTCTTCCCAGACTGGAGACACCCTAGGAGAGGAAATGTTTAACTGGCTGGATTACCCAGAGAAAATAAAATAAAAAATGCCTAAAAAATGAAAACGAATGCAGCCACCACATGTAAGGATTAGTAATCTGCAATATATTACATTTCTGTTTTTGGCTGAAAAACCGCTTGAAGTCAACATGCTTTGTCTATGTCTTAAAGCGGAGTTCCGGGCACAAAATTCAATTTCTAATAATTACTGCATTGTATTCCTTACTCTCCGTTGAGTCAGAATTGGATATTCCCATAGTTTTTTTTTTTTTCACTTACCTGTTTACAGAGGTTTGTATACTCACCTTTCAAAGGACTTCCTCCCTCCTGTGCCTCGGCTCTCCTCGTCACTTCCTGCCGCAATGCGTCCTGGGAGCTCTTCCTCGGCCCTCCCATGATGCACTTTGCAGTCACATGGGCGGCCGACCACTGTTCTCATTTCTTGACTCACAGGCCTACGCCCACTGGAATCAGGAAGAAGGGAAGACATTTCCCCACAACGGACTCGGCAATCCACAACAAAGATGGCGCCGCACATCAGAAATTATATAAAGTAAGATTTTATTCTTGCAAACTCATTATTTCACCATTCTAACCAGGATTAGCGGATGTATCGTTGTGTAAGGGTGATTGTTAGGGGGAGATTGAAAAAAAAAAAACGATTCTGTGCCCGGAACTCCGCTTTAAGATGGTTCTAAAGGCTCAAGGTTTATTAGAATGCATGAAGGTAATAAAAACCTTCTCTGTGCAGCATTCCCCCCAGTGCCCCTTAAAACGTACCTGTGCCTCATCTTGATCCAGCAATGTGAACAAGTGCTTCAGCTCCCTGGGAACTCTGCCTCCTCATTGGCTAAGACAGCAGCAGGAGCCATTGGCTCCCGCTGCTCTCAATCACAGCCACTGAGCCAATCAGAGAGAGGGGTGGGGCCAAGCTCTGTGTGTGAATGGCCATGCAGAGCCACAGCTCAGAAGCCTGCTTGGGCATTAGGCAAGAGGGAGGGGCCAGAATCGCCGGCGAGGGACCCAAAAGAAGAGGATCAGGGCTGCTCTGTGCAAAAAACACAGCAAAGAGCAAATAAGTATGATAGTTTATAAGTTTAAAAGAAAAAAAAAAAGATTTTAATATCACTTTAAATGTATGTAAATATAAAGTGTTAATCTCCCGCGCTCCAAATATATCAAATGTAAAAAATAAAAATATATTACGTTAACACAATGTTGTGCTGCTACTTTAAAATAATATCTATTAAACAAGGGAAAAATACAAAAAAATCATAAATAGCATATAATTGTAAAAGTAAGTCCACAATAGCACAAAATCTTTAATCAGATACCAAATTAACAATCCAAAAAATCAATAGCTGAAACAATTGATTTTTTGGATTATCAATTTGGTTTCTGATCGAAGATTTTGCTCTACTGTGGACTTACATTTACATGCTATTTATGATTTATTTGTATTTTCACTTGTTTGTTAAATGTATATAATATTACATTACAATATTTGGACAGATGTGAATGTTTGACCACTTGCTGACTGCCTAACGACGATTTACGTCGGCAGTCAGCCCCTCACAGGCAAAGTGACGTAGGTCTACATTGCTAGCCTGGGAGGCTCTAGGGAGCGAGCGCGTGCCGTTGGAGGCGCACTCCCGCTCGCTCACAGACCCCCCAACGCGAGTGACCGGCGGACCCGATGTCCGCCGGTCACTCGCGATCGTCGGTTACACCGGGAGAAAGGGAGGCGGCTAATGTAAACACAGCCGCCTGTCATTCTCCCCTGTGTAACAGCACAGATCATATGGTCCTGCTATGTAGGACCGTTGATCTCTGCTGTTACACACACAGCCACATCCAATCACAGTTAGAAGCATGCCCCTAGGGACACACTTAACCCCTCCCTCTCCAATAAATTTAACCCCTTCCCTCCCAGTGTCATTTTTACAGTAACAGTGCATATGTATAGCACTGATTACTGTAGTAATGTCACTGGTACCCCCAAAAGTGTCAAAAATGTCAGTCAAGGGTCCGATCTGTTCGCCGCAATGTCGCAGTCCCGCAAAAAAAAATCGCAGATTGCCGCCATTACTCGTTAAAAAAACAAACAATAAAAATGACAAAAATCTTTCCCTTAGTTAGTAAACGCAATAACTTTTGCGCAAACCAATCAAAATACGCTTTTTGCGATTTTTTTTAACAAAAACATATGTAGCAGAAAACAAATTGGCCTAAAATGTTAAAAAAATTTTGATTTTTACTTTTTTTTGGGGGGAATTTCATATAAAAAAAATTTGAAAAATATTGTTGTTATTTTTGCAAAATTGTCGCTCTTTTTTTGTTTATAGCGCATGATCAAAAAATCGCACAGGTGATCAAATACCACCAAAAGAAAGCTCTGTTTGTGGGAAAAAAAGGACGTCAATTTAATTTGGTTACAGCTTTGCACGACCGCGCAATTGTCCGTTAAATTCGCAAAATAGGCCCTGGTCAGGATGGGGGTAAAATCTTCCAGGCTTAAGGGGTTTTCTTTTTGCCTGTTTTGCACACAATGAGAGATATTCTACAGATCACACTTAACTCATGTTCAGCCACTTGCCGGCCAGCCGCTGCACATATACTGTGAGCCAATCAGCAGATCCGACGGACGCAATGTCCGCTGGCCATCCACGATCGCTCACCATAGAGACAGAATGGTGGTCTGCCTATGTAAACAAGGCAGACCACCGTTATGTCACAGATGAACACAGGGATCCTGTGTTCCTGCTATTCAGGAACATAGATCTCTATTTTCATCTAGTGAGTCCATCCCCCACACATTTAGAAAGCATCCCATAGGGACACACTTAACCCTTTGATGGACCCTAATGTTAACCCCTTCCCTGCCAGTATCATTAGTACAGTAACAGTGCATATTTTTTAGCACTGATTACTGTAAAAATTCACTGGTCCCCTCAAAAGTGTCAGTTAGGTGTCCAATCTGTCTGCCACAATGTCGCAGTCCCGCTAAAAACTGCAGATCACCACTATTACTAGTAAAATATAAATAAATAAAATGCCAAAAATCTATCCCCTAGTTTGTAGACGTGATAACTTTTGTGCAAACCAATCAGTATGCACTTACTGGGATTTTTTTTTTGCCAAAAGAATGTGGCAGAACACACATTGGCCTAAAATGATGAAAAAATTAGATTTTCATTTTTTTTTTTTTTAATTGGCTGTGTTTTATAGCAGAAAGTAAATAAAATTGTTTTCTTTTTAAAATTGTCGCTCTTTTTTTGTTTTTAGTGCAAAAAAAAAAACTGCACAGGTGATTGAATTCCACCAAAAAAAAAAAAAACTTTATTTGTGGGGAAAAAAGGACATCAATTTTATATGGGTACAGCCTCACATGACCGCGCAATTGTCAGTTAAAATAACACAGTGCCGTATCGCAAAAAATGACCTGGTCATTAAGAGGGTAAAACCTTCCGGTATAGAAGTGGTTAATAGAGTTAAATGAAAAACTAAAAAGGAATTACTGGAAATGAAAAGCGGTAAAATCATGCTAACTTGTGTTTCTGAACATGAGCATGAAATGTATTACGGAAACTGAAAAGTGCTTAGATTTTATCAAAGACCTGATATTGTCAGTTTCCATAATGAAAAGAGTCTGTGTGCTTTTAGAATTGCGCAGCCTGTCTGGAGGTTTTTAACATAATGTACATGCTTATGTATAAACTGAAAAGACTTCTTGTCTGAAGACAGCAGCCAGAGACTAAGTGAAGAGTCTCCATTCACCTCCCAAGCAGCAGATAATACGGTTACTGGATGGGGCTGAAACATCCTTTTGGATATTTGATTATTTATTTTATTACCTTCACAATAAAATAAGAAAACAATAAGAATTCATCTCTAAAAAAGTGCAGCATTAAGAATTAAGAATCTCAGACGAGACTAACTACATATAGTTAATTGTGATATGCTGTGTTCCTTTATTAAATAGCAATTGCGTAATATTCTGGCACAACTTTGGGGAAGAAACAAATACAATTTATTTATGCTCTAGAACAGCATTTTTCAACTAGGGTGCCCATGCACCCTGGGGTGCCTTGGGGTTTCTTCTGGGGTGCCTTGACAAAATGCCTAAAAATTGCCCAAAAATGTATACAAGCCGGCAGGTGGATCAAGCCTGCCTTTTAGTTAGCCACAGGTTTTGATTGTGCACCATTTCAACCTTCCAAACACCAACATTCTAACAACAAGCGATGTCATCAGTGTTGATAAAAAAGGGTATTGATCGCTTGCATAGCATCCTTGTTTGACTATCATCTGCCCCTTTCCTTCAACACACTGGGGTCACAATATCTGAGTGATGAAGAGAAACTGAAGGAGAGGAGAAACACTGGAGTACTAGTCAGTACTAGTGTGCAAAAGTGTATTTGCTTTGGAAGAAAAAATTCACCTCTAACATTGGGTGTCCTACATGTGTCGATGCTGTCACAATATGTAAAAATAATAGAATAGTTTTTTACATTTTAGAATGGGGTGCCTTGAGGCAGTCCATTATTTTAAGGGTGCCTTGAGATTATCCAAAATTGACTGAAAAAAGGTTGAGAAACACTGGTCTAGAACAACTAGCTTGGCAGAAATAGATGGATGGAGATAAATGAAATAAAAAACTACCTGTTACTAGTTTAAAGGGCTGACCCTTGACTTCCTGATTGTTATTACTGATTAGTTTAGTTGCTGTCTGTGTGATTTTTCCAAATTTTTGCCACAAGGACAGAAATTAAGGTAAAATTCTTTAACAGGGGCAAAATGGAAATACAAACACTTTTATTAGTAATAAGTCGTAGTATGTCTGCAAACAAAACCATTTGTTTTTAACGTATACTGTTATGGCTGATAAGTGTGCTGGGAAATCTTTAGTTTACTTTTATCAGTGAGATGGGGAAAGCCCAAAACCTCAGTGACTTTTTTTTTTTCTTGGCGCCTGTGCCTTTATTCGAAAAATCCCTTTACTTCCTACTACAGTGACAACCAGTGGCGGCTGGTGCTCAAATTTTTTTTGGGGGGGGGGGCGCAAAAAGAAAAATGTAATAGGTATTGCTTCGCAGCAAAAAACGCGGTAAAAAATTGCGTGACTTTGAGGTGATGGTACAGGCATGGCACATGTGATGGTATAGGCATGGCACAGGTGATGGTATAGGCATGGCGCAGGTGATGGTATAGGCATGGCACAGGTGATGGTACAGGCATGGCACAGGTGATGGTATAGGCATGGCACAGGTGATGGTACAGGCATGGCACAGGTGATGGTACAGGCATGGCACAGGTGATGGTACAGGCATGGCACAGGTGATGGTATAGGCATGTCACAGGTTATGGTATAGGCATGGCACAGGTGATGGTACAGGCATGGCACAGGTGATGGTACAGGCATGGCACAGGTGATGGTATAGGCATGGCACAGGAGATGGTACAGGCATGGCCCAGGTGGTGGTACAGGCATGGCACAGGTGATGGTATAGGCATAGCACAGGTGATGGTATAGGCATGGTACAGGCATGACACAGGTGATAGTATAGGCATGGCATAGGTGATGGTATAGGCGTGGCACAGGTGATGGTACAGGCATGGCACAGGTGATGGTACAGGCATGGCACAGGTGATGGTACAGGCATGGCACAGGTGATGGTATAGGCATGGCACAGGTGAGGTCACAGGTCAGCTTCAATCACTTACCTCTCCTGTGCCATGCCTGTACCATCACCTGTGCCATGCCTGTACCATCACCTGTGCCATGCCTATACCATCACCTGTGCCATGCCTGTACCATCACCTGTGCCATGCCTATACCATCACCTGTGCCATGCCTATACCATCACATGTGCCATGTCTGTACCATCACCTGTGCCATGCCTGTACCATGACCTCAAAGTCACGCAATTTTTTTACCGCGTTTTTTGCCGCGAAGCAATACCTATTACATTTTTCTTTTTGCGCCCCCCCCCCCCAAAAAAAAATTTTGAGCACCAGCCGCCACTGGTTGTCACTGTAGTAGGAAGTAAATGGATTTTTCTAATAAAGGCACAGGCGCCAAGAAAAAAGTAAGTGGCTTGGTGGTGGGTAAAAATGGTGGCGGTTCCCCATCCGGGAAAGGTGTTGGTGCAGGACAGAATCTTGTTGATCGATCTTTTTCAGTGCAGACTCTGGATTTATTATCCTTATTACATACTGGTGGTCTGCCCTACCAGGGATCTCTACACCCCTTATCTCTACTATAACTCTACGGACTGAAAAGATATGGCTGGACCTACAAACCAGCCTCCACTTAAGCCAATCTTCAACTAAGAGAACACCTATATACTTACCTTGATCCTGCCTCCAGATGCAACACCTTCCTCATTAACTCTATGCTGTGGGCACATTAATATGCCCCTTTGAACTACAATACTAACACAGAAATATGTTATAGGCTCCCGATAAAGCTTTTTATATAAAAGCGAAACATGTTGAGCACTGTAAATATCTACTATCTACCACTTGAACATAATACCATGGGATCCTGACGGACGGCAGTCCTCTCCCTGTCACCGTTCATGAGATCCACCTTCTGTGATACAGTATGATAATACTTTCACAATAATCACATATTTCTTTGTTTTATTTTGTATATTGTTATACCAAATTAATGTTTTTTCTGTTTCCCCTTATGGGGCTCATGCACCAATATCGTTGGTTTTTAATAACTTCATAATAAACTGTGTTTTTTATATAAAGTACCAAGTGTGCCTTGAAAGTCCTTGCCTGTTCTATTCAAACCATTCTCTAGTATATTTGGGATGTGGCACTTTTTATCGCCTTACAATTTTTGGTTACCATAATACCTAGCGCCCAGAGTGCTGCTATCTAAATGCGATTTTCAAGCTCTAAAGATGGGCTTGAGCATGCTCGAACCCCACGTGCCCGATCTCGCATGGCAGCCGACATTGCACTCTGCTACTTATAGGCACTGAGACATTTCCTGAACTGTGCAGCTGCGGTAAAGGAGAGGGAAGATGGAAACACACTAGCTAATAGCAGCAGGCACATCCTCCTCCTTCTATTATCCATAATTCTTCATACTTAACCTGCATAGGTTCCTCCATGGTAATGAAGGCACTAGAAAAAAAATCATCCCAAAAAGTTTAAAAAGGGTAGATTTTTTTTTTTTTTTAAACCCCTTGGTATTATATAAGAAAAATCAGAAACTACAGCTCTTACACTATTATTATTTTCAAGAGGAGCTTCATATGTGCTCTCAACAAAGTTTAGCTTTAACTTAAAGATCATTTAGTAAGCTATTCTCTCCAATTTGCACACAAAAGTTTAAATTTATGTTTGCATGGGACCTACACAGGGTGATGTATACCTAGGGAGATCTGTTGCATAGTATATTACTTCACCTTGTTACAAGTGGTATATTTGTACAAAATACCTTTGCTTGGTGATTTGCCAATTTGTGGACAGATAGTTACTGTCCAATTGAACTCTAGGCATGCTTGAGAATCAGATTAGAATTTGAATTCATTCAATTTTAAATGTTATTTTTATTGACTAACATAATTTACTAAAGATGCTTTTGGGCCTGTTAAATTCCTTCCTCAGGCATTATGTAATATTTGCTAGCAATAACTGAATGGGCTCAATGGCTAGTGGAAACTAAGTAGTATGTGAGCAAGAATAATTACTTAAAGCCCAATTCCAGGCAAAATAATTTTCCCTAATCTAGATGTTATTTTGTACTTGACTCTTTTGTAAAACAGTTAACAGCAGGCTTTTGTCAAAGTGCCTAAAGAAAGTTATTTTAGAAGACTGAAAAATTAGAGCTCCTGCTTCAGACATCAGCACTGCAGGTCCCATAGACATAATAAACCAAGTAAAGTTGCACTTATATCATAAAGAAAATAACTATAGTCCAAAAAGTGATGTCACAAAGTCCATAAAGTCACAAAGTTAATTCTTCATCAACCAATTGATTGTGATCCCAGATGAAAAGAATAGCCTCCACCCCATATATTGGCTGCTTACCAAATGGTATTGACCTCCTGTCAAGGAAGGTCTCACTAGCCTGCAGCTATAGCTCAGTCTAGACCACTATTCAGATAATGGGGAAACTGATGCCTGTCACGCTTGAGGAGATTCAGTCAAAGAAAACCCCAGAAGAAAAAGAGCTTCGTAGCATAAAATCTTTATAGCATTTTTTTTAACAAATAAAGATTGCACTTACATAAGAAATAGAATAACGCATAAATAAAGCCGGCCGGCTCTGCACAGCAGCCTGTCCTTTTGGGACTTAGGCAAACACGGGGACATCAGCACGTTGCTCCTTCCAACGTATTTCGTCACAATCTGGGGCATACATTTTCTTCTTTTTTAGGAGGTCCCATAGACACCCATGCTAGTGTTGTGTCTTTGCCTTCCTACCATTCACAAAATCAGTGGGGGTGTTTATTTGACTTGCAGGGCTAATGTCCAGAGAGGGTCAAACATACAGTGGGAACTGTACTATTCTGGCCCATTACTTTTTTAAAGAAACTTGGCTTATGATTTCCAAATAAAGTGGAAGTATATTAGGGTTATTAAGCTATTTCCACTGCCATAATACATATCTGCAGTGGCAGGGCAGATGGACCTTAATGCCCAGATGCTGCATATGTGTATCCATGGGGAGGTGGTATGCTGAGGTTGTGTGATGCCTCCCAATCCTAGAGTTAAGACCCACATAAAGAATGGAAATGGTTTAAACACTAGATGCAGAAACGAGGAAGACATTAGGAAACAGTATGTTTTACAGTCATGTAATACCTTGTATTATAATTAAATGCATGTTCTGAAAGATTACCAGAACTTTCATCTCCACTGCAGAAGGACTGCTAGCAGGTCAAGTTGTTTAGGATTTGTACAACTTTCCATGGGTAAAATATAAAGGACAAAAATAGCCAAAGCTGTGCCCACTGAAGAAAACCCTGTGAAGCCAAACTCGAAAAAATGCCAATTGCTATATATGGTTAGGCTTTTTTAGTCTAAAACAGCTAATAACAAATTTACAGGGCAATCAAAAGAAATCAAAGTTTCTAACAATGAGTTACCTATGTCAAATATCTAATTTCCTCCTGAATTTTGAATGCTTATATAGTCTTTAAAGTAGGGCTCCAGATCCCTAAAATTCTTTAAAATAAAACACTTCATTACTAATAACTTCAGTTTGCAAAATTATCGTATGGTAATGCTTTTAGAAAAGGAATCCACCTAACTATAATTTGAATTATGTTATTTTTTTGTATTACTATATACAAGGTTACATTTATCTGATAAAAAAATATATTCAAGGAGCACATAATAAATAATAGTTGGTAATAGAGTTAGACTCTTCAACTATAAAATCTCTCTTGCAAGTTTCTAATGGGTTCATGGCAAAATATCCATTAGCAAAAAATAATATTTTTGCTATGTGATTTCTGTATCATCTAGCATTATGCTATTTCATCAGCACTGCATTATTCAGATTGAATGATGAGACATTCTTTATTGCCTACCAGTCCGAGCTACTGAACAATGAGAATACATTTGGCTGCAGATGTCATTCATTTCTATTCTAAGACATGTGTTCTGAAAATAAGTAACCTTGGAATAAAAGCTGCTACATAGTTATGTACAATGTAGCTTGTGCAGAAAAGCAGACACAATGAAATGATCATGGAAAAATGTTCCTTAGATACATATTCAATATAGGAAAATGAATAATGGTTAGAGAACTGTGCATAATCAAAGAAAAAAATGTTAATTAATTTGTGAACACCAAAGACTAAGATTAAAAAAAAAATATATATATATACCGTATTTTCCGGCGTATAAGTCAACTGGGCGTATAAGACGACCCCCTAATTTTCAAGTTAAAACAGGTTTTGGGCTATACTCGCCATATAAGACTACCCCCCTACCAAAGCAAGGCAACACCATTGAAAAACATCAGATTTCTCATAGATCTCCAAGGTACCCCAAGTACTGTAATACATGTAATCTCTCATAATATCTCCAAGGTACCCTAAGTATAAGTATTACCAGTAGATGTAATCTCAAGACGCTGGCTGTGTGGGAATCCTGTACCGGTATACCGTAATGAAAAGCCTGCTCGGATTGGCAGAGTCAGAGAGGCGGGCTGATGTTACTCCGCCAATCTGAGCAGGCTTTGCATTCAATAATAGAATACATCGCTCTCCCTGATTGGCTCAGCGCTGTACACTGTATGTAGCCGAAGCTACGGTACATACGGTATACCGGTACAGGATTCCCACACAGCCAGCGTCTTGAGAGATTACATCTACCAGTAATACTTATACTTAGGTTACCTTGGAGATATTATACTCGGCGTATAAGACGACCCCCCATTTTTGGAGGATTTTTTTGAGGTTCAAAAGTAGTCTTATAAGCCAGAAAATACAGTATATATATATATATATATATATACATACACACACACACACATATATACAGTATCTCACAAAAGTGAGAACAACCCTCACATCTTTGTAAATATTTTATAATATCTTTTCATAATTGGGCCCAATTTGGACATTTTCACTTAGGGGTGATACTGTGTGTGTATATATATATATATATATATATATATATATATATATATATATATATATATATATATATATATATATACTGTATATATATATATATATATATATATACATTTTTTGGTGTAAATACTGATATATATATATATATATCAGTATTTACACCAAATGATGATTATTACATGCTTTATTAAGACATATTAATAAGTTAAAGCTAAATTACTTGCAGCCTTTGAAAATATAAGGTGCACTAAATATGGTATCAATAACACTTACTGAGTAAGATTTTTATTTCTATAAAAACATTTTAAACATTTTGAACATTTTGCTTCAAAAGAACAAGCTCTCCAGCAGAATGTAGTGGTTAGAGAGATGAGACAACCCATTTAACACTAGCAGAGGTGCTTACAATGATTACATTTTATTTATTCATGTAAAACCATTATCGCAAAAGGATACTCTTTTGTGAACATGATCTATTTTAGTGAATGTTTGCTTAGCAAAGTGAAGCTGTACTCATATGCAGGCAAATTTATACAAAAACAAGATTTTGGCCTTGCACTTGATTGGATGACCAAAGCTTTACATTGCTAAGTGAACATTCTCTGCCTCTGTAATAAATCAACCAAAAGAAAAAATAAATAAATAAAAAGATATCAATATTTACAAGGGGCAGTATGAACTAGTAAACATTTCTGTTCATATATATATATATATATATATATATAGTGCCTTGCGAAAGTATTCGGCCCCCTTGAACTTTGCGACCTTTTGCCACATTTCAGGCTTCAAACATAAAGATATAAAACTGCAATTTTTTTGTGAAGAATCAACAACAAGTGGGACACAATCATGAAGTGGAACAAAATTTATTGGATATTTCAAACTTTGTTAACAAATAAAAAACTGAAAAATTGGGTGTGCAAAATTTTTCAGCCCCTTTACTTTCAGTGCAGCAAACTCTCTCCAGAAGTTCAGTGAGGATATCTGAATGATTTAATGTTGACCTAAATGACGATAAATAGAATTCACCTGTGTGTAATCAAGTCTCCGTATAAATGCACCTGCACTGTGATAGTCTCAGAGGTCCGTTTAAAGCGCAGAGAGTATCATGAAGAACAAGGAACACACCAGGCAGGTCCGAGATACTGTTGTGGAGAAGTTTAAAGCTGGATTTGGATACAAAAAGATTTCTCAAGCTTTAAACATCCCAAGGAGCACTTTGCAAGCGATAATATTGAAATGGAAGGAGTATCAGACCACTGCAAATCTACGAAGACCTGGCCGTCCCTCTAAACTTTCAGCTCATACAAGGAGAAGACTGATCAGAGATGAAGCCAAGAGGCCCATGATCACTCTGGATGAACTGCAGAGATCTACAGCTGAGGTGGGAGACTCTGTCCATAGGACAACAATCAGTCGTATACTGCACAAATCTGGCCTTTATGGAAGAGTGGCAAGAAGAAAGCCATTTCTTAAAGATATCCATAAAAAGTGTCGTTTAACGTTTGCCACAAGCCACCTGGGAGACACACCAAACATGTGAAAGAAGGTGGTCTGGTCAGATGAAACCAAAATTTAACTTTTTGGCAACAATGCAAAATGTTATGTTTGGCGTAAAAGCAACACAGCTCATCACCCTGAACACACCATCCCCACTGTCAAACATGGTGGTGGCAGCATCATGGTTTGGGCCTGCTTTTCTTCAGCAGGGACAGGGAAGATGGTTAAAATTGTTGGGAAGATGGATGGAACCAAATACAGGACCATTCTGGAAGAAAACCTGATGGAGTCTGCAAAAGACCTGAGACTGGGACATAGATTTGTCTTCCAACAAGACAATGATCCAAAACATAAAGCAAAATCTACAATGGAATGGTTCACAAATAAACATATCCAGGTGTTAGAATGGCCAAGTCAAAGTCCAGACCTGAATCCAATTGAGAATCTGTAGAAAGAACTGAAAACTGCTGTTCACAAACGCTCTCCATCCAACCTCACTGAGCTCGAGCTGTTTTGCAAGGAGGAATGGGCAAAAATTTTAGTCTTTCGATGTGCAAAACTGATAGAGACATACCCCAAGCAACCTACAGCTGTAATCGCAGCAAAAGGTGGCGCTAAAAAGTATTAACTTAAGGGGGCTGAATAATTTTGCACGCCCGATTTTTCAGTTTTTTATTTGTTAAAAAAGTTTGAAATATACAATAAATTTTGTTCCACTTCATGATTGTGTCTCACTTGTTGTTAATTCTTCACAAAAAATTACAGTTTTATATCTTTATGTTTGAAGCCTGAAATGTGGCAAAAGGTTGCAAAGTTCAAGGGGGCCGAATACTTTCGCAAGGTACTGTATATATATATATATGTATATAAATATTAGTATTTACACCAAAAATGGTTATTACATGCTTTATTAAGACCTATTAGAAAGTTAAATCTAAATTACTTGCAGCCTTTAAAAATATGAATTGCACTAAATATGGTATCAATACACTTACTGAGTAAGATTTTTATTTCTTTAAAAACATGTTTTCATTTTGAACATTTTGCTAGATGCATTGGGATTGATTTACAAACAACATTTTCGCTTTGCAAGGGAATTATCCCCAGAGCTTAGTAAATAAGGCGAAGCTATGCCAACTTTCATCATCCAATCACGTCCAAGCAAACATGATTTATTTATTTATTTGTACATGATTGGGTATTCTTTGCAAATTGACATTTTGCTACATTCATTAGGGTCTGGGGGGAAATTCCTCCTGCAAAGTGTAACCTCCCTTTGGAAGTGAACAGCCATTTTGTCTTTAGTAAATCAATCCAATTGTCTTATACTATCAGCCAGTTGATAAAAGCAGATGGTCCTTGCCCCCCACTGATCCCATTTTTATTATTATGCAAATAGTTATCTATATTACAACATATTTAATTACAGTAGTAGAGTCTTGTACTATGTTAGCCATCAATTAATACAGTAGGTGCAATGGATATGATACCTTTTATTAGCTAACTCAGGCCTTCTATAACCCTTACATTGCTCGTTAGGATTTATATAATTAGCATGGGAATAAACTTGAATAATTATGCATACTATTTAACATTATCAAAGTACATTTCAGACAGTCTCACATTATAAAATTGTGTTCACTGACCTGTCAAGATATAAACTGGGAAAAGTTGCGTTTAAGCATTATATTAGTATATACTGTAACACTTCTATGTTTTAATTGACAATTGCATGAATGTATAATAAGCTGTTCTTGTACGTGCGGTCTTATTCTTTAGTCAGTGATATATGATCCAGATAACAATAAAATGTGTCTAGGCTGACCTAAGAATTCGAATCCATCTTGTGAGCAACAGATCATCCTATTTACCCCTGAATGGCTTCCTATCAGGAAACCTTATTTATTAGAGTGTTATTCTCAGAAAAACACAGAATTCTCTACAGTAGCATTTAGTGTACTTTATGTCACGAATAGCCATTTACTGCAAGTGCAAGATACATTTTTCCTCTCTCAATGAGACACACAAGTCGAAATGTTAACACAGCAATGACTTTGGTGGTTAAGCTTTGGGGCAATAAGTATTTCACTAGGATGGTTTTTATGTAAGAAATTATTATTCACACACAGTAATAGTCTGCATTCAAGGTGTTGAAACGTCACCCATTAGCTCTGGAAATGTGGCTATCATATTAATACCACTGAACAGCTCCCACTAGTAACTTATTCTCTCCTTGTCAGGGTAAGCCAAAAAAATGTTTTTGCTTGGCTTTCCCGGAGCCACAAAATAACTTTAAAATGATCTTCACTGCATCAGCCAAAGGAAGCCAGACTTTAAATCACACAGTGCGTGGAGCAAGTCGTCGGACCTATCATTTACCACTTTGTGCAGTCAAAGCATATAACTGAATTATTTGGAAGGAATGGCAGTAATTCCCATATATCTGCACATTTATGAACAGCAGGCTTCTTTTCACATGCAAAGTGGTACACTTTCCTGTAGATGAAATGAAAATTAAGATGAGAATGCTTGACATATTAACCCTTGGTGATTTATACTGGCGCGGTATGACTCACGTGCTGCAACTTACTGAGAAACAAATGCATCTGTATAATTAAAAACTCTGCACTTAAGTGGTTCTGCACATTAATATTTAAGCCTCTTGTTCGTCAAGACTTCAGCATAAATCCTCATACAGCTGATTAAGTCACAGTGTCATTTTCCTGCCTGCACTGGCAAGAAAGTATATCCTAATCTTTTAGCTGTGACCATGAATAATGATAGGTAAGGTTCTGCTAACAACATGATTGGTAGTGCCACTTTTATTTTTATCTTAATTCTCAAGATGGATGTAAGCAATTGGAAGGCTGCATGTCGGGAATGCATACAATTGAGATATTTGGGGATTGCATCTTGATGTCTTTACATCAGTCATATTTAAAGGGGCTGAAGCAGCGTGTTTGTCCCTCATATCTCTTCTGTGTCATTTAAAATTAAAACATCTTTATTCTATACTTGAGAGGTTTGAAATACCAAAAAAGGCAGTTAACTGATGCCTTTTCGTGCTACAGATGATACAGAATGTTGTAGATGTGCTCAATTTAGTTGGTGTCATTTTTCATTCTTTTTTATTTATTTAAACACCCTAAATGCAGACAGACAGACCATTTATAATAGTTAGAATTTCAGAGAACTAATTATCTAAAAAATCTTGTGGGGGTTTGATTCAAATGCTAATAATGTCAAGGTAAAATAAGTTGTCTCTGTATCACTACTTCTTTTGTGTCATCCTGTGTGTGCAGGGCACAATAGTCCCGAATTAAGGAGGAGTCACCATGGTGCCCTGCATTTACAGTGTTATTAAGAATCTTGCACTAAGCCTGGAGAAGAGGGAGATGGGTGTTGGGCGCTAGTTACCAAGGAAGTGTCCACCAAATGCACAGACAGATGACCAATGGGTGCTTCCAGACTTTCCAATTATAGCCAACGTTCAGGGCAGCACTGGCAGGCAAAAAACAGGAAATCCCGCTGGCAGCAAATAGAAAGGAACAGGCGCCGCTGAAGTAAGCCAAAACTTTATTGCATAACAAATATAATATAGTAACTTACATGGGGGATTACTCTAGTCCATGTTCCGTAGGTGGTAGTTCCTTGGATATTGTCTCTGGTGTTCCGACGCGTCTGAAGAAGGAGCCGAGTACGCATGCTCCGAAACGCGTTACGTCACTTCTGGTTAGCCTGCACTCTATCGCGGCTTCCGGTTTAACCAGCTCCATGGTTTAGCTTCCTGGATCGTCACTTCCTGGCTGCAGGACGGCCGGAACACCGGAGACAACATCCAAGGAACTACCACCTACGGAACATGGACTAGAGTAATCCCCCATGTAAGTAACTATATTATGTTTGTTATGCAATAAAGTTTTGGCTTACTTCAGCGGCGCCTGTTCCTTTCTCTAAGCCTGGAGAAGAGGTGATGATGACTGTAAAAAAAATGAGATCCTGTAGGGCCTTGAAAGAAGCTAAAGGCAATTGAGGGTAGTGAGAGATGCCTAATGCAAACAATTTCATTGGGATAATGGAAACTCTCTGTGGTGCCTAGCAAATATAGCTTTCTTAGCTTCAGTATTTGAGATGTGTCAGAAGTAAAAAATTATAATTTCCAGAACTTTGTCATTGGATATTTAGCAGAACAGGAGGAATTTGCCTAAATTGATGTTTTCATTTCATGAAATCTTCAGATTCTAGATCCACCAGGGTTGGAGAGAGGCTTCCTACTTTCAAAGAACACTAAATCAAGTTGTACAGGTATTTGCAGACAGTGCTGCCACTAAGAGGACCTGTGAATTGTAATTTGCCTAGTGCTTAACCTCCTAGAGACCTAATTAACCCAGAGGTCTGTTGTGTCCCCAAAGACAGATAGGATTTTTTTTAAATGTTATTATAATTAAATCTCTCCAAATGTTGTACTTTGGTCCTATATTATTTACTACCCACTCTCTGTTGCATAACAGAACATTATTGCTGGTCAGTTTTTTTAGAGATGAGCTGGACACCCCCCGGTTCAGATCGCACCAGAACAGCTGAACATTACAAGAAGTGAAGTCTATAGGATCCAAACCTGAAAAATTAAAAGTCTTAATTTTGAATGCTTATATGCAAGTTATTAGCCATAGTATAGGGGCTCGGGTACTGCCCTGGGGGACATGTATCAATGTAAATTAAAAAAAAAAAAAAACAATTGTTTTTAAAGGAGCAGTGATTTTAATGACGCTTAAACTGAAACATTAAAAAATAAATATTATTTTTAATATAGTGCCTTGGGGATCCTCCTAGTGTGCCTGTAAAGTGGTGCATCTGTACAGTGTATAGAACCTGCTGCAGCAAAATTGAAATTTCTACAGAAAAATAAATGCATTTAAATGTACTTTGCAGTTGCAAGCTATTGCCGGTATGAGTCAATACAAAAAATAAAAATACCAGGCCCTTATCTAAGCATTCAGTCCAGCAAGTCAGGAAAGGGGGGGGGCAAGTGAGCCCCCCTCCTGAACCATACCAGGCCACATGCCACCAACATGGGGGGGCTTTAGGGCAGGGGAGCTCTTTCCCCCCACCCCAAAGCACCTTGTCTCCATGTTGATGGGGGCAAGGGCCTCTTCCAGACAACCCTAGGTGGTGGATGTGGGGGTCTGCATGCACATGCAAGTCCCCTGATCCTGCCCCCCCTATGTGAATGAGTATGGGGTACATTGTACCCCTAATTATTCACCAAAAAAGTGTCAATAAAAAACTGTTTTTGACAATTCCTTTATTTAATAATAAAAAAAAAACAACAATGTCCCCCGATGTAGATCCATCATCAAGCACAACAACAACGCCAACGCAGGACCCCAAAAAAGAAAAAACACTCCATCCCCAAAACTTCATCGTTTGACATTTGTTATATAGATAAGGGAAGAAAAGAAAAAAAAGCACCAAAATTCCCCAATGGGATTTACATGAGGCATACACTAAGAAGTAATGGAGTAACTACAAAAAAGGAGAATAGGTATTAAAATGAAAGGGAAATGTTTGGTACAGAACACTCCCAAATCTCATAAAATATAAATGCAACACAATATAAATACAACACATAAAGAGCTGCAGTACAGTGCTGCAGTATCATATTATGATACTAATGTTTATTCATATTGTACTTATAGATAACAAACTCTTTCTGTGCTGCAATTTCTTACCCTGAAGAAGGAACTACCAAAAAAACTCCAAAACATGTTGGGATGCTTATGTGAACTAGGGGATGCTTACATGTACAGTAACTAACATGTTCTTCTACCTTTGCATAATGCATACCCCTTGTTCTACATTGCTAGCACTGCAGCTCTTTATGTGTTGTATTTATATTTTATGAGATTTGGGAGTGTTCTGTACCAAACATTTCCCTTTCATTTTAATACCTATTCCATTTTTTTTTTTTGTGAAATAAATTATACAGTTTTTATTCTTATACTGTAGTTACTCCATTACTCCTTAGTCTATGCCTCATGTAAACCCCATTGTGAAATTTTGGTGTTTTTTTTCTTTTCAAACAAATTTGTTGGGGGGGTGGCATAACACTCTTCTAGCCTTCCTATCCATCAATACAAACCTATATATTTTGTAGCGTCATTTCCGGTGTCTCCAATGTCCGGATGAGCGAACTTGGAGACAAGGGGCAGGGTAGCTTCCGGCCGCTAACGTGAGCGGTACACGTAGCGGCGGCGGATGAGTTTCCGGCCGCCCACGTGGGGGAGATCTCCGCCCATAATCTAGCGTATACACACCCCTCCCCAAAAGGGTATAAATATGAGGAGATGAGGCTGCGTGCTCACGCCCTCAGTAGAAGTCCAATGCCGACGAAACGCGTCAGGGCGTGAGCACGCGGCCATTCAGCTATACACTAAGGACATCCCAGAGGATCCCCAGTCATAACGCCCATTGAGTCCGGGCAACATCGCGATCAGGTGGCTGGATCACCCGTACCGTGTGGCTCAGTGGGGACATCGTTTGCAGTGGGAGGACCGGGTTTTGTGCCTTGGATATTTGTTTCGCTCAAATACATCCGATTTCATGTGAGTGCGATTTTAATTTTTTAATAAAGCCTTGTTTGTACATATTACACTATGGGTCCCTATTTGTCCCCCTTTATGTGAGAGGAGAGGAGGAGGTGCTGTTCATATCTCTACTGGTCGGAGTGGAGTCCTGAGAGGATCGCCATCTGGGAGTGGAGGATCATTTGTGGAACAAAGCGCTAGACCCTAGCGTTAAGGGTACGTGGCCACTCTCTAGGGGGGGAGCACAGTGGTGAGGTGAAGGATACGGTAGTCGCAGAGTGACCAGCAAAGAAGTCTTGTTCAACACTATGTTACAAGTTTCCTATGCACCCTATCTCTCGTCTAACTTTACCCTGTGAACACCATGGACCTATGAACTTTGGCTTTATTTTAAATTTAATTTTTTTATATTATCATTCTGCTATTTACCCTCAACCTTGTCAGAGGTTGTTTTCTAGCGCTGCTAGTGCTTATGCGGGCTGTGGCTCCTATACGCACCTTTTTACATGTTATGATCTGAATATAGCGGCTGCTTTATTGGGAATATTGGCATATGAGAATTTACATCTGGTTGTTTTGGCTAGTTGTATATGTCTTGATCCTTTGAGGATTGTATCACATAAGCGCTGAGTGGGTAGGATAAGGAACTATTGTTTCTCTCTTGCTCCTTTTGTGAAACCTATATATATATATAGGTAAGGGAAGGAGCCACCTGAAAAAGTCACCTAGTGGCACTAACCCCTTGTGACGTCACTGACCCAGCATTCACAGGTTAGTGACATTACAAGGGAGCGGTGCCACCAGGTGATGTCACCAGGTGGCTTTGCCCCTTAACTATATAAGGAACTTGTTATGCCTTGTGTTTTTGTTCTTTCTGAGCCATAACACAAACACAATAAGTGGACCTCTGCTGGAGAAAAATTTTAGTGACTGGCCCTCCTTGAATTTTAATTCATTACTTCTACTTTACAGCCTGACATGTTTTTTCTAATTAACTGATAGGGTTCTAAGGTGACCTTGCTAGGTTTCAGGTTTAGCTTTCATAGACTAAGCAAGCAATTTGAGATTTATTTGCTATCAATGTATTGTTTTGAAGATAAACTAATTGCTTTTATCAGGGATTCAAATGTTCTTTTTTCAATATAACAGAGTGGAGTTCCATCCCATTTTATTAGCTAAGTGAATCCTTTTCTGCACTGACAGGTAAAACTGAAGTGACCTTGCTTCATCTTCAGTTTCCCTAAATATCCTCTACTGAAGGAAAATCATCTGTTACACGGATGCATGTTTAATGTTTCTTCCATGTCATCATGTGTTTCCCCTACACACCTTTGTTTCCTCTCACAGTCCAAAATTAAGGGGGAATAAAGAGAATATGGACAAATAACTTTGCTAGAGACATTAAATTGTGAACCCGCTGCAAAAAGTTCTGTAATGTCAGCACCACCAATATATTTGATGACATATTTGGTATTTAAGATTTATCTTAACTTACCATCAGGGCAATAAGTCATTAGAGAACTGTCCAATGGGGACACAGATGAAAAACATAAATTTAATAGAGTGGAAAGTGTTAGAACCTCTAATATTGTTATTACTGCTGATTACGCCATCCTGTAGGGATGACTACTGCTAGACCCATCTCTTGCTCTGACAGACATTTTAACTCTTCCCCTCTTTATTCAAAACGATGGAAAAAATCGCTGGAGTAAATATAAGATACGATTACATGAAGGCTGTACAGAATGCAAAAAGAAGAAGTTTCAGTGAAATGGTTTAAGTGGTTGTTAAGCCACTGTGCTGTCTTCACACAATCATCTGCGTTTAATAATGTTAGGTCCCCCAGTGTCTGTGCCTTATAAAAAAAATGCCGTTCTATACCTTATTTCAGAGTGCCTCTTGGCCTTTATGTGACCATCTGCCTCTCCCCTCTCTCGATCTGACAGCTACAGTGGGAGGGGACGAGAATCCCCCACTGACGTCAGTCGAAATGAGGGGAGGAGAGAAGGAGAGAGGCGAGAAGTCATGTGAGCGATAAAGCACAGAAACTGCGGCATTTAACATTATTAAACACAGTGGATTGGATGAAAATGAATTAAATTAAAAAGTATTTTCAGCAGCAGGGAGGGAGGGGCGGGCACTTTCACTAACAGATAGTCGGGGGGGGGGAGAGGACAGAGGAGAGAGCAGATGACTGAGGCATGTAAACAGACCCTGGTGTCAGGGCTCAGCAGCCATGATAAACAGTGGTCAGTTTACAGGGGGAAGGGCAGCTTCAGGCAGGATCAGCCAGGTATTTCAGGTCATAAAAGGGGCCAGATTACACAGCACAAGCACTGTGCTGTACAACATGCTTTAAAGGAACAGTTTCCATTTTTTTTTTTTGGTTAGAGTAACAAACCCTTTAAGTTTTAATAAGCACAACATGATTTGGGATTCAAAAAAAAGGAAATAGGCATCACCACAGAGATACTTACAGCAGCGACATTTACAAAATCATCATCTGAGAGGGTTTCCAACATCTCAGTCACAGAGGTTCTTATCAACTTCAATGTCAGCCCACTGACACTTCCGCTTCTGTAAAAAGAGACAAAAATGTACAGGGTGTGCAAAAATAAATCCGCCTGAAATATCCTAATAATTTTCAAGTCCTGTGTCAATTAAATTAATTGGAAAACTATCCAGTTATCCATGTCTATCCCTTCTTCCCTCTTCAAAAAACAGGCATTTTAAAAGATCTAAATGGTAGCTTGTCTGCTTCAGGGCAAAGCTCAAACAGGGAAGATTGCAAATGCTGATGAAACACATTGCAGTTATATAAAAGTATTTCAATCCATTTAAAGCATCAGATGCAATCTTTTCCATCAAAGCGACAAACAAGAGAATAGATTTTTTTACTACAAAGCAATCTACGAGACACATCAACCTTGATGTTTTCTCCCCTGACATTAACCTAACAAAGAGCCCTCTGTGGAAACCAAGAGATGCTTTTATTAGACCAAATCTCTCACTTTTCACTCAGTATATACAACTCTAAATAAATGCCAAAAGAACATATGTACTACCAGGGAATGAGATCAATTAGGAGGACAAATGTTTTTGTTTTTTTTTTGACTGGACGGGCAATATTTTGTGTTCCTGGGAGGGTGTTAGTTGTTGGAAAAATACATTGTTATCTGAGCAAATTTGGTTTAGAACAAGTGTATAATTAATACATATATATATATATATATATATATATATATACAGAAATAGGAATTTAGGAACATGTAAATATTGATATCTTTTTATTTTTTCTTTTGGTTGATCTATTACAGAGGCAGAGAAAGTTCACTTAGCAACGTGAAACTTTGGTCATCCAATCAAGTGCAAGGTGAAAATCTTGTTTTTGTATAAATTTGCCTGCATTTGATTGAGTAGTAGGGATGATTGAACGGTTCGGGTCGACCATTGGTTCGGCCCGAACATTGGCTGTTCGAGGCTCGGCCGAATTTAGAACTTTTTGCCCAAAAAGTTCGGAATTCGGCAACCAGAACCGACCAAAATGCAATGGTTAAGGAAATGGGCTTTAAAAGCCTGTGATTGGACCAGAACCATTAGAAAAAGCCAATTGAGGGGGCAGGAGAATGCTAGGAATGTGATTGGAGTGACTAGGGGGTCCATAGTCCAATCATTAGTGAATACGCCCCCCAGTATATAAGATAGCCCCCGCCAAATTCCTAGCATTCTTATACGGGACATGGAAGAGAGTGGAATGCTGTTCTGTTACTTCTGTTACAAAGTGTCATTTAGCATTTATTAGTGTGAGGAAAGGGATATCTAGTGTAGTTAGAGTGCTCTTTTACACTTTAGTTAGCTTTAATTTATTCAGTTTCTGTAGGGAAAGTGTTAAGTGTAAGGGGACCGTAGTGTAGTGTAGGGTTAACTGACAGTGACTGCTATGGCAGGGTGACAAAACCCTTCCATAGCAGGGTGACCGCTATAGAGAAAAGCTAGTTTCTCTCAAGTCACTTTCGCTTCTGTAATATGGCTTCGCCGCCGCCAGCATTCTTTTTGGCTGCAGGCGTTGCTAGTGATTTCATGTTTGGAGTCAGACATGACATCTGAACATGTGTATAGGGGGTATATATACACAACCATGTCTGTATATATACACCTAGACATATATAGGTGTGAAAGGAGCAGAAAAAACTACTTGCACTAATGAAATAATTAACACCAATATAGTTACGCTCCTATCACACCTATATATGGCTAGGTGTGTATATACATATAAGTATGTGTGTATATACACCACTATACACAAGTTCAGATGTTTTGGCTGCCTCCAAAGAACCCAAAAAAATGCCCAAAAAAACTCTAGCGTCAAAAAAAAAACGCCCAGGTGTGTTGTTGCAGGCATTTTTTGGGGGTTTTTGGAGTCAGGCAAAACATCTGAACTTGTGTATACGTGTATATATACCACTATACACAAGTTCAGATGTTTTGCCTGCCTCTAAAGAACCCAAACAAATGCCAAAAAAAAAGCCTGCTACTAAACTGGCAAGGTGTGAAAAGCGAGAAGCAAACAACCTGTTCTATAAGTGCACTAATACAAACAATCCTTTTTTTTTTTCATGGTTCTGGACATGCTACAGAGCTGAAACTTCACAGGTACACCTTTTAGACCCCCCCAGACACAAAATCACACAAAAAAAGTTCTTAAAAATTGTCATTTTTGATAAAAAAGCCAATTATTGAAAAAAAAAAAAGAGATTTTTTGATTTTGAAACATGCTACAGAGCTGAAACTTCACAGGTACACTCTTTTTTTTTTTTTAATTTTTTCAATAATTGGCTTTTTTATCAAAAATTACAATTTTTAAGAACTTTTTTGTGTGATTAATAATCCCTGGGGCATGACCCAGAACCCTAGGCACTTTTTAGGGGCATTTATTGGGTTTTAGGGCTTTAAAATTGTGTTTTTTGATTACCGAAGTTCGGGTCCCATTGATTTCAATGGGGTTCTGAAATCCGGGCCGAACTTTCGGGTAGTTCGGATTTTCTGGCCGAACCGAACTTTTCAAAAGTTCAATCATCCCTTTTGAGTAGTCAAAGTGAATACAGCTTCACTTTGCTAAGTAAACATTCACTAAAATAGATCATGTTCACAAAAGAGTATACTTTTGGGATAAGGGTTTTACATGAATAAATAAACTTTGATCATTGTAAGCACCTCTGCTAATGTTAAATGGGTTGTCTCATCTCTCTAACCAGTACATTCTGCTGGAGAGCTTGTTCTTTTGAAAAACAACAGGTTTACTGGCCAGATCACTAGATGAAAATAAAAGAAAGAAAGCCTGAAAAAGTAAATGAATGCAGCCATCACATCTAAGAATTGGTAAGCTGCAATATTTTTTAGTTCCTCTTCTATCAGCTTCTGGAATACAGGCTGTGGTCCCTGCTAGACTCATACACATGCTATGCTGTGATTTTAGTTGGATCCGCATGAAAATTGGGCTGCTTGTTTCCAGTGACTCATTTTTTTCCTTTTTGATACTCAAACTGTAGTGGAAATTGACTTTAGTGTTCTGTTTTTTGAATTTTGATCATTGTTTTTAGATGTCTGTCTGTAATTTTGGTTTACTTTTAGGTATTGACTTTTTGTTTCTGTATTTTTTTGGGGTAACTTTTATTAGTGAAGGTTTTCTGCACTGTTTTCTCTTTGTTCCTTTAGTATCTATGCTAGCTTCTACTATCTAATTGTACAGCTACATCAGTTTTACTTAGACATCACCTGGCAGGGTAGTGGCATTGCGTATGCTTTTTTCTTTTGTTTTAAGCTGCAATATAATAAATGTTTGCTTTTGAATTTAATTCTGCTCTAAAGGGACATTCCATAACCCTAAAAAAGGCATTGCTTCTGCAATCAACTTTATACCATACCAGGAGGACTTTTTGGTTTATATGTTGTTAAAATTATGTTATTTACTGAGCTTCTCTTTTGTGAAAAGGTTCTATGTAACATGGCATTTCAGTTTGTGTTAACATTGCTATTATTATAACTCCTACGTAGAAGCTTATTGTTCCACTTCACAATTGTCCTGTTTTGCCCTTCACTCTACTCCTTGTTTTCAGAATTCTGCCTTGCCCTTCACCCCTAACATTCACTAAAGGCATTTGATGCTATAAAAATGAAACTATCTATAAATATAATTTGTTTTAAAGATATTTTGAGTTTATATAAAAAAAAATAATAAAAAAAAAAACACTGTACATTTGTACAGAGCAAAAAAGATCAGTGTACAACAATCAAACAATAAAGTTGGCTTAAATCAATTCACATGTCTCATAGAATAATTAAATGGGACTGGGTCGCACATGTGGTACAATATAAGCAGACATACCATTTTTCAGAACAAAATTCAAAGCAGTTGTGAATATAGATGGATTGTAGTTGAATTCTTACGATAACGAGGCCAAAGTCAAGGGACTCGCAAGCCATTTTCCCCAATTTTTATAAAACACTTTTGGTCTCTTCCTAAGCTCAAAGGTGGGTTTATATAGAGGCAGGGATTCATTGGCTAATTTCAACCAATGTGATAGTGTGGGTGATACCAATCCCTTCCAAGATAGTAAAAGAGATTTCTTAGCATAAAAGTACAGGATACACAACAATCTCTTTGTGTGAGAAGGAAGTGTCAGGTTCCAAATTTTACCCAGGTCTTAGGATCCAAAAAATTTGGTAAGCCCACAAAAGAGGAAATAAATGAGCCTACATTGGACCAGAATCCCTGGACTACCGGAGAAGACCAGAAGCAGTGTAAAAAGTCAGCCACCTGGCTACAACCCCTAAAACACTCTGCTGAGGAAAGTAGGCCCATTTTATGTAATCTAGCAGGAGTAAGATGTAATGGAAAATTTTAAGTTGTATGATTCTGTCTTTAGATGATATTAGAAGATTTAGATGATGACAGATGTTTTATAGGTGTCACTAAACTCAGACCACTCCGATTCCTTTAGAGGTATATCCATGGAAATAAATATAATTTTTAATGCAGTTATGCATCTTAAAAGCTAATAAATTACATATCTGAGAATGTTTAACATAGACATATCATTTCATATTTTCAGCAGGTATGTAAATGTAAATGTTCAAAATCAGCACTTGCACATTTACTAACATAGAAAAAGAAAAAGGAAATGGTGTTTAAAAAGTTTTAAATACAGTATGTTCTTTAGGGAGTTTCAGATAGTGAATAACATTAATTGTATCAGGGATATCTAGGAACATTATACTAAAAATGAATTGCGCTTGGAGGGCAAGTGTAGCTTGCAAATGACAAAAGAACCAATATAAAAATACGTGCAGCGCTATATAATATTAACAAACAGAACTGAAGTGATGCAACAACAATAATGAAACAATATACGGTATAATACTATAATAGTGAGAACATAGTAAATTACATTAAAAAAGGGGAAGTTAATAGAGTCCAAGGTGTAAAAATTTAATTGGCGAGTTCCAAACTTCAGTCCATAGATCACCCAAAAATATGTCTGTGTTGAGAAGAAAATAATCCGTAAAATAGTGACTTCACACAGTGTTCCACCACCTCATTTAAATGATGTGCACTTACCAGGAACTGTGAAATCTTATACATAAACTAAAGAGTCAGATGAGATTGTGTATTATTTGACAATAAAATGTAACCCTCCTCATAGGTGAAGGTCCAGAAAATTCTACAATTAATTATTATTATTAAAGATTTTATGGGACGGTACTGACTGATTTCCCTGGATACCCATGGAGAAATTGCTCCATGGGAGTCCTCTTCAGGAGTGAAGGTTTTGTCATGTTGCAGTTTGCCATTACAGAAGTGCATCTGACTCTTTACTTTAAGTATGAGTCCTTGGTTTCTGGTAAGCGTATATCATTTAAATGAGGTGGTGGAACACCAAGTGAAGTCACTATTTACAGATTATTTTCTGCTCAACACAGACATACTTTATTATGTGATCTGATTGAATTTTTACAACTTGGACTCTATTCACTTAACCTTTATCAACTTTATTGTTTACTACCTTCTCACTATTATACTATTATACTGTATATTGTTTCATTATTGTTGTTGCATCGCTTCAGTTCTGTTGTCTAATATTATATAGCGTTGCACGTATTTTTATATTGATACCTAGGAACATGATTGAAGTAGTCACTCCCAATGTTAGGCATCCCACTGTGTTAATAGCATCTACCACTTCTCCCCAGGAGGTCTGTAATTGAGGACAAGTCCATAGTACATAATTGAACCGACTACAGTCTGACATCTATGACACAGAATAAATAGTAGTGAGTCTTTTTGGTAAGAAGTAAGCCTTGTGTAAAAACTTAAGTTGTATAAATCTGTCCATATTGGAAATCATAGGAGAAAGGTATTGTTGCAGACCCTCAGATAAGTCATTACTTTCTATTTAGCTGGACAGTTGTGGGGTGTTGTTACATAATCATTTAAGATATATACCATTTCTAATGATTTGTTTCATATGTCTGCTGTAACAAGTGCATGACAATAATCAACAGTACTAAAAGTAGTAGTGAAATGATAAGTTTTATAGATGTTTTGCAGAGAAGGCAACAAAAGGAAGTGACACACAAAATGTAGGAGCCAAATGAACAGGTGGTTATCAAGAAAATAAAAATTAAATAAAAATGCTAGAGTTATATCCAAAAAAGGTGAATGGACATGCGAGAAATGCTGCACTTAAAATTGTCTTTTCTAATGATTCAGCAGAAAAACATGTAACTGCGTCCTTACTGAATAGTCTTTGAAGGCCTTTATGGAGAGCGTTGCCAGCATGTGCTGTCACCATTTTTGGATGTAATGTTCACAGTATTGCTCACAGCATGAATGAGACAGATAAGCCCCAGCAGGAGCAGGATCTGCAGCAGATTCATTTGGACTAAGCTTGACTGCCAAAGAGTTTCTGGTTAACTGCAACCCTACATAGTAGATGTATTAGTACACAAAAGTAAACGTGAGTTGTACTTTTAGGTATAGTGCTGTTGTGAATTGGCTGTTGACATATTTTTGTGATGGTCCTTACTTGCCTAAAATAATTAGAAAAAAAGATACCTACACATCCACCAAAATAAGCATGTCTTTTGGAGATGCTGCTCCTTGAATATACCTAAAATATGAATAAGAAAAAAAGTTTAGTTTATTTCACTAAATAACAACTAACTTTTTAAAATATAAAATGAAAAATAACCATTTTTATATTTTTTTTTTATTTGTACTCTTATTGCACCTACCAATTGTAAAGTAAGGATACTAAAAAGAACCAGCTCAATAACATGTTATAAATAAATAAATGCGCTAAACCTGGGGTGAAAAAATCCAATCCCAGTGGACGCCTGTTTTAGGGGGGGTGCGTTGGGTGGAGAGCTGTACCGCGCTGCAGGCGGCCGAGCTATCCAGACATTTAAAGCTGTCTACATCATCTATATGTCAGTACAATCTACATTGTTTTAATAAAAGTTTTAAAGGTAATGCACTATTGGCCGCTTTTCATTTCCTCATGCTGCACTGTGTCACTGCTGGAAAGCCCGGGATATTCGCAGGGAGCTTTATGTTAGTGCCCAAGGGAAGTGTCGGCGTTTGAAGTTGGTGTCGATCCTTAGCCCTGTATGTCTGGAGCAGCTATCCCTTCAAAGTCGGGAAGCTCTACACCCAGTACAGCTGTCATTAGTATTAGGTCCGGCTACTGCGGCTCAGCTTTTTCATATGTGCCAAGTTTAATCCGAAACCTAACCGTTTGAGCACAGAGGGGTTGCATGCAGCACCAAAGCGGATAATCGTGTGGACTACATTCACTTTTTTTCCTGCAACCAGAATCTTTATGGTCTTGTTTCACTATATTTGCACTTTTAGTGGACTTATTTTGGACTTTTCACTTTATACTGAAATGTCATCACCTCCTATTTGATTGTCTCACTTTTTAAAGTGGCACTAGGTTGATATGAGCTATAATGTCTATGCCACTCATTCTTACATGGGTATTTTTTAACTAGTATATTCATTCCAATTTATCACCATATAAACCAGGGGTGGGGAACCTACGGCCCGGGGGCCATATGCGGCCCTCAAAGTCATTTGGTCCGGCCCCCCGTGCAGCTTAGTCTGTGTCTCTCAGCTGATCTGTCAGAACGGAGCCGATGCTTCCTGTATAGTTCTGGCTCCGTTATGACAGTCTGAGTGAGTCAAAGGCGGAGTGATATCAAATGCACTCTGCCTGTGACCAATACAGGAAACATTGCCTCTTCCTCCAGCGCAGAGCTGGAGTCAGACTGACTGACGCAAACCTGGAAAACCAGTTGCGAGTAGCAACATCATCAATACCAGCTAACATCACACACCTCACCAAAGAGAAGCAGTTGCAGCCATCACATTAGGGGTGAGTTAAATGTTTGACCAAATATAACAGGCACATTTTTAAGTTGATAATTTTGTACGGCCCCCGAATAATTTTCTAAATACCCAAATAGCCCTTGGCAGAAAAAAAGGTTCCCCACCCCTGATATAAATATTTGTTTATTTTGATAAGTGTATTAATTAGCGCACCTTCACAATTTAACTTCAATAATAAGTTATGTCTAAGATGAATATGGAACAAAGGCCTTCAATCCCGGCTCAATGCAAAGCTAAAAAATTGAAACAAATGTCTATAATTCAGCTATGATATGATTAATAATGTAGGGAAATGTATTTTAGCAGAAACTGGCGAATGTCATTTGAAATTAAATTCTTGTGTGGGGTGTTATTTACAGGTTCACTGAATTTTACAAATATCTACATATTTAGATGCATTTATAAAGAAAATGTTAGTTACACTTTACTTTTGGAAGTATTGTTCTTAGCTTGATACAAACAGAAAGGTCAACAGTCCTTCAAAAGGGGGTGTACATTGTGTGATAATAAATTATGTTTAACCATTTACCAAATGTGTTTGCTATATTTTTGACATATCTACTTCTGGTAGCTTTGATCGTCTCACCGGTATTGTGAGTATTAGTATTAAATGTAATATGAGACATTTTCACCAGAACATAATGAACTGCATTTTTAGTACTGAAGGCCTTTTGTACAAAAAACATCCACGACCTCCTGCTGTATTAAAGCTAAAGTGCCCAAGGTATTTCAGAAACACAATAGTGGAGAACATTGTGTAGTTACGTTCCCACTCAATGCCTGTACAACTATTCTGAATATCATAATGCATAGTGATTCAAAATAATTCCAAGGATAAAACTCAGTATGATGGAGAGGTTGTCACCTTATAAATCCTGATACAAACATACCAACTACTGCTGTAACAGTTAAGGGTACCTGACCCTGCTTTAAAAGAATGATAAAAAATTGTTTTGTTTTTTTTTTCCATCACGGGGAAACTGATAAATGCTAACATTCTGTATCTAAAAAAGTTTGATTTTTTTTTTCCCAAATCAGGTAAAGATAAAAGAAAATTATTAACAACATTATCAACAAAAATATTGCCCAGGTTGTAATCTCTATCTATGTCTGTGTTCAGTATTAGAAAGATGAGCTGAAAGCCACTGTCAAAAAAACCTGGGCTTCCATAAAACCTCAGCGGTGCCACAGGCTGATCGCCTCCATGTCATGCTGCATTGATGCAGTAATTCATGCAAAAGGAGCTCTGACCAAGTATTGAATGCATACTACGCTGTACATGGACATACTTTTCAGTAAGCCAACATTTCTGTATTAAAAATTATTATTTTTTTGTTCTTATGTAATATTCTAATTTTATAAAATACTGAATTATGGGTTTTCACTAGCTGTACGCCATAATCATCAAAATTAAAAGAAAGAAATGCTTGAAATATATCACTCTGTGTGTAACGCATCTATACAAAATATATGAGTTTAACTTTTTGAATTGACCTACTGAAATAAATAAACTTCTTGATGATATTCTAATTTTATGAGATGCACGTGTGTGTGTGTGTGTTTTCGTTTTATACTCTTTGTAATTCTTGTTATATTTGTATCCATTTTGATAGATTTATGTAAAAATAATAATAAAGCCCAAAATACAATATTAAATTCCACAATTCCTACTAGTATACATATAGACCTATTCATTCTCATTTTTACTTATTTTTTTGGGGTCATTTATTAATTAAGATGTGTTTACTTGAAAATAATAATATTTAGGCCTGCAATACAATATTCAACTCTTTATAGTTAAAACCTATAACTTTCATTTTGATTTTTCAGAGGAGATGTACTAAGTACTTTTGTAGCTTGAAGAATCAGGTCCATTGTGTATCTATAGATGATAATATCCCTTTTGCATCTCTACTTTACATAGATGCCACAGGCAAAGTCTGGTTATTAACCTGATTTTTTTTTTTTTTTTTCAGCCCAGAGACCAGATCTAATCTGCTGCTATAATAGGACCATGTCAAGTTATTCCACTGGCATTCATTTTAAGTATTTGTTAATTGTATTGATAGAGCTCTAGGAGCCAGCAGGAACTTTTAGGGAGATAGTAAACAAGTCCTTAAAATAAAATAAAAAAACTATAATGCTCCAAATTCATTTTGTTCTGATTTTTTTTTTTTACAAAAGTACAAATGGATGCATGGATTATTTCACTTTATCACACTTTTAGAAGCCCGAATATATTTCAGACACCATACAAGTGAAGCACTGTCTCTCTGAGTTTAAAAAATATTTATATAGTATATACCATTACCCTTTGAAAATCACAAACAATTAAACATCCATGATTTAATCATTACACATTACTGTATATTAAAAATAAATAAAATCACATCACATTCTGTGGATTATGGATCACATGCTAAAGAAATGTATCTTCTTAACCACTTGCTTTCTTGGCACTTTCACCGATCAGCCATAACATTATGACCATCCACCTAATATTGAGTATGACCCCCTTTTGCTAAACCTACCCTAAACCCATTGAGGCATGGACACCACAACAGACTGTGTGCTCCTGGACGGAATATGATGGGCCTTTATTTTTTTATATGATTTGTAATGATTATTTTACAGATGTTTAGTTGTTTGTGATTTTTAAAGGGTTAAGGGTATAATCAATATACACTGCTCAAAAAAATTAAAGTAACACTTTGAAAACACGTCAGATCTCAAAAGGGAAACATATCATGCTAGATATCTATACTGATATGAACTGGATAATGTGTTAGGAATGAAAGGATGTCTGTCACATTGTTTAATGGAATTGAAAACGATCAACCTACAGAGGGCTGAAATCAAAGACACCCAAAAATCAAAGTGAAAAATTGATGCAGCAGGCTAGTCAATTTTGCTGAAATTTCATTGCCCCCCCACATGCTAGTATGCATGCCTGGCAACATCAGGGCATGCTGCTAATGAGACGACGTATGGTGTCCTAAAGGTATTTCCTCCCAGATCTGGACCAGGGCATCACTAAGCTCCTGAGCAGGCTGAGGTGCAAACTGGTGGTGTTGGATTAACCAAAACATAATGTCCTGGAGGTGTTCTATTGGATTTAGGTCAGGCAAACATGGGGGCCATTCAATGGTATAAAATGCAAAACTAGTGAAAAACAGTCAGGAAAGATGAGTAGGGAAAAAAATGTCAGTGGCCTCCACCTGTAAAACCATTCCTGTTTTGGAGGTTATCTCATTGTTGCCCATCTAGTGCACCTGCTAATTTCATTAACACCAAAACAGCTGAAATTGATTAACAACCCCCTCTGCTACTTAACTGACCAGATCAATATCCCAGAAGTTTAATTGACTTGATGCAATAATCTGATTAAAAAGTGTTCCTTTAATTTTTTTGAGGAGTGTATATTGTTCTGCAGTTAAAGGGACAACCCTTCACATGTATTGTGTTTAATCTGTGAAGATATCTGTTTGTGGGTATCTTTCTGTGAGTAGCTGTTCTGTTGGAAAATGTTTGATTATTATTATTTTTTTTGGACACAATAGTTTCATCAGCACAAAGTTCACTTGGTTTGGTATATTATTTGTCCAAATATATTTTACTTTACATATTGTGCTCCTGCTAAGATATGCTGGTCCTCATTATTGGTGTACAGGATAATGTACTTTTTAGAGAATGAAATGTATCTTTTAAAGGACCCTTGTCATTGTTGCTTTTCACGGTTAATTATTCATTAACTATGATTCATTTTATGTTTTTATTCATAAATCAATAGTGCCTGCAAGTATATAATTAAAAATGGTATTAGAAAAAAAGAATACAATAAAAATCGAATAATAAATTCTATTTACTGAAAAATCAGACTAAAGCTTATATTCGGTTATTGCTCATTATTGTGCCCCTCTTAAGATAATGCTGTTTGATAGGATTACAATTTCTAATTAAATAATAGAACAAATGTTATGGATATTGCTTGTACTCCTCTTAAGCTGCACAGATAGCACAACAATTCTGGTAGAGCACTCCATCTCCCACGTTTCATTAGACTGTAATTTGTAAGTAACATTGTTTAATGTCTTTTTATAATGAAAAATAATGAAGCAGAGAAAGCAAATGAGCCCTGCTTTGTCATTGCCAGAGCTGCAACACAAAGTGAATATCTTTTTTTATTTATAGGATTAATCAAGTACATATCAGTGTATGCATCACATTAATTGAATAAATGACCAAATGCATAAATATAAACAAACTTACCATGGTCGTCTTCTAACATCATAAAGGTCAATTTTATTTGGCGTTCTGCTCTTATCTACCCATGGAGAAGCTAGACAAAACAAAAAAGTACTATTATTGTATTTTTTATGTATGATAATGACTATTGTGTTTACGATTGAATAAAGCATAGCAATACCCTTGGTTGTCTACCATAAAAATGATAGAAAACTTCAACATTACATTATTTTAGTGACAAGACTCTTATTTACATTTTTTATACTTCTAGTAATGAAATGGAAAGTATAAAGTATTGTCAGCATACATATATTTTCAATCATAATTGCTGAGTTTACCTTAGAGTCATTTTAATGGGACTTTTTTTTGTATTGGGTAAAGTTTTTTAGATTAGCCAATTGAGCTCCAGCACCCAACCTTTTCTTTGGTATGTGTTGTATGGCTCTCAGGCCACAGTAGCAAGTAGTCAGTTTTTCCACTTTATAGATGCTGATCAGTGCTTGACCTGCCATTGAACTAAAAGTGATTCTGTCTCTGTGTACTGTGAAGGGAAAGTCTGGGAACACTTCCCTTCAGTCTGTGTTGGGTTTCGTGGTAATGAGGAGCTTCAAGAATATAGTTCGCTGTAGCACAGGTGCACTATACAAATGGCCACTTTGGACTACAATATCTGCACGGTCGTCTTTACACTTTCTTTTTCACACGTTTCACACTCACTTTTGTTGTGCCTCTCACCTGCAGTATATCTGCAGCCTCAGATAATGTTCAGAATTTTTACCACACTCTCTAAACATCTCCTATAGTATGTTCACAATCTGTTTAGTTCAGCCCTTCAACAATTTCAGAAGTTGCACTTTCTTCCTATATCTAGTAAAATGATCACCACTGCCCTTAAATGAGAAAACACTCAATTTGCAATCACTCAGCCTCTCTTAACATTAACTGTGCAAGTACAAAATCAGCAAATTCCAGATTGCAGAGTTTTCAATAAATTCTTCTCTGTGAGAAGAAACAGTGAGTCAAAACCACTGTGTGTAAAGAAAAAATGCAGCCTGAGTGAGCACAAATGGCTGCTCCTACCTACCTGTCCCCCCCCCCCCCCCATCAATTGTCTGTGTATCCAAAATGCAGGATGAACCTGCATACAAAAATGCAAATCTATAGGTCATAAGAGCTATTGAACTGAAATAAACTGAAGGCCTTTATTGTCATTGTAAGAATAAAATGTTCAGTGAAAGTAGTAAAATCTACACCGGCCAATTTCTTGCTCAGTTTGTTCATATATGGCAGGGATACACTGTAAGGCCAATTTTTGGTAAAAGAGTAGTACTTGGGAAGAACAAATGAGATTAAATATTAGAAAATTAGGCTCTGAAACATTAAAGCTGAAGCTGAAACATTCCCTTGTTTAATTAGGTTTAAATATGGTGTTTGGAACAAGCTGGTCCAAATGAACTAATACCTTCAGTACTAGATGTGCCCGCTGTGTGCTCTGTATAGGCGATACAGTATGTAGCCTCAGCTACATGAAGTATATAGTGCTGTGCTCCTGTATCTCTCCCGCACTGCTCAGTCATTCACAGAGAATGTTGTATGCATGAATACAAAGCTTTCTCTGAATGGCTGAGTTGGAGATTTTAACCAGTTAAAGATTTGCCCCCTTAATGACCAGGCCATTTTTTGCGTTTTGGCACTGCGTTACTTTAACGGAAAATTGCGCAGTCATGCGCGCTGCACCAAAATAAAATTGATGTACTTTTTCCCCACAAATAGAGCTTTCTTTTGGTGGTATTTGATCAGCTCTGCGATTTTTATTTTTTTGCACTATAAACAAAAAAAGAGCGACAATTCTGAAAAAATAAAACAATATTTTTCTCATTCTGGTATATAACATTCCCAAAAAATTGTATTCTACTACATATTTTTTCTCAAAAAAATTGCGATAAGTGTATTTTGATTGGTTTGCACAAAAGTTATTGTGTCTATAAACTAGAGGAAATATTTACGTAATTTTTATTTATTTATTACTAGTAATGTTGGTGATCTGCGATTTTTAGCGGGACGGTGACATTGCGGTGGACAGATCGGACCCCTAACTGAAATTTTTGACACAATTGGGGGGACCAGTGACATTACTACATTAATCAGTGCTAAAAATATGCACTGTTACTGTAATAATGGGTTAACCTAGTTGGTGATCCAGGGGTTAAATGTAAGCCTAGGGGCGTGTTTAACTGTGGGGGGGTTAAGCTTTTGAAATGATCACAGAGACCTGTGATCCTACATAGAAGGATCACAGGCGCTCTGTGATCATTTCAGAGAGAAGAACGGTCAGCTGTGTTTACAATAGCTGACCGTCCTTCTCTCTCAGCGGGGAGCGATTGCAGGAGGCCGACGGCAATCATGGCCACCGACCCCTTGCATCGGCACTCCCGCAACCGACGTACCCCTATATCAGTTCGCGCAGGAAGGGCTGCCTGCCGCAGTATTTATGTGGCAGGCGGTCCTTAAGTGGTTAACACCATCCACCCACCTCTCCTCCTCAGCCAATCAGAGGAAGCTTTCTAAACACAGCATAGTGGGTGAAAATAATAGTTTGTCTGGTCCAGCTTGGTGCAAACAAACTAATATACATCACTTAGGAGATCAATTGTAATGAAAATTCTTAGTAAAAATTTGTATATACAGTTTTTAGCACAACATCAGGATATAAACAAAAAATCTTCATTGAGCAGATTTATTTTAGCAATAAACATAAATATATATATATATTTTTTTTTGTTTAATAATATTTTATTGCAATTTTCAAATTCAAATTCAAAGACAATACAATATATAATATATCAAATTGCACAAATTTTGCCAAAGCAACCATTAAATAACACCTTCCTTAAGCATTTAGCTCACAAATTATTATTTAATTCAAATTTGATTTAAACAGCAATGTATTTTGAGTATTTCAAGCATATGTATAATGTAGTAGTCTGAAATTGGGACCAGTTTGCCCATATCTTAGACTGTTTTTCGATTAGCCCCCTATTCCTGCATGTTAATTCTTCTATTAACCATAGATCATCAACCCTTATTAACTATTGGGAAAAAGTAGGTATAGATTGCTGTTCCTAAAAAAATGGGTTTAAAGATTTAGCAGCATTTTATAAATATGGAGTCATATACTCCCTATATTGACCTTTTGAATCCTTCCTACAATTAAATAAAAATGACAATGGTTCAGGTCTAGTTACTTCACCTTTTATCAAATACATCAACATAAAGATGTTAAAAAAGAGGGTATGGGAATCAGATTCTATACTATTTCTCTAAATGTTTACTTTTTTGGGTTATTTTGATGTGCTGTGTTTATGGCCTGCTCTTCCACTGACTAAGTCTGTAATATTTGCCTGTTTCCATGGAAACACTAGCAGTTCAGTTTGTGAACATGTTAAGTGTGGCAGGGCTTAATGTGGAACTAAGCTCTCCTATCTTTTTCAGCCAAGGAAGCTGCCATCTTGGCCTCAGTTATGACACCAGCCATTGGATGGTTGACAGTTTGCTGGAGAGCACAACTAATGTGACAGTTACATTCTGAAGTGGTAAATCGAGGGGTTTTCCTCCGCTTTAACTTTATAAGCCACCTCTAACCATCAAGTGACACCGATGCTTTCTAAATCCTAACCCCCTTACAGCAGCCATATGAAAGGTTACTGATTGTATAGGTCTTCTGGGAGGATGTTTAATTCTTGCAATTTTCTGTAGGTAGAAGTTCAATAATCTGATCAGGACATATATCTGAGTTATTCCCCCATCAATTACTACATCAAGCACGGGAAAAAGATCTATGTTATATGTATAGCTTTGTATTGCATATAAACAAATGAGTTGAATGTGACTTTTTCTATTTTTCTATTAGCCACTGACCTTCAGTTTTGTCTGCTTAATTATAGGCAGCAGGAATTCATCTACTCTTGTAGATTATTAAAGTGGGAATTTATGGCTGGTATTACATATTTAACTTTGGTTTAAAGGATAAATACAGTGTTATCTTCATAGCATTAATAGGACAGTTAGGCTATGAATTATGTTGTACAATGGTGACACGTATACTGCAAACAGCATTGAGGACAGGCTTGAACCCTAAGTTCTAACATACTTTAGGGGTACTGATGTGTAGGAAAAGGAAACCAGGGATACTCTCTGTGATCTTCTAGTCAGGAAGGATCTGAACCACTGATGGATAATGTCATTAATACTGTATTAGTAACATATGGTAAATGTCACTGACAAGTTTCTGGAAGAAGACTGGTGCATTATATAGGCCAAATGGCATGACCAGGTACTTGTAATGTCCCTTACATGCTCACATGCGTTGAATGTCTTTCATTCATCACCTCCTCCTAACATGTGTCAGATTGTAGGCCCCCACAAATCCATCCTGGTAAATACCATTGCCCCGTGGATGCAGCTGAAGTATTCTGTAATAAGGGGCAGTAGATATTTCTAGGTAATTGTGATCTTATTCTGACCACATGAAGTTTTTCATATTTGTAAAACAAAAAAAATGCCCCTGCAGGGAAGAGGATGGGTGGATAAAAATCTTTTAAAGATTTTCCTGGATGAAGGGTTTCATAGCCCGGGTCTCTGTTTCTGACAAAATGTAGACTCATCCTCTAGGAGGGCAGTCATATGAGCAGTGAAGTGGAAGTCCTCTAGTGGCTTTTCTGAAAGCACATCACTGAAATCTGCCCAACAAGGTAGGAAAGTAGAAGTAGATAGGTAGAAGGTAGATAGATAGTTATCCAGAATTTTAGTTTTGGCTCAGGCAGTTCTGAAAACATATCTTGAACCTGGATGTGTTTTGACCTGTGGTCCAACCGACATTGGACCGAGTTGAATCATCTGCAGGTAGACTCAACTATATATGATTTCTATATATATGATTTCTCAGCACTATGTTGCCTTGTCCTACTCCAGGAAGGTCTACAACATGACAGAAACCAACATTCCTAGATGCTTTTTTTATCCTAGGGGCTTTATATCCTGGTTACCCTAAAAGCGATACATCTTTTTTGGATTTATGGACACATTCAGAAATTTTTCCTGGGACTTTCTCTGGATCCTTTTACATATTGTACTAATTGTTTTGGATTGTATATTCTACACTGGTAGAATGGTTTTCTTGCTGACCCACTAGTTTGGGAGGTTTCATAATTGATACTCCACAGGACTGAGTTTTCTATATATGTTTTATTATAGATATGCATAATGTTTGTGTGCCCCGGGACCCAAATCAGTTTAGCAACATCACGCAGGTGCTCTCAATTTGCTAAATCACTGACAACTTATAGCTTCATGTGTTTGAACTATGCTAATATAGTTGCACTCTATAAACATATATTACACCATTTTCTCTTCTTTACTACCAATTATATCACGTGAGCATGGGTTGTTTCCGTCTTGATGTTGATGAGTGCCGCTTTGAGTTTTAAAGTTACACTCTGGAGAGGGGCATACAGCCTATGGATTTTCTGCTTAATTTTTCTGCTGCCTGCCCTTCCCTCCTGTCATTGGAGAAAGACCTAAAGGAAAAGGCTCATGAGGACAAAGGGATTGAAATGAATCTCCCATCATATGTTGAGGCCCCACAATTCCAACTGGGTCCCCCTTCCCAACTTCCATTACTTTTATCCAGTTTGCAATGCTTCCCCTATGTATGTTTACATATGTACAAATAAAATAAAAATTTGAATAAAAATATTTAAAAAACAATTGTGAACATGTAATTATTAAAATGTGTACAAAAAAATTGCAAGTCAGGAACCTTACACTAACTATGGGAGGAGTTGCAGTGAATGTTTTCTTAAGATTTCACATAAAAACATTTATGATAGACTTTCTATAGAAGTTCTTTATCAGGTTATATTTGTTTACACATTAGTTCCTCCTGCTGCTGTACCACAAGTACTGCTGCTTTTCTCTTATCTTACACAGTGTTATGTCAGTTATGCCAAACATTTCATCTTATGCAACAGACTTCAAGTGGTCAGACTCATCTGCATAAACAAAAAAAAAAACTCCAGTTTATGACAGTGGATGCCAGCCTTCAGAATTCCTCAGTTATATGTTTTAGAGTTAGGCCTCTTTCACACGGGCGGTCCGATCAGATCCGCCTGTCAGTTTTTTAGGCGGATCTGATCGGATGCCCCATTCAGCCCTATGGAGCAGCGGATGTCAGCGGTGACATGTCTGCTGACACCCGCTGCCATCCGCATCCGATCCTGTCCGTGAAATCCGGACAGATGGAAACCCTATTTTCCATCCGTCCTGGGGATCGGATGGGATCGGATGAGAGCAGCGGGGGCTGTGACACCTCCCTCTCCGCACTGCAAGCGGAGATGGAACTGTCATCCGCCAGCTCAGCGGGGATCGCGGATTGATCCCCGCTGAGCAGCACGGATCCGCCTACGGAGGCAGACCATGTGAAAGAGCCCTAAAAGGGAAATTTAGGGTAATAAAGAAGACGCAAATTAGTAAAACACAATTCTCTACATGACTATAGTGGAATTTGAAGAAATTAATGAGGAGGTGGGGATGGTGGAGGAGAAGAAGAAGGAGGAGATGGAGGTGAAGGTGGTGGAAGAGCAGAAAGAAGAGGTGGGGTAGAGTAATAGGGCACAACAGCCATGCTTGACACCTAATTCCATCATATGCAGCACCTCTACCCTTCTTTTTACATACACCTTTCAGACTTTTTTTTGTTTTTCAAATTGGGCAGTCCTGATTTGAAGAGGGGTGGGCAGCTTTTTGGTCATAGAATTGTTATCCTTTAACTTTTTTTCTGCTGCTTGTCTTTTCCGCAGATATACATTTCTTCCCCCTGCATTGTGAAAGGACAGGCAGCCTATGACAATGTTTTACCCCTGTAGCTATGCCTCCAATGCTCTGGTTATACGGTTATAAATAAATATTAATAAAATGCCTACCCATTTGGTCTTTCTTACCATCAGCACCACAACCTACCTCTGGCTCATTACCCTCCACTACCTCCTGTGGCATCATTGCATTCCACATGCTGATGAAGGGCAGGGATGGCCTTATGGGCAAAATAATGGTGACTGGGGGATGACCTTCTACAAAAAGAATGGCAGTATTTGCCAATGTAGTGCAGGTTAAACCATAACCTTGTGCAAAAAGTTGAATCCATGGGCTATAATGGGAGCTGTTGAATAGCAAGCAGTTTTGTCCAACTGGCATTAAGATGTTGGGCATAGAATTGGTTTGGGGATATTTCTTTCCCCTGTTCAAGCAGTAAAAGTGATAATAAGGCCCACATTGCAGGACTCTGTGGACCAGCCATGTGGATAACAGTAGCTTATAATTTCACCAACTTCTTCTAGGCAGTTTGTAGGGATATTGCAAAATTAGGAAAATTGGAGGAGAAAAAGGGCACAATAACAGTACTTAAAGACAGCTGGCTTCTCTGCACCTGGGAGGAATAACAAAAGAAAGACAATGTAAGCCACTTCACTACATCCTGCGTGATGAGCCAGTGGCAGGGTGAAAAAAAAACAGCTCTCCAGAGCCTCACCATAAAACACCACATACATCCAAAAGGCATATTCCAAGCATGTAGCTGTCGGGATTATTGTTTTTCATGCAGGAGGACCTTGTGTTCATTAACAAGTATTTTGAAAATTCCCATTTTTTTTGTCAATAGCCTGCCTATTAGCCTTGAAGAGGGCAAGAATTTAGTGTCAAGATTCACCCTCTGCCTTCTTTAATGTCAGTATAGTTGACTGCTAAGTTTAGGTTTGGTGGATTTCAAGCAAGGCTTGGCCAACCCCATGCAAATCAAAACCTGGGCAGCATTGCTCAGCCTAGTAGAGGGGGTATATAGATAAGGTAGTTGTCAGCCCACTAATTTTGATGAGCCATTTGTGTGAGGTGAGCTATGGCCTGATATGACCACTTAAGGCGGCCAGGGTACTTCATGATGACATTTCTTCAGATTGTATATATGTGCCAGTCAAGGTACATGTGTAATTTGTCTGAAGTGAACTGTGAACAACAGAATAGTGCTATAGTTACACATAACCCTGCCTATCTAAAGATAATGAGGGGTCAGCCCCTCTGTCTAGGTCTGGAGAGCTGTCTCCTGTCTCCCAGCCATACAAGCTGCAACACAGCATTTAGCTTGGGACTTTGCATATACTTTGGAGCACTTGAATGGGCTACTCATTTCAAAGAGTTGGAGGATGAGATAAGTAAGGTTAAAATGTACAGCTGTCACATCAGGCCAGATATGTGGCAGCACCACCAGCTCCAGTGGTGTTCCTTCATCCTAAACCACAAGTATACCCTACCACTGACTGCATGGTCCAGCATCACAGACATCTTGCATTCAACTTCTGGTAGAGAGTAGGGATGGCTTAATGGGCAAAATAATCTTGGCTTGGTATCTGCCACTATAGTGCAGAAGAGGCCAAAAACCTACAGAAGGGGCAAATTCCACATGATAGCGTTTAAATGCTGGGCTTGGGAGGATTTGGGGACATTTTTTCCACTCAAGCAGCTGTGGAAGAGATACCTACCTTGAAAATAATGCTATAGCTGACAGCGCTGATCAGTGTATTCTGACAGTGGGGAAGTCTTCCTGCAGTCGGAGAACAATAGCTTAGTGGGGAGGGAATAGAGCCATTTTTTTGTTCAACCTGCTGGTAAAATTATCCCTGCTGTATGGGGGTGCCCCATAACCGCATTCAATGCACATTGTTACTGTGTGCTAGTGCAAGGTTTAACCGCTTGCTGTCTGCCCACAGTAATATTACTGTGGCAGTGCAGCTCCCCTGGGTCCAGTCATGTAGTACTACGTGACTGGAGGAAAAGGGGTTTTGGCGGTGCACGCACCGCGATTGCCGTTTTCCTCCCACGATCGTCCGGTAAATGGAGAGAAGATCCACCTGCTTATGTAAGCAAAGCAGGTGGATCTTCTCACTTACAGGCAGGGACAGATCAGCAGTTTCAGCTAAGCTCAGTTAGGGGTCCGCCGCAATGTCGCAGTCAAGCAAAAAATTGCAGATCGCCGTCATTACTAGTAAAAAAAAAAACAATAAAAATGACAGAGATCTTTCCCGTAGTTAGTAGACGCAATAACTTTTGCGCAAACCAATCAAAATACGCTTATTGGGATTTTTTTTACCAAAAATATGTAGCAGAAATCAAATTGGCCTAAAATGTTAAAAAAATTAGATTTTTACATTTTTTTGGAGAATGTCATATAGCAGAATGTAAAAAAGATTGTTTTTTTTTTTTCATAATTGTCGCTCTTTTTTTATTTATAGTGCAAAAAATAAAAAATGCACAGGTGATCAAATACCGCCAAAAGAAAGCTCTATTTATGGGAAAAAAGGACATCAAAATTGTTTTAATACAGCGTCGCACGACCGTGCAATTGTCCGTTAAAGTAACACAGTGCCGAATTGCAAAATAGGGCCTGGTCAGAAACGGGGCAAATCCTTCCGCGGCTAAAGTGGTTAAGGGGTTAAAGTCGGAGGAGATACAATGCCTCCTGACCACCTATGAAATGGCTTCAATTGCTAAGGATCTACTAAAAATATTGGCACAAACTGAGCCTTTTTTTGGGCTTTGGAATCTACATTTGGATCCGATTCCCTCATAACGTCACTGCCCTAGAACTACTTACTAGCAGAAGTAGGCATAAAAGCTTTGGCGCAAGAAGACTTGGGATCAGGAAGAGGTTCCAACCCATAAACTCACAGCTGCACCACCAGTGATATAAGTATATAGAACATTATAGAGAAGACCCTATCCATTAAGTAATATAGAATAACTGTACTGTACCACAGCAAAATTAATTAATTAACATTTGTATTATTTATATTATTTTATAATGGTGATTTAAAGATTAAAGGTTAAATGTACAGGAGTTAGGGAGGCGTGGAGGATATTAGCAGCAAATTCTGTACAGACACTTGCTTTACCATGACAAATTGGTCTCTCAGCTGTTAATTACTAGAGGGAAAAAATAATGTGCTGCCTGCAGAATTGATTAATAGGTATTATAACTAATACAACTCACATTAAATGATTTTTGGTAATATTAATAGTTTAAATTACTGGACTGCACCCATTTTACCCTAAAGCCAAAAGCACATTTTGTTTCACTAATTGTAATTGCTCAGGACACAAGATCCTAATAGTGTAGATATATGCGTCAGTTAGCAGGAGATGAAGTACCTGAATTAATACTAATATAATACTGAATTCATTCATAACACTGTATCCCAATAAATATTTGTTTATTTGTTTGTATTAACAAGCCTATTTTCCAAGTGTAACACTGTAAAATAGACTACAGGGAATAAACCCCCTGCTAGAAAAAATAGTAAGTAGTTCTGATATTCTTCATTTTCATTGAAGCACCCTGCTCATTATTAACCTACTTAATTACTAGTAGTAAGCATAAATTACTACTTTTAGGACATATGTCAGATTTTCTAAAGCTTATCAGATCTGAAGATTATTTCGGTAAACCTTATTCCAATAGGATATACAGTACTGTATGCCTGACTTTTAATCATACAGATGCAAAATGACACCTTGCAGGGTTCGGTGAGGCTAATTAAGCCTAAATACCAAATAACATAGAATCAGGCAGCATATATAACTTTTTAAATATGATAATTTAACCACTTCTGGACCGAGCTAATCTGTATTTTAGCTAGGAAATTACTTAGAACCCCCAAACATTATATATATATATATATATATATATATATATATATATATATATATATATATATATATATATATTGTTAGCAAAGACTCTGGAGAATAAAATTTCAGTCCTTGCAATATTTTTTGTCACGCGGTGGTTGCTTTGGTGGACTTTCAAACGCCAGTTTTTTTTGTAAAAAATAGATTTCACTGCATTTAAAAAAAAAAAAAAACAGTAAAGTTAGCCCATTTTTTTGTATATTGTGAAAGATAATGTCACGCCGAGTAAATAGATACCTAACATGTTGCGTTTTAAAATTGCGCACACCCGCGGAATGGCGACAAACTTCAGTCAATAGAAATCTCCATAGGCGACAATTTAATTTTTTTTTAATGGTTACCAGTTTAGAGTTACAGAGTAGCTCTTTTTTTAGAATTATTGCTCTCGCTCTGTCGATCGCGGCAATACCTCTCATTTGTGGTTTGAACAGCGCTTTCATTTGTGGGCGCGACGTCCGTATGCGTTTTCTTTCGTGAGCAAGTTCACGGTGACGGGGGTGCTTTGAATTTAATTTTTTTTCTCCTATATAATTTATTTAATTTTTTAATTTTAGCAAAGTTTAAAAAAAAATCTGATCACTTTTATTGCTGTCACAAGCAATGTAAACATCCCTTGTGACAGTATTAGGCATAGAGCTGCGTTGGTTTGCAGGAAGTGATTAAATACAGCCCTGATGCATTAAGAAACAGTACTGTGTAATGCATGCTAAAATGTAATTGTAATTCTAAACCTTACTATTAGATAATAAGCCTTATAGATATAAAAGGCAGCGCCAATGGTTCAAATAACAATTAAGTGAATGATATTCAGTGATATATATTCAATCATAAATAATCAATAAATACAACATGAATAATCCAGTGAATCTAAGTGTAAAAAGTGATATAATTTTGAAAGCATTCTTGCTTTACAGAATTTCTTCACACCTGCCTAAAACGTTTGCACAGTACTGTATGTTTCTCAGGTTCTTTAGGATGCTTAACCACTTAAGCCCCGGAAGATTTTACCCCTTTCCTGACCAGGCCCTATTTGCGATTCGGCACTGCGTGAATTTCACTGACAATTGCGTGGTCGTGCGACGCTGTACCCAAATGAAATTGACATCCTTTTTTCCCACAAACAGAGCTTTCTTTTGGTGGTATTTGATCACACCTGTGCGATTTTTACTTTTTGCGCTATAAACAAAAAAAACAGCGTCAATTTTGAAAAAATAACAATATTTTTCAAATTTTTTATCAGAAATTCCCCCCAAAAAAATGTAAAAATCAAAATGTTTTAGCATTTTTGGCCAATTTGTTTTCTGCTACATATGTTTGGTTAAAAAAAATCGCAATAAGCGTATTTTGCGCAAAAGTTATTGCGTTTACTAACTAAGGGAAAGATTTCTGTCATTTTTGGTGTTTTTTTTTTTAATGAGCAATGGCGGCGATCTGCAATTTTTTTTGCTGGACTGCGACATTGCGGCAGACAGATCGAACCCCTGACTGACATTTTTTTACACTTTTGGGGGTACCAGTGACATTACTACAGTAATCAGTGCTATACATATGCACTGTTACTATAAAAATGACACTGGCAGGGTAGGGGTTAACTTTTGGAGATGCAGGGGTTAAATGTGTCCCTAGGGGCATGTTTTTAACTGTAAAGGGGCGTGGCTTTTCATGTAACCACAGAGATATACGATCCTACATAGCAGGACCGTATGATCTCTGCAGTTACCCAAGAGAGAATGACAGGCGGCTTTGTTTACATTAGCCGCCTGCCTTTCTCCCTCTGCACCGGACGGTCGCGAGTGACCGGCGGACATCGGGTCCACCGGTCACACGCGTGGACTTGTTAGGGATTGAGCGGGGGCGGGAGCGCGCCTCCGGCGGCGCGCGCTCGCCCCCTAGAGGCTCACAGGCTAGTGACGTAGTCCTACGTCACTTTGCCTGTACGGGGCTGACCGCCGCAGTAAATAGTCGTGCGGAGGTCGGCAAGTGGATCTATTAATAGGAAAAACATCAGGATTTAAATTTCTCAGATCTGTCTACAATAAGCAAATATCTGGTTGGTAGATATTATGGCACTTTGCACATTATCATTATTTGTAACACCTTTCTAAATAGTCTTGATGTTGTAATTACAGTATAAGACTTTCATTGCTAAATATAGCACAATATTTCTCTATACAACATTTTTGTCACAGCTGTGTGTGGAAGGCACTTAATATGCCATATGTTATTCTCTTGACTGTGAACAGTATATCTATTTTAAAATTTAAATATGACATTGTCTCAGATTCTATTAGGCTACTGTAAAAATAGAAACAATATTTCTGCAAATGGCAAAAAATTAGAAATAAATGACTTCATTAAGAACACTGCACTGCCAGACACGGAAAAAGAAAAAAAAAAAAAGTATCACTCCTCGAAGGCAGTCCACCGAATGTCTCCTCCGCCGTCTGACAGTTCTTAAATAGGTAAGGGGTGGAGCCAACTGGTGACATCCCCTGGTGGCCTCACCACCTCATGACGTCCCCAACCAGGTATGCACCAGTCAATGATGTCAGAACTGTCAGACAGCTGAGGAGACATTCGGCAGTCTGCCTTAGATGAGTGCAGAGCATTTTTTCTTTTTTCAGGTCTGGCGGTGTGGAGGGCATCATGATTGATGATGGATCTACATCGGGGAACATTGTTTGTTTAATTTTTTTAATAAAGGACTTGTAAAAAACCCTTGCAGTCTTTTTATTTATTTTTAACAGATTTTTGGTGAATGAGTAGGGGTACGATGTACCCCATACTCATTCATATATGGGGGGATCTGGGGTCCCCTTGGTAAAGGGGGCTTCCAGATTCCAATAAGCCCCTTGCCCACAGATCCCCACAGCCACTGCCTAGGGTTGTCTGGAAGAGACAATACAAAAGAAAACCTGGCATTAGAACCAACTAGCAAAGAGATAAACCCAGGGAGTTGACTGATGAAGATGATAATGCTAAGTAAAAAATGGGTTAAAACATAATAGTAAAACACTCACATGTGGGAAAAGCCATGGGTCTCAAGTCAAGGGTGCAGCTGTCCCATAAAACAGTCCCAATGTAAGAAGCCCCAAAACAACAGAGATGGGGTGATTAGAGCTCACCAAAACAAAAAGACCACAAGGCTGAAGAATTAAAAATTAATGTCACAATTTATTAAAATGTCACTACAAAAGGCTCCTATATAGTGATGGTAAAGAACATCCACAAAACTCCATTTTAATAAATCGTGACATTCATTTTTAATTCTTGGGTGCCAATCACCCCATCTCTGATGTTTTTGTCTGGAAGAGGCCTTTGTCCCCATCAACATGGGGACATGTTGCTCGGGGAAGGGGGACACCCCCCCCCCATGTTGAGGGCATGTGGCCTTGTATGGTTCAAGAGGGGGATGCCCCCCCTTTTCTGGTCTGCCAGGCTGCGTGCTTGGATAAGGGCCTGGCATGAATTTTGGCAGGGACCCCACGCTGTTTTTTTTTTTAATTTTGCCATTAGGCTCCCCTTAAAGAGGGCCTGGTATGGACTGGGGGGACCCCATGCTGTTTTTTTCAAATTTTTTTTAAATAGCCAAGTGCCAACAATCACAACCGCAAGTCATTTTAAATGTAATTTGACCCGTTTTTTATTTTTCTTTAGAAACGTCATTTTTGCTGCAGCAGGTTCTATACATGCTGTAGAGGCTCCACTTTTTAGGCAGATTAAGGGGACCCCCCAGGCACTATATTTAACCACTCCTGGACTGGAAGGATTTTCCAGGCCATTTTTAGCGATTTGACTATGCGTTAATTTAACGGACAATTGCGCAGTTGTGCAACGCTGTACCTAAAAAAAAAATGATGTCCTTTTTTTCCCACAATTAGAGCTTTCTTTTGGTGGTATTTGATCACCTGTGCGGTTTTTATTTATTGCGCTATAAATTTTAAAAAGTGCGACAATTCTGAAAAAAAAATATTTTTCTGCTATATATCATTCCAAAAAAAAAAAAAAGTAAAAATCGAATTCTTTCATCCTTATAGGCCAATTTGTAATCTGCTACATATTTTTGGTAAAAAAATCCCAATAGGCATATTTTGATTGGTGTGCGCAAATGTTATCGCGTCTACAGACTAGGAGAAAGATTTATTAAATTTTTATTTCATTTTTTTACTAGTGATGACGGTGATCTGCAATTTTTAGCGGGGCTGCGACATTGCGGCGGACAGATTAGACCTCTAACAGACATTGTTGACACTTTTTGGGGGACCAGTGACATTGCTACAGTAATCAGTGCTAAACATATGCACTGTTACTGTAATAATGACACTGACAGGCAGGGGTTAACCCAGGGGTGATCAACAACAAAGGACTGTCGTTCTCTCTCAGCTGGGAGCAATTGCAGGTGCCCGGCGACAATTGCGGCTGACGGCCCTGTAGTTCAGCACCCCCGCTGCCTAGTGGTCGCAGTCCCGCTAAAAATCACAGATCGCCGCCAATACTAGTAAAAAAATAAAAATGACATAAATCTTTCCCGTAGTTAGTAGACGCGATAATTTTTGCGCAAACCAATCAAAATACGCTTATTGCATTTTTTTTACCAAAATTATGTAGCAGAAAACAAATTGGCCTAAAATGTTAAAAGATTTTGATTTTAAACATTTTTTTTGAGAATGTTATATAGCAGAAAGAGAAATTGTTTATGGTGCAAAAAATAGAAAAAATCGCAGAGGTGATCAAATACCACCAAAAGAAAGCTCTATTTGTGGGAAAAAAGGACAATTGTCTGTTAAATAACGCAGTGCCAAATTGCAAAATATGGCCTGGTCATTAAGGGGGAAAATCTTCCAGTCCAGAAATGGTTAAAATCAACTTCACAAAATCGCAGGCTTTACATTTAAAATTAACAGCATTAACAGCATCTCAAGTTCAACAATGTAAATAAAACTTCCTATTAAAGCTGGCAATCCCATTCTTTAACCTACTTAGGAATCCAATTACCCGCTCGCCTATCCACCCTATATTCAATCAACTACCAACCTCTCCTTAAATCTATCACGGACGACCTCACCAAATGGAACAATTCACTTCTCATGGTTCAGTAGGGCAGCAATCATTAAAATTAATATATTACCTTGCATACTTTACCTTCTCCAAACATTACCTATTCAATTGCCAAAGGCCTTCTTCCAATCTTTCAGAAGGACTTGTAGCTCCTTATTGTGGAACCAAAAATCGCCCCAGATTAAACCATACACAACTCAAAAAAAAAAAAACAAAAGCAAGGGAGGGATTGGCCTACCCAATATCCATTGCTATTACTGGGCCTGCCACCTGCAATGTATTGTGGACTGTAACACCCATTATCACACAAAGGATTTGGTAATTTTAGAGAATTCCTTTTCCAATCACCCACTTTGCAGTACACCATGGATTCAACAAAACCTTCTCCCTAAAGACCAGGCGGAGCACCCCCTAATAGGGCCCTGCCTTTGGTGCTTCTCTGCAACTTGTTGTAAGCTTAACCTGTCCTCTATCCTGAGCTTAATTACCCCACTACTTATGAACCCCGACTTCCCCCCAGGAATGTCACTTCACCCACTCTCATCTAAACAACCACCCACCGGTCTACGACTACACCGCCTCCTCCTAAATGGTAAACTTAAATCTTCTGAAAGTTTGAACACACTAGGGGCCAACTCTCATCTAAGCTTCTTAGATTACCTTCAAATCAAACACTACATTAACAATATTCAATGCTCCATAACCCCTTTTGAAAAACTTTGTGCGTTCCAAACCCCCCAACACTATGTCATCTCTACTATACATAACATGTTTTGAGATACCACTCAAGCAGGTGAGGGGAAGGCCTGTAGGGATTAGGCCCAAGACCTTAACATGGATCTTTCTGATAAAAATTGGGAGCACATACAGTATATCGCCATATGAACAAAGGCTAAATCAATGTCTCTATACAAGAGAATACCTATAAACTACTTTCTCGATAGTACTGCACCCCTGCCATTCTACATAAGATAAACACCTCCTTACCAAGCAAATGCTGTAGATGCCAACACAACAAAGCCAACCTCCTGAATATCTGGTGGGATTGCCCATTGATCCAACCCTTCTGAAAAACCATTCATGAACTCACCCAAAAAATAACTGCCCTCCCACTGGCTTTTATACCTGCACAACTTTTACTACACCATCAAGACTCATCAAATGTACCATACTTAAAGTCCTTAGCAATGATGCTAATCAATGCAGCTAAACTCTGCATACCTACAGTTTGGTGCATTTCCAAAGTCCCATCCATATCAGACTGGTATAAACCAAATATAGATAGAAGAGCTAATTTTGATATTCTCCGCACAAACTTGCCTCCACATGGGCAGACTGGATCAGCTTCAAATCCTCAATCGATTATCGCCAAACATCTGGCATCCCCCTTTCAAACCCAACCTAAACACCTCCGCTTCCTGTGACTCATAACAGACCATAACGCATACCCAATACCTGGCTCAACCATTGATTCACAACCATTGATTCACATACCCAATACCTGGCCCAACCCTTGATTCACAGTCTCCTTGGCTAACAAGTTTTAATATGACAAACAAACACATTACAGTATCTAAAACCTGATACTTAACCATTATACCATTATTGCACTTATATCCTTGCACAAAAACGCATACACTCAAATAATTTAGCTACCAGATTATAGCTTATACTTTCACTACTATTTACTTCTCCCCTCTTCTATTATTTCCCCCCCCCCCCACTCTTCCCACCCCCTCCTGTAATATCACTAAACTCATATTCACAACCGGCTGTGGTGTATGTGCTGGATGCACACATCTACTCACCCATCAAAGGCCAAAACAGAAGATCATCTCCCCTAAGCATATCTTACTCAATGCACTTAAAACTCACTCAACTAACCCCTGGGAAACAAACTTGTGATATTAAGTCTTTCCTTCGTTTATAAACCCTATAAACACGTATAATATAAATATTACTGTATTATTGGCTATTCTTTGATAATTTAGCCCTACTATCGTAGAAACCTCATTCATCACCCAGTGTCTATTATTGTAAGATCATTTGTTCCCCTTGTTTTCTGCATCTTACTGATCTTCTTATTATAATATCTACATTTGTTGTTAACTTCTATTTGCTTCATAAAAATTTGGTGGAAAAAAATTAAAAATCACTGCTCAAATGATCATTTTTCAAAAAATTGTTTGCATTGATACATGTCCCCCAGGGCAGTACCCAGGCCCATATACCCTTTTTATGGCCAATTACTTGTATATAAGCCTTCAAAATGAGGACTTTTGATTTCTCATGTTTGGCTCTGATTGACTTCAATAGAGTACGCGTTTTGGGGGCCGAACTTTTCCCCTGTTTGGGAGTTCTGCTGTGAACTATGGCCAAAAGATCTTCTCTATGGCGAGAAGCCTGCCAACTTCAGTGTGACATCTTATGCACCCAAGACATACATTCAGGGACTCAGCTACTCCAAAATGCATACAATGCAAACTTTCCCTGTATCTAATTCCAATCTGCTCTGGTCAAGAAGAGAGGCATGTCCATAGTCATTAAAGACTCTCTTTTACTTTGAAAGACTTACCACCAGATCCAAACAGGGGATACATAATCCTAACATGTAACATTAAAGTGTTACTAAACCCAGATTCACTACATCTGGTCTCCCACAGTACACAAAAATGCAATTATTTTAGTAAATATAAACTAATAAATTACTTTTTTTCATTAGCTGAATATAGCAATTAGAGCAGTTTTGCGACTTGTATCAGTGAGTGCTGATAGATTGTAGGAGGAGTTTTCATTTCTCCCAAGATTGTCCTATCAGGCTTCAAGACCCTTTATCCTCTGTCTGAACATGTCTGGACAGTGCTGATTGAGCCTGTGCTGATCACATGTACCCTCCCAAGAAAAAAAAAAAAAAACTCTCTAACAATACACACCAAACTGTGCAGCCTGATTCTATAGACTCTGTAAATATTAGGTTATTTTTTGGGGTCTGAGGAGATGAATAGAGACGACACGATCAAACAGTCTTTTTACACAATGCCTAGTATTAACCCCTTAGGATCCACACTAAGTGGTATAACAAGCATTCTTTACTGCATATACGGACTGATTTTACTGTTGTGGGTTTAGTGATACTTAATAATTCACCTGGGGTGGCATCTTCATTGTTAACATAGTGTTCCAAATTTCAATATGCCCCCATCCACAGACCATGTTACCCACCACCACACATTTGTGGGGAAGAGACCCTTGTCCTCTCAACATTGTAATGAGCTGCTTTCTCAATGCAGGTGTTAGGAAGCTGGCATTGGGTTATAGGGGGATCAGGATGGCAGGGAGTAGTGTATTAGGAAGATATTAGTAGGTTTCCAGGTGTAATGAAGATAATGATGAGGATGACAGGGGGTAGGGTGTTAGTAAGGTTGCAGTGGGGTGTCAGGTGTGATAAGGATGAGGATGACAGGGGGTGGGGTGTTAGTAAGGTTGCAGTGGGGTGCCAGGTGTGATAAGGATAAGGATGACAGGGGGTGGGGTGTTAGCAAGATTGCAGTGGGGTGCCAGGTGTAATGAGGATGAGGATGACAGGGGGTGGGGTGTTAACAAGGTTGCAGTGGGTTGCCAAGTGTGATACAAATGAGGAGGAGGATGGCAAGAGGTGGGTGTTAGTGAGGTATCAGTGGGTTGCCAGGTGTGATGAGGATGAGAATGACAGGGGGTGGCGTGTAAGCAAGGTTGCATTGGGGTACCAGGTGTGATGAACTTGAGGATGACAGAGGTTAGGGTTTTAGCAAGGTTGCAGTTGGGTGCCAGGTGTGATAAGGATGACAGGGTAAGGTGTTAGCAAGGTTTCAGTGGGTTGACAGGTGTGATGAAAATGAGGAGGAGGATGGCAGGAGGTGGGTGTTAGTGAGGTATCAGTGGGTTGCCCGGTGTGATGAGGATGACAAGGGGTGGGGTGTTAGCAAGGTATCAGTGGGTTGACAGGTGTGATGAGGATGAGGATGACAAGGGTTAGGGTTTTAGCAAGGTTGCAGTGGGGTGCCAGGTGTGATAAGGATGACGGGTAAGGTGTTAGCAAGGTTTCAGTGGGTTGACAGGTGTGATGAAAATGAGGAGGAGGATGGCAGGAGGTGGGTGTTAGTGAGGTATCAGTGGGTTGTCCGGCGTGATGAGGATGAGGATGACAAGGGGTGGGGTGTTAGCAAGGTATCAGTGGGTAGCCAAGTGGGATGAGGATAACAGGGGATGGGGTGTTAGTAAGGCATCAGTGGGTTGTCAGGTGTGATGAAGATGAGGATGACAGGGGGTGGGTATTAGTAAGGTATCGGTGGGTTGTCAGGTGTGATGAGGATGGCAGGGGGTGGGTGTTAGTAAGGTATCCGTGGGTTGCCAGGTTTGATGAACATGAAGATGGCAGTGGTTGGGGTTTTAGCTAGGTTGCAGTGGGGTTCCAGGTGTGATGAGCACAACAGGGGGTGTGGTGTTACCAAGGTTGCAGTGGGTTGCCAGTTGTCATGAAGATGAGGAGAAGGATGGCAGAAGGTGGGGTGTTAGTGAGGTATCAGTGGGTTGCCAAGTGTGATGAGGGTGAGAATGACAGGGGGTGGGGTGTTAGAAAGGTATCAGTGGGTTGCCAGGTATGATGAAGATGAGGATATCAGAGGGTGGGGAGTTAGTGAGGTATCAGTTGGTTGCCAGGTGGGATGAAGATGGGCATAACAGAGGGTGGGGTGTTATTAAGGTCCTAGTGGGCAGCCAGATGTGATAAGGATGAGAATGACAGGGGGTGGGGTGTTAGTAAGGTATCAGTGGGTTGCCAGGTGTGCTGAGAATGAGGATGACAGGGGTGGGGTGTTAGCAAAGGTATCAGTGGGTTGCCAGGTGTGATGAAGATGAGGGTGACAGGGGGTGGGGTGTTAGCAAGGTTGCCATAGGTTGCCAGATGTGATGAGGATGAGGATGGTAGGCGGCGGGGTATTAACAAGGTTGCAGTGGGGTGCCAGGTGTGATGAAGATGAGGATGGCAGGTATCAGTATGTTGCCAGGTATGATGAAGATGCGGATGAGGATGACAGGGGGTGGGGTGCTAGTTGCCAGGTGGAATGAGGATGACAGGGGAGAGAGAAAAAGAAAAAGAGGAAAGGCACAGAAAGAGAGAAAGAACGATCAAAAATATGAAAAAAATAAAACATTTTTGGCATGATCTGTATTATTTATAAATTTAGGAATTGGGAAATAAATGTATTTATAAAAGTTTAGAAATATCTATGACCTCAATATGCACGTCTGCAGGCTGTAACTGACACTGTTGAGAAGTAAAAAAAGAACACTGCAAAAACATGTACAGTACAGGGGTGTTATCTTCTTTATGGAATCACTGCCTCTTGAAATCCACTATAGCCTGTGTCCTCAAACTTTTATGGGAGGTGGAAAATCCATCAATCAAGATGTGACATCCCACCCACTGTTCTTTTTTAGTTAGTGGGCATGGAGGAAGAGGGAGGGACTGGGCTGTCATTTAGGATCTGTATACACGCCCACATGTGTGATGTTAATACAATGTGACCTAAATAGCTCAGCTAAAATTAGGAAGTGTCCGATCCAGCAATAGAAACCAAACTGAGCATGTGCAGCTGAACTACACTTACTGTGCTTATCTCGACTTGTCCAGAGTAAATGTGCAGGAGGGGAGGGATCTGTGCATACAGGATCACACAGCCTTTTTACACAATGCAGAGGATTAATAATTTATGTTACACGGTGAGTATAACAAGCATGCTATTCTGCATCTACAGACAGATTTTACTGTTGTGGGTTTAGTAACACTTTAATTCCAAACACCCCAACACTTTAGTGAAGTCTACACACCTAACTCCCATCAGCTCCGCTTTCTTCAATAACTTCTTCACAAAATATCCACTATCAAGGGAGGCTTCAGTAAATAGATCAAGAAACCCAGCTTTACACACTCTTTCACCAGGAAGATGTGTAGATGTCAATATTCCACTGAAAGAGAACACATTTATTAATCTACCTGACATACCTTTTACTCAGGTATTGACCTATTTTCTGTTGATAAATGGGTACTACAATGGTTCTCATCCACCAATGTCCATGATATTGCGTTGTATAACCATGCAGCTGTTTCTATTAACATTACAGGAAATGGGACCCGTTCCTCTGATATCTGTGGCACTGTAATTCTTAACTTTTAAAGCTCCCACAAAACACTTCTTACCTTTGCTAACATCTACAGGATTGCTTTGTTGAGCCAGTATAATACCCTTTTATTTTATGGAATAAACTCTCTGCCAGAGCTAAATGACAACAAACTCAGAATCCTGACACTTTATTGACAGAAATAAGAGGGTAAGAACAAAGCATCAGCAGAACAAACTACTTTCCTACTCTCTCACAACTTAAGCATGATTTATGTAGATGTCTCTATGAACAACATGATTAATATTTTTCGGTCCTGAAAACTCAATTCTGCACATGGTAACAGAGCTGGGAAATTTTTGTCTCACAGAGTTAAATCTCAAAGAACTAAAGTACAACAAAAATTTCCCACCTTGTGTACCCAACTGGTAATTACAAAAAAACAGATCCCCAAGCTATTGCGGATGCTTTCGCAGATTACAATAGCTTTCTTTACAACTTGTGAAGTCATACCAATGTCCCGCAACCATCTGATGCTGATATTGCAACATTTCTAGTCATCTTAGATCTTTCTGCCCTAATGGAGGCCCATCTTCAAAAATTAAATCCTTTCACAAATGCTAAATCCTCTAAAATACTTACCTCCCTGCCTAATGGCAAAAAACAGGCCCCAATAGGTTTCCTAGTGATCATTACAAACAATTCATAGAAATCCTTATACCAAAATAATCAAATCCCTTCTGAGGCATTCTGTCAGATTCAATAGGTACACGTCACAAGTTCTTAACAAATTTGTTTTTCTGAAAATGCTCTCTCAGACATTCTTGCATTGTACACATACCCAGCAGCCAAGGTGTCCAATTTGAACATACTGTCTAAAGCGTTTTTCACATCAAACTGGACTCGTTAAGGGTGCCCTTAGTCTTCCGTTATATTTAACCCACTCATTGAACCCATGGATAACTCCAATAGGTCCCCACCAGAAATTTCAGGCTTCACCTTCTAGCAAAAATTGCACAAGATGAATCTTTTTTCAGATGATGTGATCCTTTTACTTATGAACACTACCACCTCTCTGCAAAAAGCACAGCAGATTTGTACCCATCTTAGCTCTATTTCCTATTATAAAATGTATTTCTCAATATCAAGTACAAGTGTCTCTTAAGGCTTGGAGATGGCTATGTATCTCATCATCTAAATAGCCAAACCTGGCACAAAGCTGGCATTTCTATGCCCTTTTACCTTTTCACTGGGGTTTCTGTTAAAGGTTGTCATACATGGGGATCAAGTTTGGGCTATCAAACACAGAATACTTTAGGTATATACAAATCCATCACTCTATAACCACTACTGGGCACTTTTACCCCCTTCATGCCCAGACCAATGTTTAGCTTTCAGTGTTCTCACACTCAATGACAATTACTCTTAATTAATTAATGCAACACTGTACCCATATGAAAATGTTGTCCTTTTTTTCACACAAATAGAGCTTTCTTTTGGTGGTATTTAACCACTTAAGCCCCAGAGGATTTTCCTGCTAAAAGACCAGGGGGTATTTTGCGATTCGGCACTGCGTGACTTTAACGGACAATTGCGCGTCGTGCGACGCTGTACCTAAACGAATTTGACGTCCTTTTTTTCCCACAAACAGAGCTTTCTTTTGGTGGTATTTGATCACCTGTGCGATTTTTTGATCACGCGCTATAATCAAAAAAAGAGCGACAATTTTGCAAAAATAGCAATATTTTTCACATTTTTTTATATGAAATTCCCCAAAAAAAAATGTAAAAATCAAAATTTTTTAACATTTTCGGCCAATTTGTTTTATCCTACCTCTGTTTGGTAAAAAAAATCGCAAAAAGCGTATTTTTATTGGTTTGCGCAAAAGTTATCGCGTTTACTAACAAAGGGAAAGATTTTTGTCATTTTTGTTGTTTTTTTTTTAACGCGTAATGGCGGCGATCTGCGATTTTTTTTGCGGTACTGCGACATTGCGGCGGACAGATCGGACCCTTAACTGACATTTTTGACACTTTTGGGGTTACCAGTGACATTTCTACAGTAATCAGTGCTATACATATGCACTGTTACTGTAAAAATACACTGGTAGTGAAGGGGTTAACTTTATTTGGGAGGGAGGGGCTGTGTGTGTCCCTAGGGGCGTGCTTTCTACTGTGATTGGCTGTGGCTTGAGCTGTAAGGACACTGATCAACGGATCTACATAGTAGATCCATGTGATCAGTGTCTTTACACCGAGGATAATGACAGGCGGCTTGTTTACACAAGCTGCCTGACATTCTCCCTCTCCCCCGCCGATCGCCGAGTGACCGGCGGACATCGGGTCCGCCGGTCACACGCGCGGGGGGGTCCGTGACCGCACGGGAGCGGGAGCGCGCCTCCGCAGGCGCGCGCTCGCTCCCCAGACCCTCCCAGGCTAGTGACGTTAATTAACGTCACTCTGCCTGGCAGGGGCTGACCGCCGCAGTAAATCTACTTGCGGCGGTTGGCAAGCGGTTAATCAGCACTGTGTTTTTTATTTTTTGCGCTACAACATTTTGGAGAAAAAAAACAGATTTTCCTTGTTTCTGTTATAAAATTTTGCAAATAGGTAATTTTTCTTCATAAATTTTGGCCAAAGTGTATATTATTTGGTCCGTGTGAAAGTTATATAGTCTACAAGCTATGGTATCAATCATTGAAAATTGATCACACCTGATGTACTGATGGCCTATCTCTTCTTGAGACACTAATAAACCAGGACAGTACAAATACCCCTGTGGTCATAGGCGTGCACAGGGGCCTGGGCACCACCTAATCACTACATGCGGTGCCGATTCCCCCTACTGCCCACACTTTACCCTGTGTTGTCCCCCTGTGCCACAGTGCTGCTGGCTGCCCTCCTCTCCTCTCCCCCTTGGTGCTGTGGAGGATGTTTAAGGATGTAGGGCGAGGAAAGAGGCTATTAAGTATGTAATTTGCCGGCCCCTTCCTTTTTGAAATTAGCAAAGTGAACACACACTCTCACTGTGTCAATTCATAGCTAAAGAATAGTAAACTGTGTTTACTCAGCATAGAGCACTTTCCATTCATTCTGTGCCCTGTACAGGTGAGGCTGCTGACATTGTGTGTTTGAGCTTGTCCAGGCAGCAGGCAGGAATATTGTCGATAGTCAGTATAGGCAGCAGGATGGGATATTGTCAGCACAGCCAAAGCTTTGGTCCAGGCAGTGGGCAAAGATGTGATCAGCAACAGCCAAAGGAATTGTCCAGGTAGAGATATGGTCAGCACAGCCAAAATATTGGTCCTGGTAGTAGGCAGGAACATGGTCCATAGTACAGGTAGCAGGCAAAACTGTGGTCAGTTCATGTGGCAGGCAGAGTCATGATAGCAGTAAGTCAACAGCAGACAAAAATATAAGGCTTAGGGCCTTGGTCAGGTAAGACCTGAGCACAGGGGTAGAGGCTTATTCCCACACAAATCTCTTTGAAGTCTCCTGGTTTCCAGACCCTAGTCTGGGAATTACAAAACCCGGCGGAAACCAAAACATTTGTTTTCTCCATTCAGAAAAAAATATTTTGGAGCCCCTCAAATATGTGAGACCCCTGTATTATCATGAATCCCACTACTACAATAACAGGGCAAAAGATCAGTCCAAGCGGCAGACAAAAAACATGGTCTAATAACAGGCCAAAGTTAGGGTAGTAGAAAGCATAGTGCAGCGCTATGAACAGCAAAATTAATTGTGCTTAAAAAGTTGATAAATTGATATACAATTGATAACAATGCAATATAATAAAATGAATCTATTGCGCTAAATCATAAGTCCATTCGGCATATATAGATGGTGGAGAGTCCACTAGAGGGTGAAGATCCCAAGATGTGAAAAGCAATGGAAATAAAACAGTCACCCGTGCGGATAGGCAAGATGGCAGCTTACCGCAATGAGTGGGCCTCGAAATTAATGAATGGGCCACTAAGAGCATAAAGTAATAACTCCTATGGACTGGGTTCTCTCCTCTGCGTGAACGGACCAAGTATCACTAGACTGCATCAAACCCTCACTCGCTCATAGATCCAGACACGACTCCGATATGTATGGCCGAATGTTGAGTGGGATAGAGCATGATTATGCTTCTCCCATCTCGGCAGCATTTAACTGTTATTAATAAAACAGAGCGCATTTGCCTCTGATGTCAGTGGCTGTATGCAGGATAAATATCTCCTAAACCAGTGGATCTCAACTCCTGTCCTCAGGACCCTCCAACAGGTCAGATATTTATCCTGCATACAGCCACTGACATCAGAGGCAAATGCGCTCTGTTTTATTAATAACAGTTAAATGCTGCCGAGATGGGAGAAGCATAATCATGCTTTATCCCACTCAACATTCGGCCATACATATCGGAGTCGTGTCTGGATCTATGAGCGAGTGATGGTTTGATGCAGTCTAGTGATACTTGGTCCGTTCACGCAGAGGAGAGAACCCAGTCCATAGGAGTTATTACTTTATGCTCTTAGTGGCCCATCCATTAATTTGGAGGCCCACTCATTGCGGTAAGCTGCCATCTTGCCTATCCGCACGGGTGACTGTTTTATTTCCATTGCTTTTCACATCTTGGGATCTTCACCCTCTAGTGGACTCTCCACCATCTATATATGCCGAATGGACTTATGATTTAGCGCAATTGATTCATTTTATTATATTGCATTGTTATCAATTGTATATCAATTTATCAACTTTTTAAGCACAATTAATTTTGCTGTTCATAGCGCTGCACTACTTGACACACAATATGAATGGGATTACTATGAATCCAGTGTTCTAGCTGCTACCTTGTTTTATGTTAATTTATCATATACTTTTTTATTCATCATTAAGCGCAGGATATCCCCCTTGATTTTAGTAGAAAGCATAAACATGGTGGATAAACAATGCAGATGGCAGGAAGAAGCATAGTCAATAAACAGGCCAGAGTCAATTCAGGTGGAAGGCAGAAACATAGTGAATAAACAATGCAGACAGCAGGCAGAGGCATAGTCTATAAACAGGCCAAGGTCAGTTCAGGTGAAAGACAGAAACATGGTGAATAAACAATGCAGATGGCAGTCAGAGGCATAGTTGATGAACAGGCCAGGGTTAGTTAAGGTCGGATACTGAAAATGGGGTACTGGCAGGAGGTTAGAAATATGGACTAACATTTTAGTGACATGTAAAAACATCAGAAGCAGTCTCTGATGCATAGGCCCAGTTGGGAGGGATGCAGGGAACAATGATAACTCATGTCTCTTCTAATTCCCCCTCTGCTGCATATGCAACATCTTTTTTGCCGTCTTTAGCCTGCTTCTGTTGGTGAAATGCTCTCAGGGAAATGGTGCTCATGAAGTCTGCTAACATCATCAGAGCAAAGGTTTTCTGGAGGGTATTTTGCTGGTAGATGAGGGATGTTATGATTTATTCTATGAATAAGATACATTTTTGTATACTAGAAATGGGACCTCCTTATTGCTAAATGGGGCTGTAGCATTGTGGACAGCTCTCAGAAGAGTTGAACCTGTTATAGCTGGAAAGGGTGGGCTAACTCAATATTTAACCCTACAGACTAAGACTGGGAATCCATTTAGGATCATGGGTGTGTAAAGGCAGGCATCCCAATACTTTTGGTATTATAGTGTATGTTTTGGTCAGGGACATAAAGTTCAGCAAATCTTTATGAAAAAAGTGGGCAAATGTTGTATAATTTGTCATAGTTTGGATGATCCCGAGGGGGGCACTGGGTATTGTTACTGAAATGAAGGAAGCAACCTTTGGGTGTGTGTACTCTATTGTCTACCCGGCTTTAATGTAACCAAGGGAATGCTTTGAAGCGGATATCTGCAAAACAAAGAGATTTGGATCCCATTGTCTAGGTAACTACTCAGGCAGCAAATACCCTGTGATAAGCACCTCAGTATATTGTAATGCCCATAGAGCATCACCTGTATTAAAAGAATATCCCTCCTTAAAACTTATATTCAAATCAAACCATCCTCAACTATCTTCATAACATAGCCATACTGTCTATGCACAAGTAAAATATATTGCTAATTACAAGCTAATTTACATCTTTGAATGGGGATTTTACATAAACTCATATAGCAACAATCCCTAACCCAAAAATCAAGAACCTATTGTCTCTTCAAAGAAAGGTACCATATTATAAACTTTATTACCTTTCTGTGGCAGCGAGCGGTACAGACATTTCTTTTAAAAGATCAAAATTGCAACAGCATATGCTGTGAATGATATGAGTTTCCTTCAAAACACATGGTGGCTACCATTTGTGTAAAGGGTTAACTGCTGAGTTATCCTGACCCAGAGATGGTCACTTTTAGTCTGCTAGTATTTACATTATTGTCCTGGAATATCTTTGGGGCTGAGATTGTACATTTATCACAATTCAGCTTTAAGTTTCCAACAGAAAGAACCATATGGACATGATAATTTATGTCTGTCTTCTGCTGCTCTGTGCAGTTATAATTTGAACTATTACATTTCACAATATGAGTTCTAGTAACTGGAACAAGTGCACACAGTGTTGAAACCTACTATTTAGCTGTAAACTGACACTGATAGCAGTTTGTCAAAGCTGTAACACTTTACTGAATAGCATGGCTCCTGTTTATTAAAACACAACATCACCAACAGTCCCTTTATTAAACTGATCTGTAGATCATTCTACTGTAGATCATTCTTCTAGTATTCTTATGCCTAATAAAACGAACGTATTTATGAATTAATACAATAAATTAACCATACCAGGACTAGAAGTTATGTACCTATAATGGATATTACCAATATATAAATTTACACTACGTGCCTACTGATTAAACAATGTTAATTATTAACATGGTGATTTGTAGATTGCGGTTTTAGAACATGCAAGATATTCTTTTGGTAGTATTTTCATTCAATAATAATTTTCCATGCAATTAAAATATAGTTTTTTCAGTTCTGATATGATAGTATGATTTTATGCATTTTAAAAATAACTACTGTTGGATATAAAGTACATATTTTTTTTCATTCAGTAAACCTGGCACTGGCTACAGCCCTCTGTGCATTATATTCATCTAAATCTTGAACCCATTGCATTACACACCCTGGACCACTGCAGCCTGCGCTATGTATCCTAAACCCATCAGTGGCTGCAGCACTCCCCAACCCCTGTGCTCTGCTTTACACACTCTTGCACTATATACACAATACTGTACATTACATACTTCTCACCATAGTCTTCATTGTCTCAACAGTTGCTGGTTGCTATGCAGTCGCTGACTATTTTATTGAATTTATTCTTTAAGGTAAGCTCAGACAAAGCAATCAAAGCATATTTTATAGGTACAAGGAAGCCTGGTTTTTTTTTAAACATATCCCTTAAGCCCCTCCCACAATTTACTGCAACCTAGCATGCCGCAGGTCTTTTCACTCCTCCAGTGTCCCTCATTCTGAAGTTCAAAAGTTGGGAGGTATGATTAAGCGGTGACAGCAGGCTCTTTTCCTCGCTCAGTTCACCAGAGAATGGGTAGCGAGCTGTGGGCTGTCAGTTTATCTCCCCCCCCCCTCTTTTCTCCTGTCAGCAGTACAAGACAAGAGAGAGCGGCTCTCATCTGATTACCGCCCAGCTTACTGCCTGGTCTGTTTCCCTTGCCATTGGCCACCGCGGAGGGCCAACCGGAAGATTGGCTGCCCCATTTGTTGTCCACAGGGAGCAGACCACAGCACCCAGCATGCACTCTGCTGGGGGGAGAGATTGAGGACTGGGAACCTGGGAAAAAGCTGAGGGAGTGAGTGCTACACCATAAAGGGAGGACTGTGCTGGGGGAAGTCAGAGAGAGGGCCACACTGCCCAGCACCACCAGAGAGAGGACCACACTGCCCAGCACCACCAGAGATAAGGCCATGCTGCTGCCCAGCACCACCAGAGAGAGGGCCACACTGCCCAGCACCACCAGAGAGAGGGCCACACTGCCCAGCACCACCAGAGAGAGGACCACACTGCCCAGCACCACCAGAGAGAGGGCCACACTGCCCAGCACCACCAGAGAGAGGGCCACACTGCCCAACACCACCAGAGAGAGGGCCATGCTGCTGCCCAGCACCACCAGAGAGAGAAAGACTGTGTCACTCCCAGGGTACAGACGGGCTACATTACTGACCAAAGTCAGCCTGGTTAACCCAGAGGGAGCGAACGTCTAACTGGAGGGATCACTGCTGCATTTTTTCTGGGTCTGGCAGGATGGCCTGTCAGCCATTATTCGTTACTGCTCCTAAGGACTGAGCCATTAGGAAGTGCCTAACCTGCTATCCTGTAGGCCTTATTGACCGTCGCAACCTGCTACAAAAAACTCAAACGCTGAGCTGCTGCCCGGCCCTAACATGGGGGGGTGACACCATGTTTTACCGCACCAGGTGACACCAACCCTGTAAACGTATAATGGAATCAGTTATTTATTGAAATCTATTGATGGATAGTAACATTGAATGTCATATTTAGAACATTCAAAAAATATCTTAGGTACATACTGTATGCATCAAAAAAAGCAAGTAAGTCTAACATCAAAAAATATTGTTTTAAATAAAAAAAATTTCTTTAATATTACTTTAAACACATGTCTATTGGGTGCGCAGTGTATGTACATTGTCAGGCCAAGTAAAATTAATGGCACCATAGAGCAATACACATAGGCCTATGCATTTCCCCAGTTCCGGACCGCCTGCCGCAGTTAGCTACTTTGACATTAAGTACCGGGGTTATGGCAGCAGATAGCTGTCATAACCACAGTATTTGTTTTACTGCAGGGGCAGTCCTCTTTCTCATAAAAGTGGTCCCAGCAGCGGATTCACAACAGGATAACTTTTATGGGCGGCGGGAGGGGTGCCCCCCGCCGCTTCTTTTTCCCCACTTTCCTGAGCCGTCGGTAGTGAGGAAGATGACCTGGTCCTTTCGACTCCTAGGCAGGAAGTCGAGTGAGGGCAAGATGGCCCCCACTCGACTCTATGGCCTTGGATGACCGGAGCAACGTTACACATCGCTTCCTCTCAATGACTTTAAAGGGCCCATTTTTTTTCCATGATGAAAAAATGTTTTTTTTTTGCTTTTTAGTGTAGATGTGAGATCTGAGGTCTACGCTAATGCAAGTCGCGCCCACATATGTAAACGGTGTTCAAACCACACATGTGAGGTATCGCCGGGATCATTAGAGCGAGGGCAATAATTCTAGCCCCAGACCTCTGTAACTCTAAACTAGTAACCTGTAGAGATTTTTAAATCGTCGCCTATGGAGATTTTTAAGTACCAATGTTTGTCCCCATTCCACAAGCGTGCGCAATTTTAAAGCATGGTATGTTGGGTATCTATTTACTCAGCTTAGCATAATATTTTATTTCACATTATAGAAATAAAATTGGGCTAACTTTACTGTTTAGTTTTTTTAAATGCAGTGAAATGTATTTGCTTCAAAAAAATTGTGTTTGAAAGACCGCTGCGCAAATACCGCGTGACAAAAAATATTGCAACAACCACCATTTGCTAAAAAAATATATAATGTTTTAGGGCTCTAAGTACTTTTCTAGCAAAAAATACTGATTTAACTTGTAAACAACAAGCATCAGAAATAAGCCTGGTCCTGAAGTGGTTAATGTGCATTACAGTAACATAGGGTAAAATGCCTATTTAGCCACACATTAGCACAATAAATACATTGGCCCGTTAAAGTAGTATAAACCCCCTACATATGCCCACTAAAGGGACTAGCCTCAAGTTATACACTTGAAGCAAATCCTCCCAAATAAGCTGTAACTGCATATTTACAGCTTTTTCTCCTCCAGAGCCCTCCAAAGTACACAGATCAGATGGTATTTCCCAGCTTTCAAGGGAAGGGAGCGGAGGGATCTGAGGTCACACACTGCACAGCACAGAATACAGAGCTGAAGGTAATCTGACCCCTGAATGAAGAGAATAAACACTCCTCCACACTGTATCACTGGGAAACATGCACATCCGAGGCTGTCAATCACCCACTGTGTGCTTGGGTCAGAAGTGATAGATGCAGAAGAAGAGAGCAGCCAGGATCCACACTAGCTGTTATGGACTGAGGCAAGTACACACTATATGAAAATATGCTTTGTTCATTTTTCTAATCAAAGGTTTACATCCATGTAATTTTTAATATAATACTACTTAAAAATGTAAGTAAACAAAATGCTTACCTGCTAAAGAAAACAAAAAAGGAAAACTAAAACTAGGTGAGTTAAGTAGGGGGAGCAAATGGATACTACGTGACTATTTAGGGTTATTATAAGGTTGGCTGCAGTTTAAAATCACTTTTTTCACTTGGGCCCGTGGTGCATCTGCAGTTAGGATCAGATCACAGGACAGGCTTGTGATCTAAAGTATCAGCCTAATTTTGTAACACCTAGACTAAATCACCAATGTATATGGCTGTTATAAGGCTAGGAAGCTAAGCATAATATTAAACCCTTAGCATTTTGTAGCTTATAATATTGAGCACAGTAAAATATACATTCCCCAGTAAACTATTTATTAGACTTTTTACCCAGCGCTCGCAGTTTACAACTTTTCAGTTCTGCTGGCTCCTGATCTCTCGCTCTCTGCTTGCTTCTCTGAACCTCCATTGTTCACAGAAAGGAGTTAACCCCTTTACAACCGCCCACCGCAGATATACTGCGGCAGGCAGCCGCTCCTGGGCAAAACGACATAGGTATACATCGCTCGCTCTCAGGAGGCTAGGGAGCGAGCGCTGCCGGCGGCACGCTCCCACTCGTCAGCGGGGAAGCTGATGTGTGTGTCAGGCGGTTCCGATTGTTGTAAACACAGCTGACCGTTCTTCTCCCTGCAATGATCATAGAGCCCATGGGATCCTTCTATATAGGATCACTTGTCTCTATGGTCATTTCAGAAGCCCTGCCCCCCCCGCAGTTAGAATCACTCCCCTAGGCTCACATTTAACCCCTTGATCACCCATAATGTTAACCCCTTCACTGTCAGTGTCATTATTACAGTAACATATTTTTAGCACTGATTACTGTAGTAATGTCACTGGTCCCCCCAAAAGTGTCATAAATATCAGTCAGGGGTCCGATCTGTCTGCCACAATGTCGCAGTCCCCGCAAAAAATTGCAGATTGCCGACATTACTAGTAAAAAAAAAAAAAAAAAAACAATAAAAATGACATAAATAACTTTTGCGCAAACCAATTAAAATACGCTTATTGCAATTTTTTTTACCAAAAATATGTAGCAGAAAACAAATTGGCCTAAAATGTTAAAAAATTTAGATTTTTAAAAAATTTTTTTCGAGAATGTCATAAAGCAGAATGTAAAAAATATTGTTTTTTTTTTATAATTGTCGCTAGTTTTTGTTTATAGGGAAAAAAAAAATCGCACAGGTGATGAAATACCACCAAAAGAAAGCTCTATTTGTGGGGAAAAAAAAGCACATCAATTTTATTTGGGTACAGCGTTGCACGACCGCGCAATTGTCCGTTAAAATAACACAGTGCCGAATCGCAAAATAGTGTTATAAAAGAAGTTATAAGAGAAATGAGTTGGGAATCGCAAAATAGGGCCTGGTCATTAAGGGGGCAAATCCTTCCGGTCTTAAAGTGGTTAACAGTGGACAGTGCAGTCTGGGGTCCAGTCTGATTGCTTAGAGTAGAGAGAAGGGAAGAGCAGGGGATTGCCTTGTCATCCTAGGCTAGGGAAATCTATAGGTCTATGGATGCACACAATTTGGGGAGACACAACTCTAGTGCCTGCTTGCAAATGTGACTACATGGGATGCTGCAAGTGAAAGAAACCACCCTGAAACAGGAAACCTGAGGCAGCAGTCATGACAGAACCTTAAACTAGAACATAGCAAGGATTAAAGATAAAGAGTCTGCATACTCAGTAGGTTATTAAATCAGCTGCTGAAAGCTGTTAAAAACTGAGGGTTTAATCTAACTTTACGTGAATTGCGGCAATATGTTTACATACTATAGCAGATGCTGAAGTGGTTAACTACCATGTTTTTTATATCTCAAGCAGATGCATTTTGTTTAACAGGTATGCAGCTACAATTTTACAAAACCAAGATTTCCTTGTTCTCTGCTGTGTTTCACTGAGCTGCTATCAAGTCTTTCTAAAAAATCGACCGGGTAGTGCATGCACTAGGGGTGCTATCAAATGAAAGTTTTCCATGGTACTGATTTCATGCCAAAGGATCAAAAAGATCTTCCATTAAATAATGTTGAATGTGAAATAGGGCTAGAGAGTTTCATGGTGACTTCAGCAATGTGATGATAAACAGATTATTACTATTATTATTATTGTTAATATACTTTATTTCTTATAGACTATATTGAAATCTGAGCATTTCACAAGCATTTGTTGTAAATGTTTAAAATATACAGCATTTAGGCTACTTTCCCAAAGGCAATAAGACCTACAGCAGATTCCCACAGCAAGAATCAGCAGATTGGCAGAGTACATCCAGGGTAACACATCTGTGCCTAATAGCAGCCATGGAATGCCAACAGCCATAGCTCCTTTCAGCCAGTCATTGCTTTGCAAATGCTTCCCAGCCACATCTGTTTGCATACACCTGTAATCTCAGCTGCAAGAATCCACTGATTCTTGCCACAGGAATCCACTGTATGCCAGCAATCTCCCATGTGAATGTAGCCTTATTAAGTATTGAGACGGATTAAAGCTGGGCATACATTGGGCGTATTCACAGATTCCTGCATCCACACAATGCAATGTGAATACAGGGTTCCCTCCCACTGCACTACTGTATTCTGACAGCGGGGACTCCACCCCATCAGAATACACTGATCAGTGCTGCAGCAGCTGATTGAATGCTGGTTTTCCAGCAGAACCATTTGACAGAAGCCAGTCAAATGTCCAGCTTCTGTTGAATAGAGAGGATACAAACAGATTCAAATCCAAATTGTTTCTCCTGAACGTATCTCAATGAATGTATACTCTAATTAAGGTAGGTAGTTTACTGGCTCCCAGCTCTGTGCATGCTAACATATTTGTTTCAAATTAATAACTGAAACAGAACTTGCCACGGCCTGTTTGTATAATTTTCACTACACTTCTCCTAACTCCTATATTCTCTAAATTTTAGAAAATAAATGCCCCAGAGATGCATAGTCAGGAGCACAAATGAACTCTCTTACGTTATTATGTTTCTTTTAAACTTCAGACAGGGGTTTAGAATTGTGAGTGCTGTTTAACATGACAAAAAAGCCATAACCTGCTGCAAAAAAAAAAAAATAATAGTAGTTCTTAGAATAGCAAAGCTTTTAATATTGATTTTTTCCCCCTTCTAAAATGTTGGTGTGTTTGTTCACCATCCCTTGAGTACCAAGCAAAGCAAGAACATACAAAAAAATCTAATTAGAAATAAACCTCTGTATAGAACAGTTGTACTGTGTGAACAACCTACTTTTGAGTTTTGGGTCATATACATTATGCTAACATGTTTTCTTTAATCTCTTATTCCATGAATGTTCTTTAAAAGAGCTTTCTGTCTAGTGTATTTTTTTGTCTAAATTTAAGGAAATGTATCAAAGACCATAACAATTGGTAATTTTCTTATTATTTTTTTTCAAGTTTTTTATAAGCTGTGAGATACATTTAAAAAAAAGATGTTAATTTATTTATCAAGCATTTTAATTATGTGTATTATCTCAATTATATAATCCAGAGAGCTGACTGCCTACTATGTATTGTATGAATTAGAATGAGGTAGAAAATCTTATATAATTGCTAGAGCCGAGGCAACTTGGGTATATAGTTAATTTTAGGAGACAAAAATGTAACCCCTAAGCCATGAGTGCAAAGGTTGTGGGCAGTTCCATCCAATCCTAACCCCAATATTTAATACACTATAAATATTCAAATCACACTGTTCCTTGCAAAGAAGAAATTAATAAACTCAACTCTCCTGCTGCCCACATAGCAAATCTCTCCAATACTGAGAGTAAAATGATGCATTACGATTCTGTAGAACCCAAAACCTCCAGTAGTGTTGGATTCCTGGTTTGCTGCTGCATTTAGTGGTTTCATCCATTGGCCCCTACAGAACTACCATGTCAAAAGTGGATCAGAGCTGCTGATAAAGACTGCAGATGCTTTGACAAAACCACTTACAAGAAACAGATTTATAAAACTGAAATCTGAAATGAGACTTATATAAGGAGTACTTTTTGAGTGAGGGTGTTGGAATACAGAACTATAATTTGTGTAATAACTACTGTATATTAGTATTTAGTAGAGATATATTCTTCAACCAAGTATTGGAAATGTTTATATATTAGCAGCTGCATCTATGGTGTGCTCTATGCCTTTTTCCTAAATAAAAGTTCCTGTTTCCTGTCTTCAGTTAAGCAGCAGATAAATACACGTGGACTGTGCACTGTCTATTCTGTAGAGTTAAATACAGCATTTCTAACAACAACAATCATTAATTTACCTGGGTAGTACCTGGCCAGTCCAGTTGCACTTCCAAACACTTGCCATAAGAGGGTTTTGTCTTCAGCCGAATTCTTCTTAAACACTTCATCCAATGCAGCAGTCCAGTTGAGCTCATTTAACACTATCGTAGCTGAAAAAAGAATCACAAATCTGTTAGATATATCAAAAAGGGGAACATTTTCCTGCTGTGTGCAGTCACTTCTCAAGCATGTGATAGCTGGGCATGCTGAAACTAGAAAACATTTTGAGACTTCTTTATGCTATTGGAACTTTCACTGTTCTGCTTGTGTATGAGGAATGCTGTTTGTCACCATGATGTAACAAAGGAGTGGACAAAGACACAGAGTTTGTGTAAAGGTTAGTATTGTAGAAAGCTTCATAACAGCTGTTATCCAATTATAAAGAAACTAGACAATGAATTGGTTATATTAACTGATTAGCTCATAATCTTTAATTGTGTTTTGATTTTTAATTACAGGCATATGCAAAACAAAAGACCGCACTTGGTGCCCACAATAGGCCCTGTATGGAGAAATTGCTGAAAAGCTGTGAAAAGACATCAGCTATGTCTATTCAGGATGAAAGTCTCAGAACAGTTTATTAATTTCCTGAAACAAGATGAACATGATAAAAAAGTAAAAGTTGTGTTTAAAATCCAAGGATACCACTGCAAGGTTACTGGGTATTGATGGAAGGGTCATCCAGCACCGCCACACATGCCAGTTCATTACACATGGATGCTCAAAAATTAAAGATATAGGGAACATTTTCCATATTAAACAGTTTATTACCTGTTCCACAGAGTTTGTTATCTTAGATCTATGTCTGAGGTTCCCCTGTAACTTACCATATGTAGGACGGACTACACACATCCTGCGCAGGTAGGAGAGCACCACGAGTTCATTCAAAAAGGATGTGATGAACATAGCATTCCCTGCCATTTCCTTCAGACACATAACAAGCATATTGTTTAAAGGTCATGGCAATTGAGACCATTCATAAAGGTTCACTTACTGACAATTAAAGGTTCTCCCTCTTATGTAAGAGGGAGACCTTTTGGATTTATACACTTGGTTCTTTATTACTATATGGCATAAACGAGGATCTGGAGATCAAGAATATTGACTAAGATGAATCCATATATCCCATTAACTCTTGTATTGTTTTGACCTTTTATCTCTTTGTACTGTTGAAATTGTTGTCACCGGTAGACATATTAATATTATTAGTTTTTATTATCATGATATTAGTTCTTTCGGGGAAAATGTATGATCTTGTACAAATAGATATGATTTTTTATCCATTTTAGTTTATTTAAATTTTATTTGGATGATCTATGTACATTAGAAGGATTTTAGCAAACTTTGTTGCAGATTCCTACCTTTTTTTATTCTGAAGAAATTATTGTTTGTTCCTCTGTGCCTCTGTGCTGAGTGGGTCTAATGAAAGTGATTTCATAATTATCTATCAGCTGTAGCAGCTGCAGAGTTCTAATGAGAAAAGCTGCTGAGCCTGCATCCCTTTAGACGTGTTCATGCAGGGGATGCCAGAAATCTGACATGTATCTTAGGCAGACTTCTGGGAAAATTGGTGAGCCAATCACACAAGCAGGTAATGATGTTTCTGGGGTGTGGTCAGTACAAATTCTGTGTAGAGAACAACTCCAGGTAGCCATTTTGCATTGCGTTTCCAGAAAATTACAACAGCTGCAGATTGAAAAGGAAAGGTAATTTTTAATAATATTCAATTACAATATGATTTGTGTCACAATTGTATACGCTATATTGTTTTTTCTTTATTTGCTATTTTTTTCCCACGAAAGTGGTGTTACCCTTTAATTAATTTGTTTATTTATTTTGAATTGTACCTAATTGATATTAATTTACTTAATGGCAGCTATGAGTATTGATGGGTGAAGTGGCATCCAGATCTGCATAGCTCTGCCCAATCCCTACCCCTTCATTGGGTTATAAACAGCTTAAAGTTTCCAGTTGCCTTTATTTCCATGACTTGATAAAGCACATGTGCGCGAAACACGTTGTCGCGGCAACTATCCAAGCATGCACTCCACGCTGGTACTCTGAGGCTTCCGCTGGTTTCCTGCTTCCACCTGCTGGCCAACTGTGACGTCTCCCGAGCACGCCACTACACCGTGTCTAACTTCTCGAGTGGGGCATTGCTTCCCTTAGGGCATTTGGATTGGCACCTCCCTACCAGTCTTTATCGGGGGGCTGAATGACCCTTCCATCAATACCCAGGGACCTTGCAGTGGTATCATTGGCTTTTATAAATACAACTTTTAAACTGTTTACCATATTCATCCTATTGCGGGCATTCAATAAACTGTTGTGAGACTTTCATCCTGAATAGACATAGCTGATGCCTTTTCACAGCTTTGCAGCAATTTCTCCATACATGGCCCATTGTTTGCACTAAGCGTGGTCTTCTGTTTTGTGTACGTCTGTAACCTGCACAATTCAAAGTGTAATCTGACAGCTGCACAGGTCAGCTCTGGTCCTTCCATCCAGTTTATATATGAACTGTAGTCTTCAGCGTTCGTTACACATGGATATTTTTTGATTTTTAATTACGTCACTGTTATGACACTGTTTCTTTTTACAGTTCGATAGGGCAATAACTTAACAATCGACCAGTCATCTGTGTTTCAGCTGCAGCACTGAGAATATTCAAGATGGTCATTAGATTAGCAAAAGATCATGTGAAAAACAAATAAGAGGAAGAAACAAAACTAAGGACATTACACATGGTGGTATTATTAGCCCTTTAAAGCTGATAAGGGAATAGCTTCCCAAAACAGTGCTCATTAGTGTAACTTAACAAGATTTTCATGTTTATGGATATGATCACTCTGAGAAAGATCAGTTATGTGAGCATGAATATTCATGCACTGGGTCGGTTATACAGTGAACTTAAGGTATGATGAGATTTGTATTCTGCAGCATGAACAGATTAATGTTTTTTGGTCAGTTACATGCAAATTAATAGTAACTCAAACGTTTAGGTTACAGGCCATCATGATTTTTTTTTTACATCTTCCTCCAGAATAAAAAATATATGTTAGCTAATTTGGCAAGTAGCACATTAAATGCACTCAAATCACAATGTTAATTATAAATTAATGTACGCTTTGTTACAAACCTTCACATAGGGAGAATCCAAAGATTGACAGTAGTTCCCTGACAATAATACCTGTGGAATTTAACTAGCTTATATTATATGACCACATCTGTGATTTTTATGTGAGATATACTATATATATATATATATATATATATACACATATACACATACATACATACACACGGTATATACACACATATACAGTATCTCAAAACTGAGTACACCCCGGGGCGTGGTCGCCGCGTAGCCGCATGGACGCTTGAGCCCGCAGCTCCGACAGCCCGGAGAGAACATCCATCATCATCGGCACCCTGACTCAGTATTCCAAGCCGCCACTTACCTCCGGTGAACCCGCATTACCTCCTGCCTTTGCTGCCATGGCGAGGAAAAAGAAAGACGGAGGCCAACCGAGGCAATTGCAGCATTTCTTCATGGTCCAGGACAAGCATAGGGGACAAGATGGCGCCGGCAGTAACTCCCCGGCCTCTTCCAACGGGACGCCCGGCTCGCAGCACGACTCTTCACCTCCAGCTCTCCAAAAGGCTGGACATCCCCGCTCTCCTTCCGCATCGACCCCGCTGTCCAGGAGCCCCGCGAAGAGCAGGCCCAGGATCTCTGAAGGCACAGCATCTGCGGAGGTAAGCCCGGGAGAATCCTCGTCCCTGAACTCCACTAGGGAACTCATCACTAACTTTGACACATTCCCTGTCAGCGATCGCCCGGTCTCAGAGGCCAGACTGAAGGACATGATGATGTCCTTCCGTGCATCTATGCACGCGGACCTCATGGAATGTGTGGGATCCTTTAAGGGAGAAGTTAAGGCCCTGGGGGGACGGATGGACAAGGTGGAATCTAAGATGGGGGAGTTTGCGGCCTCCCATAATGAACTCATCGATGCCCATTACACCCATGAGGAGGAACTGGATAGACTTAAGAGCAAAATAGCAGACATGGAGGACCGCTCGCGACGTAACAACGTCAAAATTCGGGGGGTGCCTGAATCGGTCCAAATGGGTGATCTAGAGCAATACGCCCGTGACCTGATACATGCGGTCCTCCCATCTATCCCCTCCACGGAGCTGGTGATCGATCGAATCCATCGCCTCCCTAAGCCGTCTCACCTCTCGGCTGACATCCCAAGGGACGTAATCATGAGAGTGCATTTCTTTCATGTAAAGGACCGGTTAATGGCGGAGTTCAGGAAGATGTCTCCCATACCAGAGAAGTATGCCCGGATCCAGCTCTTCGCTGATCTGTCCCAGCACACTTTACAAAAGAGAAGAAATCTCCAACCTCTTACCAAAGCGCTTAGAAACCACGCCATCACATACAAATGGGGGTTCCCGGTCAAGCTTACTGTAACCTATAATAACAAGTCATTTGTTGTTACATCATTGCAGGAAGGCCTGGATCTTCTACGTACATGGGGCATCCTCCCAAATCAGGACTCAGCCCACTCTGCACCCTCTACCCAGGTTTCCCCTGTTCAAGCGGACTGGCAAAAAGTTTCCTACGGAAAAAAGGGTAAAAAAGCTCCCTCGAGCTCGCCACCCATTAGCAACCCGCACTAATTCTCTCCGAGCGTCTGGCTACTCAGACCACTGGTGCTTTCAACCCCTCCACCAAGATGTGCAGCACGACTGCTCTCGAGCTTATGCTCTCCTTTTTATTGACTGTGTTTTTGTTTCTTACCCGTGTTTTTGTTTCCTTAACCTTTCCTGATACCTTCCTTGGTCAGCTCACCCTCTGGATGCCCAGGACCTGGGTTCACCGCCTTGATCCTTCATGTGCCACTGGACACCTGCCTTCTACGCCCCATGGTTGCCTTCGGAAAAGCTCCCTGGAGGTGCATCGTGACACAGGTACCTTTATCAGTCCTTTAAACCATACACATGCCTGTTAAGTTTACCACTTTTAATGTTAGAGGGCTTAACCACCCGGCCAAACGGGCATCTATGTGGAAAGAGGCATTGAAGCTTCATAGTGATGTCTTATGCATCCAAGAGACACATCTACAGACTACGTCTGCACCGGCAATAGAGCACAGACAATTCCCGCATGTCTTTCAAGCCCCGGCCTCTCGGAAACGCAAGGGTGTCCTTATCGCCATCAGGGACTCGGTAGCTTTTTCCTTGGTGGACACTATCACTGATCCGAATGGTCGCTACTTGATAGTGATTTGTGAAATCAACAACACACCATTCACGGTGATAAATGCTTATTCCCCTAACAAACACCAGATTAAATTCTGGAGGAAAATATTCCACCTAATGACTAAGCATGGGAGGGGCTTCCCTGTGGTGTGTGGAGACTTTAATATCACCTCTGACCCTCAAATAGACACCACCTCCTCTCCCCGCCGCTCTCCACCTGCTTTGCAGCCCCTGCTCCACTCAGTGGATATGTATGACACCTGGAGGTGTTTCCACCCGGGAGAGCGGGACTACTCCTTCCACTCCCAACGACATAACTCCTACTCCCGCATAGACATGATACTGGTGGACAAGCGGTTACTGCAACTTGTGCAAGCCTCGGACATACATACCATTACGTGGTCTGACCACGCACCGGTCTCTGTGGAGCTATCTGAGTCAGGATCCCCTGGTCCTGCTTTTTTGTGGAGAGCGAACAGTCAAGTCCTGGAATCCTCTCAACATGCTCCCTACATTGCACAGTGCTTGCGGGACTACTTTTCGACCAATGCAGGTTCCGTATCGGACCCCACGGTAGTCTGGTGCGCGCATAAAGCCTTTATCCGGGGAATCCTTATTCAGCTATGTGCTAGACTTAAGAGGCAGAGGAGCCAGCAGCTCGACCAACTGCTTAAGGAAATTAAGAGGTTAGAACCCCTGAACAAATCTTCCCCATCACAGGCGTTGGCTTCTCAGCTCACACGTCTGAGATCAGATCTTAGGCTACTCCTAGTGGAACAACAGGACAAGCTTTTCAGGGCTCTGAGGTCTTCCTATTACTCCAATGGCAATAAGGCAGGCAAATTACTAGCTCAGAAACTTAAGGCGAGGCGGATCAAAAACAAAATTGCATACTTATTAGACCCTGTTACTAACTCCAAAATTATGAACCCTCAGGCCATTGCCGAATCCTTTGCTAAATATTATAGCTCTCTTTACAACCTTAAAGAAGATCCCTCCACTCCTCAACCCACCGACCAATCCATTTCTGAATTCTTGTCCTCCATAAACCTTCCACAGCTCACTGCTGCCCAGCTGCGGGACCTTAACGCCCCCATATCCCCTCAGGAACTAGTTAAAGCCATCCGCACATTGCCCAGTGGGAAGTCTCCAGGCCCTGACGGCCTACCAAACCTCTACTACAAACAATTTGCTGATGTCTTAAGCCCACACCTGGCCTCAGTGTTCGGGTCGGCTGTCTCCTCTGCCTCCATGCCTGTTGAGATGCTACAAGCGTATGTAGTGACACTGCCTAAGCCTGGGAAGGACCCCACATCTCCTCCCAATTTTAGGCCTATATCTTTATTGAATACGGATGTTAAGCTGTATGCCAAGGTGCTAGCGCTACGATTGCACCCCATTCTGCCTGCCTTGATACAAGAGGACCAAGCTGGCTTTGTGAGGGGCCGGCAGACCTCGGATGCAACAAGGAGAGTGATTGGTGTGATTGACAGGGCTGGGTCCGGTCGGGTGCCTTCTCTGCTGTTATCTTTGGATGCGGAGAAGGCATTTGACCGGGTCCATTGGGTCTACATGGAGCAGGTGCTGCGGAGGTTTGGTTTCGGAGGCCCTATTATATCGGCAATAATGGCGTTGTATTCCAATCCCTCCGCCAGGGTGTACACCTCCAATATGCTTTCCCAACCCTTTCCCATTTCGAACGGTACGAGGCAGGGCTGCCCACTATCCCCATCGATTTTTAACCTGCTCATAGAGCCACTTGCAGAAGCTGTGAGGTCCTCGGGGGCCGTCAGAGGATTTCAAATAGGTTCACGCCATCACGTGGTCAATCTCTTTGCAGATGACGTTATCATCTTCTTGACGGACCCTGTTCGATCCCTGAGGGCCACGCACGAGATCCTCCAACGCTTTAGCCTTGTATCTTACTACAAGGTCAATTTCTCTAAGTCCCTGATTTTACCAATGTTCGTCCCCCCAAACTTGTGTTCTAAACTGCGTGAACTATACCCCTATACATGGAAAACGCATAGCATTCCGTATTTAGGTATCAACCTGACCCCTAGGGTATCCCAGTTGGCTACTGCTAACCTACCACCCTTGATTGCTAAGATATCTGCTGAAAGTCACCGAATTTCTAAAACTGAACTGACCTGGTCGGGCCGCCTTGCCTCGTTCAAAATGATCCTCTTACCCCAAATTCTTTATATTTTCAGATCACTGATTATACCCATTCCGCGTAAATATGTTGTGCAGCTTCAGGCCGCTTTGAAGGGATTGGTGTGGAAGGACAAACGACCGAGGAGCACCCACAATCTGTTGGTCAGGCACTGGTCCGCGGGGGGAATGGGTATGGTGGACATTGCCGATTATCTGTTGGCCTCCCAGTTGGCCCAGCTGCGGTCCTGGGTGTCCTCGAACCACGGGACCGCCTGGAGCACAATGGAGGCGGAATTCTGTACCCCCTTGTCCCTGCGATCGGTGCTTCTGGCGGACAGGTGGAGACCTTTCCCTTTACGCGGCCTGCCGTTGGCAATCCAGGCCTCCCTCCTGGCGTGGAGGAAATTTGCCTCACTTCCATTTAGGCCCTCATCGATGGTGAGGGTCCCCGTTCCACTCAAGGTATTAGAACTAGTGATACCACACGTCTCTCTTGGAAGCTGGACGGGACGGGGTATGTCAACCGTAGATGACCTGTTGCTCAAAGACTCCCTCAAACCTTTCCCCCAACTGCAACGTGAGTTTGGGCTTCCTGGCCATGAATACTATTTATATATTAGAGTTGCACACCTGCTCCGCACACTGTCGTCTCCGCATATATATCTGCCCTCCTCTGGCTGGTTGTATCTCATAGGGACCTCGCGCTCTGCTAAGGGGACCTCCTTGTTTTATAACTGCTTTCAGCAAAAATTGGACTTTTGCAAGACTCCCCCCTTGGAGAAGTGGGAGGCAGACTTGGAGGAAAAATTTACGGATGACCAATGGCGTACTGCCCTCCGATCCATCAGGTCTGCCTCCTCCTGTACCAACCACTGGGAGCTCTCCCAAAAAATAAACTTGAGATGGTACCTTACCCCCTATCGCCTCTCTAAGTTCGTTCCGGAATACTCGCCTTTGTGCTGGAGGGGGTGCGGAGAGACAGCCAACATCAAACATGTATTTTGGTCGTGTAAAAATCTAACTAGTTTCTGGAACAAATTGTTTACAGTTATCTCGGCCGTCACGGGAGTGCTCACCCGCCCCTCTCCAGCACTGGCAATCCTAAACTTGGGTATTGACCGCTTCCCCAAAGACTGTTGGAGCGTGGTTACACATATCCTCTTGGCTGCTAGGGGCACCATAGCCCGACAGTGGAGGGCAGATGAGACGCCCAAGGTGTCTGCGGTACTGGAACTGGTAAAGACCAATCAGGCTTATGAGGGGGTGTTTGCCCGCAAGGCGGGCAGAGGACAGGAATTTGATACACAATGGTCCCTTTGGCATTCCTGGTTATCTGTTAACTGAGATCCATATTGTACTTATGTAACGGTTCAATTCTTAGAGTACCTACGCTGTAATGAGTATTTACAACTTCCTATGAGCTGACCTTCCCCCCCCCCCCCCTCCCATCCTTCCCTTACCTCCCCCCCCCCCCTTTGTTCTCCCCTCCCCACATGTTATATTGCATTCTTGTTCTCTTCCAGATTTGACCATAGGTGCTCTGACTCGAGTAGTGCTGTTGTTTTACTGAATATGTTCATATCCTAAACTCCCCTCAGGGTGGACACATACCTCTCCTAGCTGTCTCCCTCTTCTCTCTTCTTCCCTTTGCTCCTTACTCCCTTATAACCCTCCCAATCCCTCATATCCTCCCTCCCTCGCCCTGATTCCCCCCCCCCTTTCCCCCCCCTCCTCCTCTCTTCTCCCCTCCTCCCCTTCCTCACTATATCCCCCCTCCCCCCCCCCCCCTTCCCCCCCCTCCCCCCCCCCTCCACTCTCCCCTCCCCTGTGGCTTGGCCGCTATCCCCATCTTTTCCCCTCTCCTCCTCCTTCCCCCCCTCTTCCTCTTCCACCTCCTCCCTCCTTCTCGCTCTCCTTCCTGATTCTCTACTTCTCCCTTCCCCCCTCTCTTCATTTTCTCCGTCTTCCCTCTCCTTTTTCCTTCTTCTACTTTCTCCCCCCCCCCCCCTCCCAAAAAGAGCAACACCCTGATAAGATAAGATTTTCATGTCCCGCTCCTACGCACTGCTGTTATCAATGGTATTAATGATGTTTATCTCATTGCCTGCACCACTGTTGGATCTGGACTGTTCGAGCGACACCCTGAATGCAATTGCAAACGTATTTGTTATCTACTGTTTTATACTGGTTTGTATTTCCTTGCTGTATTGTGAAAATTCTTTCAATAAAAACTAATGAAAAAAAAAAAAAAAAAAAAAAAAAAACTGAGTACACCCCAAAGTGGAAATGTCCAAATCGGGCCCAAAGTGTCAATATTTTGTGTGGCCACCATTATTTCCAGCACTGACTTAACCGTCTTGGGCATGGAGTTCACCAGAGCTTCACAGGTTGCCACTGGAGTCCTCTTCCACTCCTCCCTGATGACATCACGGAACTGGTGGATGTTAGAGACCTTGCGCTGCTCCACCTTCCATTCGAGCATGCCCCACAGATGCTCAATAGAGTTTAGGTCTGGAGATATGCTTGGGCAGTCCATCACCTTTACCCTCAGCTGCTTTAGAAATGTAGTGGTTGTCTTGGAGGTGTGTTTGGGGTCATTATGTTGGAATACTGGCCTGCGGCCCAATCTTCGAAGGGAGGGAATCATGCTCTGCTTCAGTATGTCATAGTACATGTTGGCATTCATGGTTCCCTCAATAAACTATAGCTCCCCAGTGCCGGAAGCACTCATGCAGCCCCAGACCATGACACTCCCACCACCCTGCTTGACAGTAGGCAAGACAAACTTGTCTTTAAACTCCTCATCTGGTTGCCGCCCACACGCTTGACACCATCTGAACCAAATACGTTTATCTTGGTCTCCATCAGACCACAGGACATGGGTCCAGTAATCCATGTCCTTAGTCTGCTTGTCTTAAGCAAACTGTTTGCAGGCTTTCTTGTGCATTATCTTTAGAAGAGTCTTCCTTCTGGAATGACAGCCATGCAGACCAATTTGATGCAGTGTGCGGCATATGGTCTGAGCACTGACAAGCTGACCCCCCACCCTTTCAATCCTGCAGCATTGCTGGCAGCACTCATACGTCTATTTCCCAAAGACAACTTTTGAATATGACGCTGAGCATGTACACTCAACTTCTTTGGTCGAACATGGTGAGTCCTGTTCTGAGTGGAACCTGTCTTGTTAAACCACTGTATGGTCTTGGACATCATGCTGCAGCTCAGTTTCAGGGTCTTGGCAATCTTCTTATAGCCTAGGCCATCTTTATGTAGAGCAACAATTATTTTTTATTTCAAATCCTCAGAAAGTTATTTGCCATGAGGAGTCATGTTGAATTTCTAGTGACCAGTATGAGAGAGTGAGAGCAATAACACCAAATTTAACACACCTGCTCCCCATTCACACCTGAGACCTTGTAACACTAACAAGTCACATGACACCGGGCAGGGAAAATAGCTAATTGGGCCCAATTTGGGCATTTTCACTTTGGGGTGTACTCACTTTTGTTGCCAGCGGTTTAGACATTAATGGCTGTGTGCTGAGTTATTTTAAAGGGGACAGCAAATTTACACTGTTATACAAGCTGTACACTCACTACCTTACATTGTAGCAAAGTGTAATTTCTTCAATGTTGTCACATAAAAAGATATAATATATTACTTACAAAAATGTGAGGGGTGTACTCAATTTTGTGAGATACGGTATAAATATTCACCTCAAATATTGCACTTCCAAGAATGCAGTCTATTTGCCAAGGTTAACCTTGCAGAGGTTTGCAGCATCACAACACAAATGGAAATGTTTTCAGCCTTCTGGCTATCCAGACTGCATAGTCCCTGAGCTCTGCACAGACTCAGTGCTTAATCTCACTCAACCTTGTTTTTAACGAACTCCCTTGCTTCGGGCTGTACAGGTTCCTGCATATACCATTCAGACTTCTAGTGAGTACAGACTCTTGACTATTTGAACACGGTCTCTCCCTCTCTCTTAGTTGATGGCCTGGACACATTGCCTCTCCTTGATGTATTGAATGGACACTTTCCCAGTGTCTAAGCACACACTCAATGCTTGTGCAGCAGTTTGTTTCCTAGGAAAGAGCCCTAAACTCTACTCAGTTCTCTTAAAATAAGGCCTGTGCACATCTAAACACTCAGCAGGTGCTGGATACCATTGAAACATAAACTCAGGCCTACAGGCTTCATCGCTCCTAAGGCTCTACGATGTTCCTGGGCTCCAGAACCCACTCCAAAATTTTCTAATCCTAGGGAAAACTTCAAAACCAGTTTTCTCTATTTAGAACAGACATACTCTAGCCCCTCTCTGGGTTACATCTAACTCTTCTGACACCATGACATACTTCTGTCTTGTTACACTATACTGCATGCACCACTGTGATTTTCAAAGTATATATAATAGGGGGTCTCTGGCCAAAAACAAAGGCTATTCCTGGGGATACTATGACAAAATGCTTTAAGCTGAACTTCAGCTTTTGTTATCAAGCTGGCCCAAACGATGTCCCTCACTAACATATGAGACTGCTGGATGTGCTGTATAAACTGTATGTAGCTGAGGCTACATACAGCAAACAGCACTGTGTTCTGTGTTTGAACCGAGACCATTATAAAATAAGAAACTTGTTGTAGCATACTTTTCTTATAATGGATCACAACCTTTCTATTTAGTTTAATCGACATGCCATATACCAAGAGTTCTAAACATAATTTCAGCTTTGTTCCAAGTCTCCTGTATGACATATAAGATTGCATCCTAACTATTAGGGCAGATGTCAGCATGACAACCCTTATACACACATAAAGAAGGCAAACTGTAAACAACAGGAGTAGCGTTTTGAAAATGATGGAGGAGACCAGCATAGATCAGAAGCACTGTTGGTGGGAGAGAACAGCCACACCAAACTATAAAGAGCAAGATTACAGCAAGAACCATAAACCAGAAGAAGCGGGGCAGGCTAGAGGGTGTGGAGAGATAATGCTACTGAAAATGTGGCTTTCCATGCATCCCTTAACCACTTGCCGACCGCCGCAAGTACATATACTGTGGCGGTCAGCCCCTCACAGGCAAAGTGACGTATATATACGTCACTAGCCTGTGAGGCTCTGGGGAGCGAGCGCGCGCCGCCGGAGGTGCGCTCCCGCGCGGTCACGGACCCCCCGCGCATGTGACCGGCAGACCCGATGTCCGCCGGTCACTCACCGATCGTCGGTGGAGAGGGAGAAAGGCAGGCGGCTGATGTAAACAAGCCGCCTGTCATTCTCCCCTGTGTATGAACAGTGATCATACGGTTCTACTATGTAGGACCATTGATCACTGTTACTACACCTCAAGCCACAGCCAATCACAGTTAGAATCACGCCCCTAGGGACACACATAACCCCTCTCTCTCTCAAAAAAAGTTAACCCCTTCACTGCCAGTGTAATTTTACAGTAACAGTGCATATGTATAGCACTGATTACTGTAGAAATGTCACTGGTAACCCCAAAAGTGTCAGAAATGTCAGTGAAGGGTCCGATCTGTCCGCCGCAATGTCGCAGTACCGCAAAAAAAATTGCAGATCGGCCGCCATTACGCGTTGAAAAAAAAACAACAAAAATGACAAAAATCTTTCCCTTTGTTAGTAAACGCGATAACTTTTGTGCAAACCAATGAAAATACGCTTTTTGCGATTTTTTTTGACCAAACATATGTAGCATAAAACAAATTGGCCGAAAATGTTAAAACATTTTGATTTTTAAATTTTTTTGGGGGGAATTTCATATAAAAAAATGTGAAAAATATTGTTATTTTTGAAAAATTTACGCTTTTTGTTTATAGCGCATGATCAAAAAATCGCACAGGTGATCAAATACCACCAAAAGAAAGCTCTGTTTGTGGGAAAAAAAGGACGTCAAATATGTTTAGGTACAGCGTCGCACGACCGCGCAATTGTCCGTTAAAGTCACGCAGTGCCGAATTGCAAAATAGGCCCTGGTCAGGAAGGGGGTAAAATCTTCCGGGGCTTAAGTGGTTAAAAACCACAGTCAGATATCTCACTAGGGTAGAGAAGAGTCAAGAATTTCCTGGCACAAAGTTCAATCAGGACCTCAAATAAAGTTCCCACAAACCAGGATACCATCAACAATTCATTCTTAAACAGTGATGGCAATCTGAACTACTGCAGCAACCAGCGGATGGAAGACAAACACACTGGTCATGTAAACTGGTTTCCTTTAAACTTTTTAAGGTTGAATTTTCAGATATGAATGTGGTACTGGTACTATAATTTACCCAGTTTTTATTTCATCGTACCCTATGTGCAAAGTAAACAAGGCTACTTCCAATAACCTGTAAGCTTATTTAGGCGATACGGCACTGCATTACTTTAACTGACAATTGCACAGTCGTGTAACACTGTACCCAAGTAAAACTTCTGTCATATTTTTTTCCCACAAATAGGGTTTTATTTTGCTGGTATTTGATCACCTCTGCGTTTTTTTTGCGCTATAAACAAAAAAAGACCAACAATTTTGAAAAAAACAACTATATTTTGTACTTTCTGCTATAAAACATACCCAATAAAAAATCAAATTTCTTCATCAACTTAGGCCAATATGTATTCTGCTACATACTAGGTACCTGATCTGGCACAGAGTGGCCGATGTTGCAGTAAATGTACGGTGGGCGTAAGTGGTTAAAAGGAAAACACGGGGAATGGTGTATTTATTGCAAATATGTACTGCATATGCATTTATTTTTAAATAAACAATAAATGCATTGTCTTTATAAAATGACAAATGAATATAACACGAGTGATACTGTGCATTTCCCCTTTTCAGTAAGATAACAAATCTTCTTCAAATAAATCCTTTTTACCTTCATTTTAAAATAAGACTCAAAAATGAATGTATAGATTAGTATTTCACAGAAAATTGATTTCACAGAAATCAGATATATTGATAGCAAAAAATTAATTTGAATAAATTTGTCATGTATTTATTGTCATGGATTTTTGATGATCTGTATTATCATTAGAATGTTTTTGTTTGTTCATTTATTGGTGTATTTAATAAATATATATTTTTTGACATTTAGATTGCATTTATATACTTTTCCAGCATCACAAAATCCCTTCTCCCGTCCCTTTGTCAAATCCTGTTCCAGGATTTGTGTATGCATTATCAGATATATTGATAATACTGCCTTTTAATACGTGGCCTTGGGCTTAAAAGCGTAACTCCCCTTTTGTTGAGAAAAAAAACATTCCCCTCTGGTGTGATCTATGTACAATGCAAGGATATTTACAAACTTTGTTGCAGATTCCTATCTTTTGTTATTCCGAAGAAATCTCTGTGTGTTTATCTGTGCCCCTGTGCTAAGTGAGTCTAATGGGAGTGGTTTCATAATTATCAACCAGCTGCTGCATAATCAGGACTCACACCAGCAGGAAAAAATGTTTCTGGGGGCGGTCAGTACACATTCTGTGTAAAGAACACCCCCAGGTAGCCATATTGCATTGCACTTCACATAAAGTTACAGAGTTGCAGATTGAAAAGGAAAGGTCATTTCTAATAACAATCAATTACAATATGGCTTGTGTCACAATTTTATATGATATATATATATATATATATATATATATATATATATATAAATAATTTTTTTTTGCTATTTTTTTCCCATGAAAGTGAAGTTACATTTTAAAGACATAGGTATAGCTGCCATTGGCTATGTGTGATCTGTAGATGGTGTTCATAACTGGAATTTCCCTTTATTTAATATTTTATTAACAATCATAACTACATGTACAGGGGAATATATTAGTAACCTGCTCTGGTTTTAGTCAGAATGCCAATTACTTAAAGGGTTAGTTCACCTTTACAAAAAAACTGACTATGCGGGTAAGGGGTGTTTGAAGATAAAAACAAACTGCACAACTCTGACTAATGTTGAATAATGCCCTAGGTGTAGGCAATCCGCATACCTCCTGAAGCCTGATTGAAATACTCCTAGGACATTGATAGGATGTTTCTAATTGAGTCCTAGTCATTACTGTACTGTTCATCTCCACCATCACAGGAGCAAGCTTTTTCTCTGATTTAAGCCCCCTCACATGCTCTCTCTTACCTGATGCAGTAAGCCCAGCATTTGAGCGCTCACTCTTGTGATAGAGGAAGTGAGCAGTAATGACTAAATCTCATGTAGTAACATCCTAGGTGTGATCCAGTCAGGATTCATGAGGAATGTAACTGGCTTACATATATAGGAAGAGCGTTATTTAAATCTGGTCAAAGCTGCACAGTTTGTTTTTATCTACAGATGCCCCTTATCTGCAAGTCAGTTTTTTGGAAAAGGTAAACTAAGCTTTTAATCCTACCTTTTCTTAATGATAAAATGGTGAAAAGAAGAGGCAAAGGTCAGTCATTTTTTTTTTTAGACACTAGCATCACCGTTTTTCTATTGTGAGTCATCACATACTGTCTTTTTGCTGGCATTCAAAAAGTAAAGGAACATGTAAATTAGCTGTTTACATTACTACATTTACAAATGTTTAATTGGTATAAATGTGAGAACATTGTGGGCAACTTCACCCGTCATCAGTAAAGCCATTATGATTATCACTAACCTAAAAAGAATCATTTTGGTATCAGGTTAGTGTCATGCCACTTATCTTTCCATATTAATTATGCAAACTTGAACAAACATTGTATTAAATAATTAAATTAAAAATATAATTCATAACTTTCAAAAATGTATACCTATCATTGAAGGTAATAGAACAGCAACAACAATTAAAGTGTAATAATAAAGTTACAGTGGCCTTATATTTTCACAGTATGACAGGGCCAATAAAAGGGAAACAGTATACATTCAGTGAACATAAATATGAGTCATTATTGCAGACTTTAAAGTAATTTTAATATATATTTTTACATTTTTGCCTGTCTTCCATATTTTTGTTTTTATTATGTATGTATATTTGCAGATTAACCACTGGAAGGAAGTCTGTACTTTAGTATTAAGGATACACAAAAGGTCCCAAAAACACAATGTAAATAAGCAATGTTTCCCCTAAAATGTCCTTTAAGCATCACAAAGCAGTCTGGTTTACTAGAAAATAAATGTATTTATTATTTTATTACATCATTGCACCCACAAAGCAGGCCAAACAATTTAAATGCATCCTCACAGCATTTACTATGCAAGTTTGATGCACACATAAAGATCATTTAGAAATACTCCACTCCAGCGTTCAATCATATACATACCATCTGAGTGGCGGCATACCAAGATTCAAAATGCCATTATCTTTAATGATGTTGGGGCAATTTTATTTCGGTTAGGCAAAATATGCAGCATGGCACGCACTTGTTTCTACTTGTGAATGTGTGATGTAATGATCAATACTTGTATTTATCCTACCTTATTTCTATGAACACTGTATAGATTATTTGACACTGTTCCTTCTTTAAGCACATGGACCTTTCATAGCTTACTGATGCTCGTCACAATATAGTGGTTTTGTTTAAAGCGGAGTTCCACCCCCCCTCCAAAAATTAAAAGTCAGCAGCTACACATACCGTAGCTGCTGACTTTTAATATTTAGGACACTTTCCTGTCCTGGAGTCCAGCGATGTCAGCAATGCAGCCAATGTTTTCATCGGCTGTGGGTGCTGCCCCTGCCATTGGGGCTTCACAGCCGGGTCCCTACTGCGCATGAGCGAAGTGCGCTGCGCTCGGTAATTGGCCACCAAGCAGAGGGAGGAGAAGGGGGCCTAACCTCTGATGAACCTCACTGCGGTGAAGTCCGATGGAAGTGGGGACAGGTTACCTGTCATAAACAGGTGCCTGCTCCCCTCTACCCCCTGAAAGGTGTCAATTGTGGCACCAGAGGGGGGGGGCAGATAAGTGGAAGTTCCACTTTTGAGTGGAACTCCGCTTTAAGTAAATACACACACTATTTACTTAATTTACTTTGGGACATTGAACTTTACAGTATATAATTTTGTAAAGGTATTGAGAATTGTCACACTCAAAAAGGGTAAAGATTTGCTTCAAGCATCCAATTACTGTTTTTAAAAAGCAAATTCCTATTCATTTATTTAATCTGCAGGATTGGATAATTGAAGTACATTTTAAATGTTTTCCATATGAATATTCTCAACTACCTGATTACAATAATCAGCCTTATTATATATATATACTATCTCAGATCCCTAACTGTTCACATTCACTGGTAGCACAAGGTCTACGTACTTATTTATACCCACATTACAAGCATGCCATTTCTCTAGGTATTTTTTCCCTGTTCTTGTGCATTTCCTTTTTGTAAATCAGGCCAATTAACTCAAGATAAACACCTTCTCAGTTAACAGGTTTTTTGTTTCACAATTTCCTACTTTTTTTAACCAGTGGTGGCAAACAGGAAAAAGAAGAACACGGGAGAAAATCTTGTTAATAAAACTGCCACTAGTAATGCCTGTGTGGCTACATTTTCTTAATTTTTTCATTACTTTTCTCTTGATTACTTTTCAGCTTCCCAGGTGTATTACAGCAGTAGTTTGATTAAGCAGTAGATTATAATTCAGCTTTATATAAAGCAACAAATTGTTCAATCTTTTCATCATGCAAAAACATTATTAGAGACAAATGAGGTAAATGAAAAAGAGGGGAAAAATTATGTGTGTCCAGAATATAATAATCTTATGTTCAAGAAGATCAAGCACTCCTAGTGAAAAGTTAACTACTTTGATTAAATAGTAATAGACCGTAGGTTTGTTTCAGCACGGTTCTCTATAGTTTCATGTATTTTTGAATGTTTTCATGTCATTGTTAAACCCCTTTGGGTAATTTAATCTTCTTTCTATGCTGCTCAGGAAGATTTAACTAAGTATTAAGGAGGACCTATTGTATATTTAAATGTTACTTTAACATTATGCTATCAGTCTTATTTGGAGGTTTAGACAAGGAAAATGGTACAGTATAACAAAAAAACAAAAATTATTCTTTAAAAAAATACCTTAATTATGGAAACCATTTCATAAATAATTCTGTCTTTCTCTTTTTTATTTATTTAGACAGGTATCAAATATTGACCTCTTGCAGCTAACTAGTTAAAAATTATGCCAGCTGCATTCCCCACTTTGCTGTAAGCTCATGGCAACCTTGTCACTGGGTTCCCTTCACAGCTGGATCCCCCATTGTGCCCTCAAATCCTCTCCAAACCTTTCTTCCTACCTGTAGCAGAAAGACAGTGGTATGGGCAGGGGAGAAGCAGTTGTTATTAAGAAGAGGAGAAAACTAGTGAAAGGTGGGTACTTGAAAATAGCTGCATGTGTCCGCTGTTGAGCTTGCTGTCTGTAGTGTGCTGTTTCAGCCCCTAGTTGCAGCAGCCAAGACAGCAGGCTTTGTAGGCAAGTAGACTTCTGGTGCTCAGCTGGAAATATCTGATCATTCCAGATGGCCGAGCGAAGAATTGGTAAATATGAGTGTCTTACATGAACACTAAGTAAGGCCGAACACCCCCCTGTTTGCTTCGCAGCAGAACTCCCAAACAAGGGAAATGTTCTAACCCCAACGGTGAACCCCATTGAATACTATAGGAGCCGAACAAAAAAAATCAAAACTTCAAATTTGGAAGGCTTATATGCAAGTAATTGGCAATAAAAGGGGTGTGGAGGTCTGGGTACTGTCCTGGGAGACGTAGATCAATAAAAAAAAAATTAAAAATTATAATTTTTCAGGCGCAGTGATTTTACCCACTTGCCGACCGCTTACTTTATATATATATGGCGGCAGAGTGGCTCCTACAGGCAAAATCACGCATCGGTACGTTGGTCACCTGGTGACAGCTAGGGGATGAGCGCACGCCGCCGCCTGAGCGCTCCCGCCCCGATCTTCTGCGGGGAAGCCGATGCATGTGTCAGGTGGCTTTGATTGCCGCTTGACACCTGCGATCGCTCTCCGGTGAGAGAGAAGAACGGTCGGCTGTTGTAAACACAGCCAACTGTCCTTCTCCCTGAAATGATCACAGAGCTCATGTGATCCTTCCATATAGGATCACGTCTCTATGGTCATCTCAGAAGTCACGCCCCTACAGTTAGAATCACTCCCCTAGGGTCACATTTAACCCCTTGATCACCAATACTGTTAACCCCTTCCCTGCCAGTGTTATTACAGTAACAGTGCATATTTTTAGCTGTAGTAAGGTCACTGGGACTACCAACATTGTCAAAAATGTCAGTTAGGGGTCCGATCTGTCCGCCACAATGTCGCAGTCCCACAAACAAACACAGATTGCCGCCATTACTAGTAAAAAAAAAAACCAATAAAAATGACATAAATATTTCCCGTAGTTAGTAGACACAATAACTTTTGTGCAAACCAATCAAAATACACTTATTGCGATTTTTTTTTACCAAAAATATGTAGCAGAAAACAACTTGGCCTAAAATGTTAAAACATTTTGATTTTTTTGAGAATGTCATATAGTAGAATGTGAAAAATATTGTTTTTTCACATCAATTTTATTTGGGTACAGCATCGCAATTGTCCGTTAAAGTAACGCAGTGCTGAATCACAAAATAGGGCCTGGTCATTAAGGGGGCAAATCCTTCTGGTCTTAAAGTGGTTAATGAAGCTTAAAATGCAACAATAAAAATAAAAAATGACTTTAAATATAGTGCCTGGGGGTCCCCTTAATGTGCCTGTAAAGTGGTGCATCTGTAGCATGTATAGATCTTGCTACAGCGAAAATGAAATTTCTAAAGAAAAAAACAAAAAAAAAACGAGTCACATCACATTTAAAATGACTCGCGGTTAAAATTGCTGGCTCCCTGCTATTAAAAAAATGAAAGAAAAAAAAACGCCAAAAAAAAAATGTCCCCTCTAAATCCATACCAGACCCTTAACCAGGCACACATACTGGCAGGTCAGCAAAGGGGAGAAGGCGAGCAAGGACCTCCCCTTGTGAACCATACTAGGCCACATGCCTTCAACATAGGGGGGTGCTCTTGGGTGGGGGTGGGAATTGCCCCCTTCCACCCCAGAGCACCCTGTCACCATGTAGATGGGGACAAGGGCCTTTTCCCAACAACCCCGGGCTGTGGTTGTCGGAGTCTGTGGGTGGGGGAATTATTGTAATCTGGAAGCCCCCTTTAAAAATGGGGCCCTAGATTCCCCCCCCCCCATGTGAATGGGTATCGGGTACATCGTGGTGGTTTGTGGGATCTTTTACAAACTCTGAAGCTGTAAGTAAAACATAAATAAAGTTAAATATTGCAAAATGGGTTAGGCCACCGGAGGGTAAAAGTGGAGCACAGGGCTTGGCAGTGAAAGTGTTAAGATAAACCATTATGGTATTCATTGTTGTAATAATAATCTTCATGTCCTTAACCCCTTTTGAAGAAATGCAAAAAGTCCCGATTCTGAAAATAGTACTTTAGAACACGTTTCCTATATTTGGGTAAGCTATGGATGCTATTAATTCAAAGCTGCAACAAGTAGAGATAAGTTAACAATAAGGATAATAAAAAAATGTTATTTTGCTGCCATATTCTTTTTGATTCAAAGAAGTTTTTATTATTAAAGGAGGATGCCATAGGGATGTCAAATGTTCTTATGGACAGGGTGAGCAAATTAACTTTTCAACAATGGTGCTGTGATTTAAAACCTGAGAAATACATAAAAAGGAAAGCTACAACTGTACTTTGTAGGTTCAGGCACAAGAGTCTAATTTAATCTCCATGTAAATTTTACATTAATTAGATTGGAGACTATAGATTCTTCAGATCTAATATGTGTGATCCTACTGGATTTACAATTGTAATATATTTCTTTAGCTTTAAAATGTACAGGATTAAAATGAAAACTAAAGCTAAAATTACATTTTAAATGCAATATAAACCTTTGAAAAGGAGTAGTCTGGGAATTCGCAGTCCACACAAAATGTGAACCTACTCTGGAACAGATTGGAAACTAAGGTTCCGGCATTTACTATAACATTGCATTATACACTTCTTTGCCTGACTCAAATGCAAAAAAAAAATGTTTGTTTATACATTTGTGGGTAAAAATACAACCACAGAGGGTGGACTGCTGCAATTTTGCACAGTATATAAATAAGGGCAATGAAACAGCGTCTCTACAAAAGTTAAATTATAAAATAATAGCAAAATATGATTATGCTGTGAAAAAAATAAAGTCATTGCTACTTTTCTTGAAAAGGATATAGCAAAGTGAATTTCAAGGGGTGTTAACTGAATTACTTACGCTTTATTAAGCTTATCTTTTTCCTTTCTCTTAACTCTACTCTAAAAGTCCGATCCTTCTGCTGACTTAAAGCATAACACACAAAATTTTAGCTCATGTTGTATTCTGAGAAAGTAATGTTCAAAGCTTTACTAAAATTGCAGTAAATTATCTGTGAGCATCTGACATCATTGTCAAGATGGATAAATGCACAATCACATGTTTCCTAACACTTTTAAAGAGTTCTATGGTGCTTTAATGTGATTAGTAACAATCTGCTTCTACAATACTTGATCTTTAGACAGTACTGGACAGTGATTCATTGCTGTTGAAAGGTCACTTGGCCCCGATTTCTGAATGATGAAAGAATTAAACACTTTAAATTATAGGTTTCTAGCAAAGTGTGTTGTTTTATTGGCATCAATTTAGGAGCCGCCACTTCAAAGGGCCATAATCAGTGAAAAGTCAGCATTTTTTTTTATCCCCGTGGCATTATGATTCACTATAGCCAAGTACTGAAAATGTCTGAAAAAGATACAAAATATATTTTTTTGTTCTCTCTTAAAGTGGAATTCCAGTCAAAATTGAAAATTTGCCCATGATTATTATGTTAAATATATGTTTAACTTTGATATTATTCATTTTCAGGCTTGCTGATTGTCTAGTTTAGAAAGTTTAGAGAGCTTCCTGTTATTCACCGCAAAGTGTTTGCCTGCTGAGCTGAATTGGGCAGCTCTCAGGCACATCCTGAAAAGGTTGTCAGTCTCTGTGTGAGAAATCAAGCCTAGCTTTCAGTAAACCAACCCCTGTCCTGCCCACCACCACCCCAATCCTCTCAGACTTCTGCAGACTGTGCAACAGCTCCTCTTTTCCAAACCTTGTTTTGGCTTAGAGCTAAGAGAGAAAGAGGGAGGAAGAGAGAGAAAGAGAGAAAGGGAGAGAAAGAGAGAGAAAGAGAGAGAAAGAGAGAGAGAGAGAGAAAGAGAGAGAAAGACAGAAAGAGAGAGAAAGAGAGAGAGAGAGAGAGAGAGCAGTCATTGTAAGGCTGTAATACTCACTGCAGTGTATACACCAACACATGAAACACACACTACAAGGAGGAACCCAGTGTATTATACTGTAGCTTTTGTGTTACACACTATGATGTTGGATTATGTGATGTTTTCTACTTGTCATGCGTTACACTCACAATACAAGGTGGAATCATGTGGAGTTTTCTGCTTGTCATGTATTACACCCACACTACAAGGTGGAATCATGCAGAGTTTTCTGTTTTTCATGCGTTACACTCACAAAACAGGGCAGAATCATGTGGGGTTTCTTTTGCTTGTCATACGTTACACTCATACTACAAGGTGGAAATGTGAAGTTTTCTGCATGTCATGTGTTACACTCACACTACAAGGTGGAATCGTGTGGGGTTTTCTGCTGGTTGTGCATTACACTCACACTATAAGGTGGAACCATGTGGGGTTTTCTGCTGGTTGTGCATTACACTCACACTATAAGGTGGAACCATGTGGGGTTTTCTGCTGGTTGTGCTTTACACTTACACTACAAGGTGGAACCATGTGGGATTTTCTGCTGGTTGTGCATTACACTCACACTGCAAGGTGGAATTATGTGGAGTTAATTTATAGTGATTATTGTAAACTGTGAGATGAGACCTCAAAGCCCTTCCAGTTACACTAACAGTTACCCCTTAAATAGTGTTCATCACTATGTGCTCCAATCATCTGCATACTTTAGTGATAATCCCCTCATCTGATGAGCCCTCACCTGGGGGATAATGGTCTAAATGCACTTGTGTCCCTCTCTGGGGATCTGTTTTTTCTGTTTCCCTCCTTTGGTGGCAATCTTAAGTTTAGAATCCTCCTTCCCCTACACTTATCTCCATACGCCCAAATCATAAAGAGAGAAAGCTGAACATATAATGCTTTATCTTTTAAAACAACCAGTTTATTAGACACTAATGTCAAAACACTCACATTTTCCTGGTGCTTAAAGTGCAACTGTCAATGTCTTACATTGCCCTCTTGTTGGCAGACATCTTGGACATGTGCATACTGCTGCCTAAACTCTGACTGCATCATCACTCGTCTGTTTGGGTGTCACACAGTGATGATGATGCACACCTGACTATATCAATCACCTGATGGGTTGCAGTCCTTGCCCTTGCGTTTGTGCTCCAAGGTGCATCACTGCTAGCAGTCTTCTGTTCTCTATGTTCCTCTGTGTCTGACAAGGCTTGACTGACGACTCTTCTGAACTCGACCCCGGCTTGAATGACTACCCGCTTCTGGAATCAACCTCGGCTTGGATGACTACTCGCTTCTGGACTTGACCCCGGCTGTTCCTGATCTCACTCCTTTCTCTTGCTGTGCATTTACTGTTGTTTGCTCCAATAAACTGCTTTATTTTACCTGCCTCTCCGTGTGGTCTGGTTTACTGACTCCAAGCATTCAGTCCTCACAGTGCAGGTATAAGAAAAGCATACAGTATTACCACAGTGTGCTCACTATCCACGCCTCAGTGTGATGACAGATTGGCCCCCTCCCCTATGCGTTACACCACAGGGTCACATGGCTTCCTCAGGGGGATGATTGGAGCACATAGTGGTGAACACTAACTAAGGAAGCAGTCGTTTGGATATGTGAACACAAGTCTGTTTTTTTATGAAAGATTGAGCATATGCAAGTAAATTCATACCAAAAGACACTTTATGGACTGATGAATTGTTTGTTTTGTTATTGTTATATATGGTTTGATATGATATGCTGATTCTGAAAATTGCTATGCAAAGAGATTTAAAGAGATAGTAGCACATTAGCATTTGGGAGCGTGGAACCACTTTTGAATATAATTTTGCACATTGATACATATTTAGAGAGTGTGTATAGATGTGAGTGATCCGCTTAAGTTTCGTAGTCTTTTAGCACTCAATAGCACAACATAACAGCACGCAAGTACACCTATATTTAAACAGTTACCCCTGTGTCTAGCTCCTTTCTCTCCTTTCTCCTGTGGTAGTCTTGATTCAAAGCCCTGCACAGTTATACGGACCTCGCAATCCTCCAGTGTTAATGGGTCTTTTTTTATTTCTTAATTTTCTCATGAATGAAGATCCACAGGCATCCTTTTTGATGAGAGAGCACTAAGCAGGAATCTATGCTCAACTCCTCCCATCCTGTATACGCCCACTGGCTACACAGGAACAGTGTCACTTCCTGAAAGTGATGTCACTAGCCTTTCAGTAACCATGCCCACTGGCTGCTCTTAGACTCAGAAGGAAGAGGGATTGAAGTTATGTGACAGGCACTAGATACTGCAAAATAAAGGTATAATAAATGGGATTTTTTTCATTTTGAGACATACGGCTGATCTTAGCTTACATTGGTGATTTCCTTTCACTTTAAATAGACACTACAGCTGAAAGTAGGGAAATACAGTCATGTGTTATGGTTGGCAGGGTTGCACACTCATTCTATAAACATATGTAAGTAATAAAAGTTACATGGATAATTATTTCCATCATTTACATACATTTAACCCCCACAGACACACCTTACTTTGGTTCCATCACTATGAAGGTCTGCCTCACTGACTAATGAGAATGTTTAGGAGATAGGAGGAAGACGTCAGAAACTGATCATAATGCCTGATTATAATGGCCCAACATTTGGGTGCAGAGGGGCAGGTATGGGCAGACACTTCTAAATCTTTAAACTTGCTAGAAGAAGAAAAAGTGACCCGCTAGCCCAGTCACAGTATCCCTGTTAGACAGTCACAGTACCCCTGTTAGATAACATAAGGTAGATATCATTGAAAGTAATGTACTCATTTATTTTGTTTTTACTTATACCTGCATAGAAAGAAGGCATTTAGATTTAATGAAACAGAGAAAATTATGTGGTAATGTATAATAATTAACTGTAAATTACTTAAATAAACACTACATTAGAGACACTGACTAGTGTTGAGCGAACACGGACTGTATTATTCGTGTTCGTACCGAATAATTGGATTTTTTTACCCGAACACGGACACGGACACTTTACTGTATGTTCGGGTAAAAATCCGTGTTCGGTCGTTTTATTTCCGGGTTTTGCATGCTTTGGCGCTCTTTTCATGGCGGGCTTTCAACAGCCAATCAACAATCGTTTAACTGGTGTGCCTTAAGCCATCCCAGCCATGCCTGCAAATGTCTCAGTAGCTGTGATTGGCCGTCTGAAGCATGTGACCAAGTCTTTATAAGTTCGAGGCAGCCGCCGCAGTAGCGTCATTCTGCTGCTTAGCTAAGGGACAGAGCACACATCAATGTGCTGGCTGCTGATTAGGGAAAGATAGGCAGGAAAAAACCATTTGTGTCCGGATAGAATTGAGGGACAGGTCGGAGTGTTTAGGCAGGGCGAGTTGTAGGCATTTTAGGGATAGAGTCTGCTGAATTATAGGGTCAGTGTCTTCTACAAACTACAATCGATATTGCTGTGTGGGGGGTGGGGTGAATCTGCACTCAATCCTGATCTACGATCTCTTCTCAATCCTGTTAGGGACAGAGTCTGCTGAATTTTAGGGAAACTGTGTTCTACAAACTACAATCGATATTGCTGTGTGGTGTGGGATTGGAGATAGGCAGGTGTCAGTGATCCACATCCATTTTTCTGTGTGTGAGCTGCAGTGAACACAATCTTTTTGGGCTGCAGTGAACACAATCTTTTTGGGCTGCAGTGAACACAATCTTTTTGGGCTGCAGTGAACACAATCTTTTTGGGGTGCAGTGAACAAAATCTTTTTGGGGTGCAGTGAACACAATCCTTTTTGGTGTGCAGTGAACACAATCTTTGTGGGGTGCAGTGAACAAAATCCTTTGTGGGGTGCAGTGAACACAATCTTTTTGGGGTGCAGTGAACAAAATCCTTTTTGGGGTGCAGTGAACAACATCCTTTTTGGGGTGCAGTGAACACAATCTTTTTGGGGTGCAGTGAACAAAATCCTTTGTGGGGTGCAGTGAACACAATCTTTTTGGGGTGCAGTGAACACAATCTTTTTGGGGTGGAGTGAACAACATCCTTTTTGGGGTGCAGTGAACAAAATCCTTTTTGGGGTGCAGTGAACAAAATCATTTTTGGGGTGCAGTGAACACAATCTTTTTGGGGTGCAGTGAACACAATCTTTGTGGGGTGCAGTGAACACAATCTTTTTGGGGTGGAGTGAACAACATCCTTTTTGGGGTGCAGTGAACAACATCCTTTTTGGGGTGCAGTGAACACAATCTTTTTGGGGTGCAGTGAACACAATCTTTGTGGGGTACAGTGAACAGAATCTTTGTGGGGTGCAGTGAACACAATCTTTGGGGGGTACAGTGAACACAATCTTTTTGGGGTGCAGTGAACACAATCTTTGTGGGGTGCAGTGAACACAATCTTTTTGGGGTGGAGTGAACAAAATCATTTTTGGGGTGCAGTGAACAACATCCTTTTTGGGGTGCAGTGATCAAAATCCTTTTTGGGGTGCAGTGAACACAATCTTTTTGGGGTGCAGTGAACAAAATCCTTTGTGGGGTGCAGTGAACAGAATCTTTGTGGGGTGCAGTGAACAGAATCTTTGGGGGGGTACAGTGAACACAATCTTTTTGGGGTGCAGTGAACACAATCTTTGTGGGGTACAGTGAACAGAATCTTTGTGGGGTGCAGTGAACACAATCTTTGGGGGGTACAGTGAACACAATCTTTTTGGGGTGCAGTGAACACAATCTTTGGGGGGTACAGTGAACACAATCTTTTTGGGGTGCAGTGAACACAATCTTTGTGGGGTGCAGTGAACACAATCTTTGGGGGGGTACAGTGAACACAATCTTTTTGGGGTGCAGTGAACAACATCCTTTTAGGGTGCAGTGAACACAATCTTTGTGGGGTGCAGTGAACAACATCCTTTTAGGGTGCAGTGAACACAATCTTTGTGGGGTACAGTGAACAGAATCTTTGTGGGGTGCAGTGAACACAATCTTTGGGGGGTACAGTGAACACAATCTTTGTGAGGTGCAGTGAACACAATCTTTGTGGGGTGCAGTGAACACAATCATTGTGGGGTGCAGTGAACTCAATCTTTGTGGGGTACAGTGAACACAATCTCATACTTCTGAAGATTTGAGGGTGCTGCCTGTTCCATACTCCCCCTACTCCTCATCTAGCCTTTTAGGGGTACAAACAATAGTAATTGGGGCCTAGTGTGGTTGTGTACGTGTGATATACATACACTTTTTTTGGATCATATTTTCTATTCCGCTATTTAATCAAAAACCTTTGGGGATCAGTTAAATTGGGGGATAGTCTGTGTTGGTACGTGTGAGAGAGATCCACCTTTCCAAGTTGTTGGGGTTCATCTCATACTTCTGAAGGTTTGAGGGTGCTGCCTGTTCCATACTCCCCCTACTCCTAGCCTTTTAGGGGTACAAACAATAGTAATTGGGGCCTAGTGTGGTTGTGTACGTGTGATATACATACACTTTTTTTGGATCATATTTTCTATTCCGCTATTTAATCAAAAACCTTTGGGGATCAGTTAAATTGGGGGATAGTCTGTGTTGGTACGTGTGAGAGAGATCCACCTTTCCAAGTTGTTGGGGTTCATCTCATACTTCTGAAGGTTTGAGGGTGCTGCCTGTTCCATACCCCCCCTACTCCTCATCTAGCCTTTTAGGGGTACAAACAATAGTAATTGGGGCCTAGTGTGGTTGTGTACGTGTGATATACATACACTTTTTTTGGATCATATTTTCTATTCCGCTATTTAATCAAAAACCTTTGGGGATCAGTTAAATTGGGGGATAGTCTGTGTTGGTACGTGTGAGAGAGATCCACCTTTCCAAGTTGTTGGGGTTCATCTCATACTTCTGAAGGTTTGAGGGTGCTGCCTGTTCCATACTCCCCCTACTCCTCATCTAGCCTTTTAGGGGTACAAACAATAGTAATTGGGGCCCAGTGTGGTTGTGTACGTGTGATATACATACACTTTTTTTGGATCATATTTTCTATTCCGCTATTTAATCAAAAACCTTTGGGGATCAGTTAAATTGGGGGATAGTCTGTGTTGGTACGTGTGAGAGAGATCCACCTTTCCAAGTTGTTGGGGTTCATCTCATACTTCTGAAGGTTTGAGGGTGCTGCCTGTTCCATACCCCCCCTACTCCTCATCTAGCCTTTTAGGGGTACAAACAATAGTAATTGGGGCCTAGTGTGGTTGTGTACGTGTGATATACATACACTTTTTTTGGATCATATTTTCTATTCCGCTATTTAATCAAAAACCTTTGGGGATCAGTTAAATTGGGGGATAGTCTGTGTTGGTACGTGTGAGAGAGATCCACCTTTCCAAGTTGTTGGGGTTCATCTCATACTTCTGAAGGTTTGAGGGTGCTGCCTGTTCCATACCCCCCCTACTCCTCATCTAGCCTTTTAGGGGTACAAACAATAGTAATTGGGGCCTAGTGTGGTTGTGTACGTGTGATATACATACACTTTTTTTGGATCATATTTTCTATTCCGCTATTTAATCAAAAACCTTTGGGGATCAGTTAAATTGGGGGATAGTCTGTGTTGGTACGTGTGAGAGAGATCCACCTTTCCAAGTTTTTGGGGTTCATCTCATACTTCTGAAGGTTTGAGGGTGCTGCCTGTTCCATACCCCCCTACTCCTCATCTAGCCTTTTAGGGGTACAAACAATAGTAATTGGGGCCTAGTGTGGTTGTGTACGTGTGATATACATACACTTTTTTTGGATCATATTTTCTATTCCGCTATTTAATCAAAAACCTTTGGGGATCAGTTAAATTGGGGGATAGTCTGTGTTGGTACGTGTGAGAGAGATCCACCTTTCCAAGTTGTTGGGGTTCATCTCATACTTCTGAAGGTTTGAGGGTGCTGCCTGTTCCATACCCCCCCTACTCCTCATCTAGCCTTTTAGGGGTACAAACAATAGTAATTGGGGCCTAGTGTGGTTGTGTACGTGTGATATACATACACTTTTTTTGGATCATATTTTCTATTCCGCTATTTAATCAAAAACCTTTGGGGATCAGTTAAATTGGGGGATAGTCTGTGTTGGTACGTGTGAGAGAGATCCACCTTTCCAAGTTGTTGGGGTTCATCTCATACTTCTGAAGGTTTGAGGGTGCTGCCTGTTCCATACCCCCCCTACTCCTCATCTAGCCTTTTAGGGGTACAAACAATAGTAATTGGGGCCTAGTGTGGTTGTGTACGTGTGATATACATACACTTTTTTTGGATCATATTTTCTATTCCGCTATTTAATCAAAAACCTTTGGGGATCAGTTAAATTGGGGGATAGTCTGTGTTGGTACGTGTGAGAGAGATCCACCTTTCCAAGTTGTTGGGGTTCATCTCATACTTCTGAAGGTTTGATGGTGCTGCCTGTTCCATACCCCCCCTACTCCTCATCTAGCCTTTTAGGGGTACAAACAATAGTAATTGGGGCCTAGTGTGGTTGTGTACGTGTGATATACATACACTTTTTTTGGATCATATTTTCTATTCCGCTATTTAATCAAAAACCTTTGGGGATCAGTTAAATTGGGGGATAGTCTGTGTTGGTACGTGTGAGAGAGATCCACCTTTCCAAGTTGTTGGGGTTCATCTCATACTTCTGAAGGTTTGAGGGTGCTGCCTGTTCCATACTCCCCCTACTCCTAGCCTTTTAGGGGTACAAACAATAGTAATTGGGGCCTAGTGTGGTTGTGTACGTGTGATATACATACACTTTTTTTGGATCATATTTTCTATTCCGCTATTTAATCAAAAACCTTTGGGGATCAGTTAAATTGGGGGATAGTCTGTGTTGGTACGTGTGAGAGAGATCCACCTTTCCAAGTTGTTGGGGTTCATCTCATACTTCTGAAGGTTTGAGGGTGCTGCCTGTTCCATACTCCCCCTACTCCTCATCTAGCCTTTTAGGGGTACAAACAATAGTAATTGGGGCCCAGTGTGGTTGTGTACGTGTGATATACATACACTTTTTTTGGATCATATTTTCTATTCCGCTATTTAATTTAACTGGGCCTCCATGCGAGACCTGTGTGCCTTGTTGCGCTGTTTTGAGTACTCCACCAACATGGCCAGTGGCAATGACGCCGTTCTCAGCTTAACTATCCCACTTCTATGCCTCCTTGAAAAAACAATTCGGGCGATGATGGAAGAGGATGTGGCACAGGATGAGGAGGAGGAGGAGGATGAAGAGGTAACATTTCCAAGGCTTTCAGGGCAGTCATTCGCAAGGGGCTCCGAGGGTGGGTTCCTGCACACGCAAACGCCAGGGACGCAATTGTCCAGCAGGGGCACAGTTCTGGAGGATGAGGAGGATGAGGAGGAGGAGGAGCTGGAGGAGGAGATGGAACCATGTTCACAGCAGGGTGGCACCCAGGCCAGCTCATGGCCATCACTGGTGCGTGGCTGGGGGGATACAGAGGACACGGACGATACACCTCCCACAGAGGACAGCCTTTCGTTGCCTCTGGGCAGCCTGGCACACATGAGCGATTACATGCTGCAGTGTCTCCACAACGACCGCCGAGTTGCCCACATTCTAACTTGTGCTGATTACTGGGTGGCCACGCTGCTGGATCCCCGTTACAAGGACAACGTACCGTCCTTAATTCACTCACTGGAGCGCGATCGCAAGATGCGCGAGTACAAGCGCACGCTGGTAGACGCCATGCTGCTGGCATTCCCATCTGACAGCGGGGCCACATTGGAAGCACAAGGCAGAGGAGGAGGAGGAGGAGGTCGCCAACGCAACCAGGGCACCGCCAGCACCTCAGAAGGCAGGGTTAGCATGGCCGAAATGTGGAAAAGCTTTGTCAGCACGCCACAACAAACAGCAGCACCAGCAGCTCAGATGGAACGTCTTAGCAGGAGGCAGCATTTTACCAACATGGTGGAGCAGTATGTGTGCACACGCCTACATGTAGTGAATGACGGGTCTGCCCCCTTCAACTTCTGGGTCTCCAAATTGGGCACATGGCCTGAGCTTGCCCTTTACGCCTTGGAGGTGCTGGCGTGCCCTGCAGCCAGTGTATTATCTGAACGGGTATTTAGCACGGCTGGGGGCGTTATAACAGACAAGCGCAGCCGCCTGTCCAGAGACAATGTGGACAAGCTCACGTTCATTAAAATGAACCAGGCATGGATCCCACGGGACTTTTCCGTACCTTATGCAGAATAGCAATGGATACCGACCTTACCCACCCATTGTTCCATTTTTGCTCTTTCTCACTCTTTTGGGGTGTACCCTCATTTAAAATTTTTGAAAAGAAGCAGTGTTGGCTACCTCGTCCTCCTCCTCAGGGCCAGATTAATGTAGGGGCTATTGGAGCTGCAGCTCCAGGCCCCTACCTTTTATATAGGCCCCGGGTTGGCCATATTCACTGTTACCGCTCTTCTGTCACTTGTAAACACAGAAGTCTGGCTTCTATGCTCGCTTCCCCAGGCAGCACCCTCAGAACCTCCCCACACAGCGTGAAGGCCGGACAAGGAGGGACAGTTGGCGATGCATGGATGTGTTTATGGGCTTCAGAGACAGCATCCCATGTTGAATTAGGCATGCATGGCTGCACCCTTCCTCCTCTGGGTGCATGGCAAGGCACGGCCCTTAAGGCCCTTCAAAATCCTCAGCACCAAGCCCATGATGCTGTTAATCCGGCCCTGGTCCTCCTCCACCGCCGCTTCCACCTACACCGCCCATAGGTGTGCGCAGCCTATTGCATTAAGGTGTGCACCCCAAAGTTGAAATACACATGCATGTGTTTGCCAGCAGGGAGAGTAATGTATCGGGGCCATGTACCTGTAGGCAAGGAGAAATAGAGCAGAGCAGGTCCCAGGGAGATCTTTCCCATCTCCTCACTGGCAATGCTATGTGCCCTAGGTGATTAGGGTGTGCCCAGGCACACCCAGCACACCCTGTGCGCACGCCTATGTCACCGCCACATCCACCACCACCTCAACCTCCCTCCTACTCCATATGGGCCTCGTCCTTCAGAGATGAAGAAGAACATTGTTTTATTTTTCTGTTTTTTTTTGTTGTTTTAAGTTATTTCCCTATCCACATTTGTTTGCAGAGCACTTGCCATGCTCTTAATTACGTTTTGCTGCCATTTGCAGCACTCTAGCCCTTTCCTTTGGTGTTTTAGAGCCATTTTAGTGCCTTAAAGTTCGGGTCCCCATTGACTTCAATGGGGTTCGGTGTCCGGGAAAAGTTCGGTAAAAGTCCGGGACACGGACCCGGACTTTTTTTTAAAGTTCGGCCGAACCCGTCGAACACGGACATCTAGGTGTCCGCTCAACCCTAACACTGACTTCTTTATTACTTTATCTTTGCTAACTAAATTGTATAGAGGTATAAAACAGTACAAAGGTTGAATAAGGCGGCGCTAACAGGTATATGAGGGTGTAGATAAAGTGCAAAAAAAGATGTCTATAATTGTAACTACATAATTGGTGGTCAAATATTAGAATACTTAAATAAATATAAAGTGCATTGGTGATCAACAATATAAAAATATAAAAATCGATGTTTTAAGTGCAAAGATACAATATATCAAATGTCCTTTGTGCAACCGTATGCAAAGTGCAAAAATATATACAGTCCAAAGAAAGGTTTCTTCCAAAAGAAACTAAAGTGCTGAAAAGGTGCTCATATCCATATAAGTGCCCAGGTGCTCTTCAAGAAAGGTCCCCCTATGGGGTTGCACTCACCACAATTAGGATATCAGAGAGCCTTAAGCAAGCATAGCTTTCCTTAAGCGGATGGTTGGATTGGGACCTCTTAATATTGGCTTCCTTAAGAGTGCCTTGCCATTCTCTCCCCTGTAATGTGTCTCAAATTATAAGGAAGGAGCCTCGCAGGAGAGACGTAGTACTACGTCACTTTGCCTGTGAGGGGCTGACTGCCGCAGTAAATAGTCAGTGCGGCGGTCGGCAAGCGATTAAAAGATGGGCTGGCAGTGAGAATTTACTTTTTTTTATTAACAAGGGGGAGGGGGGGTGGAGACAGAGACAGACTCCCAAGCTGACAGGCAGGGAGGGGAGGGGAGAGAGGGAAGGGGAGAGCAGAGAGGAGACACAGTGGATGACGGAGGCACGCAGGGAGACCACGGAAGTCAGGGCTCATTAGACATGATTATCATAATCAGCACACAGAGGAAGTGACAGGATTAGCCAGTTTTTTTACAGTTTCCAGAGGGGCAGCTTAGAGAGCACAAGCACTGTGTTGTTTAACCTACTATATGGAAACAGTATCTCTATTTTTTTTTAGGGTAACAACCACTGTAACATGTGAGCTGATTGACATAACTCTAAATTCACAAAGGATATTTAAATGATTTTGCATTTATTATGTACATTAAATATGTGTAAAGGATTAAAGAGACTCATTGGTTTCCTGCAAATGATTGCAATTCATTATATTGAACCCACTTTCTGGCACTTTACACACCTGTTTGCATCACAGTAAGATACCAAAGGTTCTTTACAAGGCAAAGTTAAAATGCCGATGGCATTTGCTATTACATTACTAAAATTGGTTTCTCTGATGAGAACACTCCTGCAGCAATAAACCTGTTCCCACAAATAAATCATGATAATGAATTGATACTAAGCAAATACCATAACTGGAAGGTTGCTATGGGCCATAGTTCATACTGACAAAATGCTAGTTAGAAGAAAAAATATATAATTCTGAATGTATTTAAAACTATATTTGTAAGTAGCAATTTATTATGCTAACAGCTTACCTGGAGCAAAAATGAGTGAATAAAAAATACCTAAAATGATTATTATTTAACAACCTGGAAGTGGTAAGATGGAGCAGTCTGCTTTTATGGCTGTAAACACACCACACATAGCATTCAAAAGTAGATGTACAAAGAGAAAGCTTTTTGATATGGCAAACTGTTGCCTTATGAGAAGTTTATGTTTAATCTCCAGGAGAAACTGTAAATAGATGTGTGTATATATATATATATATATATATATATATATACAGTATCTCACAAATGCGAGTACACTCCTTACATTTTTGTAAATATGTTATTATATATTTTCATGTGACAACACTGAAGAAATTACACTTTGCTACAATGAAAAGTAGTTAGTGTACAGCTTGTATAACAGTGTTAATTTGCTGGCCCCTCAAAATAACTCAACGCACAGCCTTTAATGAAAACAGAAGTATGCAGCGCTTGATGGAAAACACAAAAACAAGCAATCAATGATAGATATACAATATTTTCCACAATATATCAGAGTATACTGAACAAAACAGAAAAAGAAGAGTCCGTGGAGAGGAAAAAAGTCCAACAGGAAGCTCAGGTGATATGCTGAAAAGATGTGACCTCCACCAAACACCAAAAGTCGTGGCCTCTTAACAGACTTATACGATCCCCATAACAGAGATCATATAACGCTTGCAACAAGGGCTCCTCACACTCCACAGTACTCCTCAATATCTGTACATGTCCAGGGTCACCTCCAACAGAAAATATGCCTCAGTACCATCAAATAAGATCCTCTTGTGGGAACAATCATATAGTCATGCCACATGTAGGAAAAAGAACCTCACATAGTGTATTACGTTCAAAGTAATACTTTAATGAAGAGAAGATTTTACACTCACATGTGGATCACAACATACAGGCATCTGGGCAAAGTCTTGCGGGGGTCTCCGAATGGATAGTGCAGTAGCTGCAGCCCGGTCTCCTGTGTTGTATGACAGGACACTGAAGGGTATGCACAGACCGGACGATCACCGGTCCCCTACCGGTTTCGTCAAAGTATGACGTCATCAGGGGGCGCCCACTTCCGAAGACGTCACATCTCTGACGAAACGCGTCAAGTTGGTACGCACGCTGCCTCGCTCTGAGCTATCGTTGGACCGCACGCCGCCACACCACTTCCGGGTACGGCGAACACAGCGGAAATCAAACAGCGTCCTGACATACCGTGCCGCGAGGCACTACGGAAGCTCAGTAGCGGTATTAGTATCTACCATTTACCCTAACGGGTACCCCAATTTTTGCTGTGACCTATCACGGTTTTCCTTGCGATATTTGCACAAGAGTTTTTGGAGTTTTTTTCACCACAGTTTTTAAGGACTTTTATTGGATGTGTTTTTACATGAAGAGTGTGTTTTTTATACATGTGTTCGAGTGATAATAAAGGTCGTTACCTTTCTACACTATGAGGAGCATTTCTTTTTCTTGTTTATCCCGAGTGCTTATGGGCGAAACACAGAACCGGACCATCTGAGGTCAGGAGAAACACACAAGCGCTTACAGATTCTTTTTGGCGTATGCCATAAGAATCCACCATATCTGGTAAGTGGGATACCTTACCTTCGAGCACTGGAGGGTGATCAGAGGGTCACAGGAGTCACCACCGTTTGAAATCTGCACAAAGAGACTTTTTTCCAGCACTTTGCACTTTAGTCACGCTAAATGGACTGTCACCATTCAAGTTAAATTATATATGTAAATGCTGTTGTTGCACCATTCTGATATTGATATTGTTATTGCATTTATTCTATATGGGCATTATTGCACTTTATATTTGAGTTTGGAGTGATCCATACTTATCTTTTTCTTTATTTATTTACTCACCATACTGCACATTGTCAAATAACAACCCATATTAAGAGCTGTTCACTAGTTAGAAAAAAGGGTAGCGCAGTAAGTTTTTTTCTGTTCACAATCTTAGATCACTAACTTTTAGTGCACCTGATTACATTGCAGCTTCCCACAGACACTATTTTGCACTCCTTGGCGCGAGTATTTCCATATCACATTGCAGTATATACCTGTTTTTATCGCACAGCCTTTAATGTCTAAACCGCTAGCAACAAAAGTGAGTCGACCAATCATTTAAAATGTTCAAAGTGGGACCAATTAGCCATTTTCCCTCCCCGGTGTCATGCAACTCGTTAGTGTTACAAGATCTCAGGTGTGAATGGGGAGCAGGTGTGTTAAATTTGGTGTTATCACTCACTCTCTCATACTGGTCACTGGAAGTTCAACATGGCACCTCATGGCAAAGAACTCTCTAAGGATCTGAAAAAAAAAATGTTGCTCTACATAAAGATGACTTAGGCTATAAGAAGATATCCAAGACCCTGAAACTGAGCTGCAGCACGGTGGTCAAGACCATACAAAGGTTTATCAGGACAAGTTCCACTCAGAAACTTCTTTGGTTGACCAAAGAAGTTGAGTGCACGTGCTCAGCGTCATATCCAGAGGTTGTCTTTGGGAAATAGACGTATGAGTGCTGCCAGCATTGCTACAGAGGTTGAAAGGGTGGGGCGGTCAGCCTGTCAGTGCTCAGACCATACACCACACACTGCATTAAATTGGTCTGCATGGCTGTCATCCCAGAAGGAAGCCTCTTCTAAAGATGATGCACAGGAAAGCCGGCAAACAGTTTGCCAAAGAAAAGCAGACTAAGGACATGGATTACTGGAACCATGTCCTGTGGTCTGATGAGACCAAGATAAACCTATTTGGTTCAGATGGTGTCAAGTATGTGTGGCGGCAACCAGGAGAGGAGTACAAGGACAAGTGTGTCTTGCCTACAGTCAAGCATGATGGTAGGAGTGTCATGGTCTGGGGCTGCATGAGTGCTGCCGACACTGGGGAGCTACAGTTCATTGAGGGAACCATGAATGCCAACATTTACCTTGACATACTGAAGCACAGCATGATCCCCTCCCTTCAAAGACTGGGCCACAGGGCAGTATTTCAACATGATAACGACTCCAAACACACCTCCAAGATGACCACTGCCTTGCTAAATAAGCTGAGGCTCCGCTTTGTGTGCGGTGCTTTGTGTGCAGAGATGGAGCTGTCAGATCCCTGCTCTCCTCAATGGGAGATCGGATGAGAACGGACCGCCTGTCCATTTTCATCCAATCCGATACGCCAGACGGATGGAAAATAGGGTTTCCATCCGTCCGGATTTCACGGATAGGATAGGAAGCAGATAGCAGCAGGTGTCAGCAGAGATGTCTCCGCGGACATCCACTGCCCCATAGGGATGCATGGAGCATCCGATCAGGTCCGCTGGAAAAACTGACAGGTGGATCGGATCGTTCATGTCAAAGGACCCTTATACAAGCTGTACACTCGTTACTTTACATTGTAGCAAAGTGTAATTTCTTTAGTGCTGTCACATGAAAAGGTGCTGAAAAGATATAATAAAATATTTACAAAAAAATTACAAAAAATGTGAGGGGTGTACTCACTTTTGTGAGATACTGCATATATATATATATATATATATATATATTAATACTTATGAGATATTGGGTTTTGTTTTTTACTAATAGTTTGATACAAGTAAAGATTAATAAAATAAAAAATATAAGTTAAATATCTATTTGTGTGAACATAGTTTGCAGGTTTTAGTATAAAAAATAATTGATTTACCAATTCCTTTTTGAAGTGCAGGAATGTTAGGATGGACTAAACATGTCTGTGTCCCTAAAGATGTTCTGCTATTTACCTGTCCTAAACTTGTATGCGAGAAAGGACAACACCTTAATTAGTTCCTTTTCTCAGACTTTACGTGGCGGAGGTAATAATTTAGACCAGGCCGTTTCACTTCCTTTGTTATCTCTGCCTCCACTTCAAAGATGACCCCTCTAGTTATGCAATGAAGGTGGCCATCTATTCAGGAATGGACAATTTGCCCAGGGTATGACCTTGCATACCTAATGCCCCATTCAAGAGGAGGATACCTGGCAAAATAACCCCCCCCCCCCCAGGTGCTAGTGACGGGCTGAGTTATGCTAAAGCTAGGGGAGGGGGAAATTGCCTAATCATGGATGATATACGCCCGTAGGGAGGAAAGGGGTAGTATAGCTCCACCAATCGGGATCGCATAATGTAAGTCTATGAGAGATAGGGGTATATTAGTTTTTAACAGAGAAGGCGGAAGGAGACATGCACCTGAACAGGGGACCCATATCATACTATACCACTGGTAAATAACAGGACATCTCCTAGCACTTATATGTATACATGCTTGTCCTATGTGTTGTCTGTCTTGCTGTTTGTATATTAATGTTTTGAATATTATACTATGTATTTGTTTATTGAACCTATTTTTTCCCCTTTTCTATACTGTAGATGGGTTGCTGTGTATTTGTTTAGGCCTCCTTCCTATTTACCAATACATTTCTGTTTTTGTGTTAAAGCTTTCACTCATGGCCAAAGAACATGTATTAACTCATATCTCAGATACATTAAATCTCAAAATATAACTTACAACAGGTAACAAAACTAACACAGATACTGTATATTTTTTTTTTTATTATTTATTTATTTTTTTTATTTAAATTTTTTTCAGACAATACACAAAATACAACAACAGCTGTAACAGAAACATTTTCATACTTTAGGCATAATGGTGGTCTGAGCAGATAGCGTCTGCTGGCAAAGTAGGTGGGAGGTGGGTGGAGAGGGAGGGGGGGGGAGAAGCCTCAGTGGTCCATGAGGCTGGAAGGTGAATCTGAGAGTGGGGGTGAGGTCATGGGCGAGACTCTGAAGTTAAACCTGTAATGAGCCATAGTGGGGTCAGTCTGGGGAAAGGTGTAAGTGATATATCTGTCCCATTTCAGGTAGAACGATTCCCTTGAAGATGAAGCTGAAAAGTCCGTATTGGCGATATCTATGGTGAGAAGCGTGGAGAGCTCTGATCTAACCCGAGTGAGAGATGGAGGAGATGTGGAGATCCAGTTGCTTAGAATAGTCCTCCTGGCGATTAGTAGACAAGTCAGGATCCACATACGGGGTGTCCTAGTAGGGGGGCTAGACCATTTTTGGAGTCGCTTGTCCCAGTAGCCGAACAGGAGTAGCATAGGGTCCTTGGGTAGGCTGAACTTGGTCACGTCCGTAATGTACAAAAGGACTTGGTCCCAAAAGTGACTTATACCGGGGCAGGACCAAAACTTGTGGTGGAGTGAGGGTCTTTCCGCCGCACACAAGGGGCACTTGTGGGCGTCCGGAATAGTTTTGTCCGATAAAAAAGGAATATGCGCCCGATGGAAGATTTTTAGTTGGGTCTCTTTCCATATTGAGTTAGGAGTTAGAGCAAGGGTAGTTTGGAGACCTTTGACCATATTGGGTAATGTGTCATCGCCTGGGAAGTCCTTGAGCCAATTGGAGGCAGTGGAGGTGGACAAAGCCGGCGGGCATTGTTGCAAGAGGGGCTTGTATATCGTGGAAATAGTATAGGTGTCAGCATCCAGCAGGGAGTCAATTAATGACAATTGAAAGCGGGTCCCTGGTTTCCCAGTGGTTGAGGAAAGATAGTGAATGCATTGTGTCCAATAGAAAATGTCCTTGTCCTGGACACCGTATTTATCCTTAATGACCCGGAAGGGAAGGGGAGTACCCGAGCTGGTGTCGCACAGTTGTCCAAAGGTATTCAAACCCTTCTCCTCCCATTGGTGGAACACGGATTGGGTCAATCCTGGAGTGAAGGTCGGATTACCCCGTATTGGAAGGAATTTGGAAAAGTGCATTGGCAGTTTCAATAGTTTTCGTACCTCCCTCCATGCTATGACAGTGTCTCTCAAAAGTATATTTTGACGTAAATCAGGGCACAGTGTCGCCCATTTGGCATGCAAGAGGGCAGTTAGGGAGAATGGACTGGCCATCTGAGACTCAAGCTCATAATTGGAGTAATGTGAGGTCTGTGATACCCAGTCCAGAGCAGCCCTGAGCAAACAAGACAGGTTATACATTCTCAGATTAGGCAAGTTAATACCCGCGTCGCTTCTGGAGAGTTGCAATTTGTTATACGAGATTCTCGGTCTCTTTCCCCGCCATAGAAATCGGGAGAAAGTTTTCTGCAGGGTTTGCGCATCTTTATGTCTGATTAATAGGGGAAGAGTTTGCAGGAGATAGAGAAGGTGGGCAAAGCTAACCATCTTAATAAGGTGGCATCTCCCCAAAAGCAACAGCGGCAGTTCCTTCCAGTTTTCCAGTTCCTTTGTTATTTTGGATAACAGGGGGGGGGTAGTTCAGTGTGTAAATTGATGCCGGAGTGCGTCCTATCTTGATACCCAGATAGGTAATGTGTTTGGATGCAATCATGAATGGGGATTCCCTTTCCCATGGACGGGGGGGGCCAGTTCCCAAAGGGAGGATTTCGCTTTTAGAATAGTTTATCTTGAGACCCGAGCACTGTCTGAATCTGTCGAACGCGGAGACTATCACAGGGACGTCTGCTGTGGGGTTTGAGGTAAACAGTAAAACATCGTCCGCAAAAAGGGAGATGCGCAGCTCCTGAGAGCCTATTCGAATACCATGGAGAGGGGCTCTGGTCAGTAGATAGCGGGAGAGGGGTTCTAGAGCGAGGTTAAACAGCAGCGGCGATAGGGGGCAGCCTTGTCTAGTGCCTTTGTGTAATCTAAACTCATCCGTAAGCGCCCCCCCTACACACAATCTGGCTGATGGTGTAAGATACATTGAAGTAATGAGATTCACGAAGGGTCCACTAAAGCCCATGCTGTTTAAAACCCGACTCAGCCACTGGAAGTTGACGTTGTCAAATGCCTTTTCGGCGTCAAGAGTTACAATAGCCATGTCTCGACCAGGGTGTATACGAGCCTGGTCCAGAGCAACCAGGACCTTCCTTATGTTAACAGTGGCCGAACGACCCTTGGTGAACCCAGACTGCGCGGGATGTATCAGATGGGGCATGATATTGGCTAGACGTGTGGCAACAATTTTAGATAGGATCTTGACATCAAGATTTAATAGGGATATGGGCCGGTATGAGCCCGGCTCCAGCGGATCTTTCCCTTTCTTCGAGAGAAGCTTGATAATTGCTTGGTTACCCGTCTGGAGATAGGGTCCGCCGTGCCAAATGGAAGAATACACGTCCACTAGAGTCGAGATCACACCGGGGGAGGCTATCTTGTAAAATTCCCCGGAAAGACCATCGGGGCCCGGAGACTTATTGGCTGCAAGATGTTTTATCGTCGACGCAATCTCGTCCGCCGTGATCGGGGCGTTAAGTGTATTTAAATGCTCTTCGGATATTTTGGGGATTTCAGTCCCAGATAGGAAAAAATCAGCTACTGAACTGTCCATGGCCTCGGGGGCGTACAGCGAGGTGTAGAAATCATGCATGATCCCCTGCACCCCTTGCGGGGTAGAGTCCACCGCTCCCGATTTGTTCCGTAACGAGCCTATGTGTGTGGTGGAGGACATCGGGCCCTTGCATAACCGGGCAAGCAGTTTCCCGGCCTTGTTACCAAAGCGGTGCAATGTCGCCACGAGGTGTGCTTTGTGAATCATTTCAACCCTATCCGCCCAAGTGTCAAAGTCCCGTTTAGCCTCAAGCCATGCCGTGCGCACCGTGGGGGTGTCGGCCTGTATCAGTGCCCGCTGAGCCGTCGTCAACCGTTCACTAGCCGTTTTGTATCTGCTATTCGTGTGCCGTTTGAAAGCCGCCGCATAGGAAATAATACGGCCTCTCAGAAAGGCCTTCCCCGCCTCCCAGAAGAGGAGAGGGGAGCTGCTGTGCTGTTTATTCGTCGCAGAGTAATCATCCCACTCACGACGAAGGTACAAGGCAAAATCCGAATTGTCTTTGAGGTAGGAAGGGAATCTCCAAATTAGAGGGGCTGGGGGGGATTCCGCTAATGGTAGAGATACTGAAACTGGGGAGTGGTCTGAGATTGCGATGTCATGTATGGTGGCGTCGCGCAGGAGGGGAAGGAGGGAGTCCGTACAGAACAGGTAATCGATTCTAGTAAAAAGTTTATGTGGGTGGGAGTAGAAGGAGTATTCCCGATCCGTGGGGTGCGAGTGACGCCAAACATCTGTCAGGGAGAGTGATTCTATTACCGACGCCAGCGGAGTGGGGTCAGCTCGCAGGGTGTCACGCAGTCCCTGCCGGGGCGTGGATTTATCTAGAACTGGGTCCATTACCGCGTTGAAGTCACCGCCCGCAATACGGGGGACATCAGGAAGGGAGAGAAGCCGGGCCGCAATTGCAGCGTGGAAGGAGTGGTCCAGGACATTCGGGGCATATATGTTGGAGATAACTAACTCAGTGTCACGGAGCCGTATGTGTGCGGATGCATATCGCCCCTCGCTATCTGTGTCCGTGGAAAGAATTTCCACCGGGAGACGTTTATGGAACAGTATCAACACTCCGGCTTTGCGGCCGGAGGAGGGTGAACCTACTATCTTGCCCACCCAGAGTTTCTCCATGCGCTTCATATCCTCCGCAGGCAGATGCGATTCCTGGATAAGAGCAATGTCCGCCTTTAACCGTTTGAGATGGCGCAAGACTTTCATCCTCTTAACCGGGGATCGGAGGCCCTTAACATTCCACGTCACTATAGGCATGGGACGGGAAAAAGGGGAATTATACTGGAAGCATTCAGAGTCGGCCTGGCCCTACCCTGGGGCAGTGTTATGCAAAATACCAGAATTACATGCCTGACCTTAGACAGCTCTCGGAACCATGAGCTCGCATACTGAGGATAGAAGCACACCTTCGTAGGGGAAAAGGGAGAAGGTAGGGAAGGCGGGAAAACAGGGAGAAACCGAGCATAAACATACAATGCAATACGGCAGATTACTGCCACCCCCCACACACACCTGTACTCAATCAGTGTCCACCATCAAGTGGATATAGGAGGAGTCCCCTGTAGTGCATTTGCACATCTTCCCAAGCAAGGAGTGTTATCTCCAAGGGTTAGAAAGGCTGGATTCATCTCTTTTTCATGGATAGTGTAGGACCCACTGATAATGGGGTACTTTGACGCAGTAGTGGGCTTGAGCACGATATGGCCATATGGTGGGACCAAACCCCCATTTTTATTTATGGACTCTCTTCAGATTTGATAGTAATTTCTTTTGCATTTGCGCGCTATTCTTTTTTAATATACATGTCTTTTGGTTCATAGCTGCAGCAGCTTTGGAAATACATGGGTATGCTCCCCCAAATTTTTTGCCTGTTTATTATGTATTCGGTCTGACCAGACTATCGAGGTTGAGCAGCCCTCCCCACCCCCCACACACACCTGTACTCAATCAGTGTCTACCATCAAGTGGATATAGGAGGAGTCCCCTGTAGTGCATTTGCACATCTTCCCAAGCAAGGAGTGTTATCTCCAAGGGTTAGAAAGGCTGGATTCATCTCTTTTTCATGGATAGTGTAGGACCCACTGATAATGGGGTACTTTGACGCAGTAGTGGGCTTGAGCACGATATGGCCATATGGTGGGACCAAACCCCCATTTTTATTTATGGACTCTCTTCAGATTTGGTAGTAATTTCTTTTGCATTTGCGCGCTATTCTTTTTTAATATACATTTCTTTTGGTTCATAGCTGCAGCAGCTTTGGAAATACATGGGTATGCTCCCCCAAATTTTTTGCCTGTTTATTATGTATTCGGTCTGACCAGACTATCGAGGTTGAGCAGCCCTCCCCACCCCCCACACACACCTGTACTCAATCAGTGTCCACCATCAAGTGGATATAGGAGGAGTCCCCTGTAGTGCATTTGCACATCTTCCCAAGCAAGGAGTGTTATCTCCAAGGGTTAGAAAGGCTGGATTCATCTCTTTTTCATGGATAGTGTAGGACCCACTGATAATGGGGTACTTTGACGCAGTAGTGGGCTTGAGCACGATATGGCCATATGGTGGGACCAAACCCACATTTTTATTTATGGACTCTCTTCAGATTTGGTAGTAATTTCTTTTGCATTTGCGCGCTATTCTTTTTTAATAATAATACGGCAGATTAACAATGTAAACAGTAAGAACTTCTCTTTTTTCCGCATGTGTACAACACGGAGCCCAGCCCACCAAGCGTGCCTCCGAATCAAGCCAGGGCGGTGAGACCCACTTAACGGTCCGAGCGGTCAGTATAGCTCAGGTACCCAGCCCTTCTTGGCACTCTGGGCAGCCGAAGAGTACAAATCGGAAGTAGAGCGGGAGCACACAGTGTGGAAATACATGAAACAGTAAACGATATACCTAGGCATTGGAACAAACAAAAGAGACATGCCAGTGAAACAGAGCAACATATAAACCAAACCTGAGAGAATGGCGGGGGTACCCCGAGTCCTCTAAGCCCACGTCCTAGTGGGAACAGGCCCAGGCATGGACCTAGTAGTGCAAATCAGAGACAGTCGTGAGGGTCAAATCAACGGGGGACATTCGGGCGACCAGAGCTGACCACATCGGCATATCTTTGCCGTTTGGGAGATTCCTTTCTGGGGCTCCTTTGATCTAACGGTCTGGAAAAAGGAAGGGCTTTAGCAGATGATGAAGAAGAGGGGCCCTGATCCCCCAGGCGAAGTGAGCAAACAAAAGCTTCTGCTTCCTCTGGATCCTGAAACGCCATTTGGTCGCCATTAGGTGCACGAAGGCGCAACGTCGCCGGATAGGCCAAGGTGAACTTCAAGTGTTCCTGGTGCAGTTTTGAACATACGGTCTGAAAGGCTTTGCGTCTTTTTGCGACATCCACAGAATAGTCCGCAAATATTAGAATTTTCATGCCCTCAATTTGGAAATTGGAAGTCTGCCGGAATTTTTGTAGGATAGCAGACTTGTCCGCATAATTCAAGTATTTTGCAATGATCGGGCGTGGGGTTTTACGGTCTTCGGAGTATAGCCCCATCCTGTGGGCCCGTTCGACCACACACGTGCCATGTAGCCCCAAGGCAGCGGGGATTTTTTTTGCGCAAAGTTCAGAAATGGCAGAGGGGGCAATGTTCTCCGGAATCCCAATAAATCGCAGATTACTCCGACGCGATCTGTTTTCCAGATCCTCCAACTTATCCATGATGATGCGATTGAGCTTATCCTGCGCCTGTTCAGTTCCCTGCATTTGATACACCTCATCCTCGACATTAGACAAGCGGGATTCAGCCTCATTAAGCCTCTTAGAATGTGCCTCCAGCTCCTTCTTTATGCTGGCCATGCCAGCAGCCACCGCTTTCTCCACAGAGGCCGCAATGGTGGGGTTTAGCAGAGCTGCGACAGCCTGAGCTATTTGCTCTGTGGAGGTGCCTTGCAATGCAGAGGAGAGAGCCAGTGTAGGGGGCTGCTGTGTCGTGCCCGGCTGTGGCGGAGTGATGTCCATGGCTGGGAGCTCCGCAGTCGCGCCGGAGCAGGCCAAGACCGGGGCCTCAATTTGCGGAGGGGCCGGCGGAGGTCGGGACGCGGCCTTCTCAAGGAACCGCTCCATTCGGCCGGGTTTAAAATAGTACTGCCGGGTCCCTGGGTGTCGATGGACCTCCGGTGGGGGAGTAGAAGCTGATCCTGGGCTGTGGGCAGGTTTTTTAAGCCGTTTTCGGAGGGCACGCCGCGGGAGCTGGAGAGCACTCACCTACTCCATGCGGCGCCGGAACCGGAAGTGCAGATACTGTATATTGTACATCGAAGCCTCAATTAGAAAGCAATGCTCCAGTATGAGATATTTTTGATATTTACTGTATATAGCAACAGCAAAAATGTACTTTAGAACTCTAGACTATGTAAACACAAACATTATCCATTGATTCCTTTTAGAGACCTGCACTCTTCATGCACCATGGTCTGCATTTGCCGCAGTTTAATATAACATTCACTGCATATTTATCAGAGTTCTTCATTGTCCTTTAATTTGCCAGTAATCATTATAAATCTGATGAATGTTGTTGAGTGCACTAATATGTCTTTGCAAAAGTCCCTGTATTCTACAAACTTTTTAAGCTTTTCCCTATGTACACATCCACCTAGCATTAAAGGAATAAAATAATATCATATAAACCGTAATCACTTTCTAAGAAATTTAGCTAAAAAAAAAAGCAAATCTTACATTGTCAATTCAAGTTGAAAAAACTGAATTTACATAAATAATAATTTCTGTGGTGCATATGGAAAAATTTAGCTGAAAACCTTTCTAGATACAAATATGTATTAGAGGATGGTTACACTGCACAATATGTGTTCACTTTTCAAAGTGAATCCTAGTGAGTAAGGTGACATTGTGTTAAATACTCAATCGTGTACAATGGAAATAAAAGCAAAAAAAAAACAGAATTTTTTTCTAGCACATGATTGAGTATTCAAATTTAACACAGTTTACCTTATTTCCCAACAATCATTTTTGCAATGTGTCTTAATTTATGTTTACAGATCACAACATTATGTATTTTGTTCCGTAGAAGATCATGTTATTTCTATTTTGTATGTTTGTTTTCCCAAAAGAGATTACTTATGCCTTGGCCATATACAGGGATATTTGTGAAGAAAGCAATGCAAATTAAAAAGGTATACATTTACGAGTGATAGGTAGTTAGATTTTATTTGTAAACTTATAACAGACTGATAAAAAAAAAAAAAGGTTTGCCTTTCATACTAGGTCTTGGTTACGTTTTTTCATATATTTTTTTGTTCCCCTGTGACAGGCGATCATTATATGTGGATACCTGGTATAGATACTCAAGTTACTAGTTTGTGTAATGTGATAAACACAGAGTGTTAATAAATCAAAGTTGCACTGACTCAAAAGGTAAAACTGCACACTGATGGCATCACTTGGCTCAGTAAATTTGTATTCAGCCATGCAAACAACACAGCTCACCCCTGCCTGGAAACTGCCATGTTTCAGCCCTATAGGCCTAGTCCAGCTTAAGCTGGTGACTCCTGTGTAACTCACCAATATATTAATTGGTTTATGTTTGTATCACCAGAACATCTCTTCCACAATAAAAAAAAAAGGAATTCATGACCGTCTATAAATTCTTGTGTAAAAGTATAATTCAATGTTGTACCACCTTTAGCAACATTATCATTCTGACACTCAAGTATAGTTTAAAAATGTCATGATGTAGCCTTGATTATTTTTAAATGGTTGTATTGTGTTTTTTGATTGCATAAAATACACATTTACTGCCAGTATACATTTTATTTTAGTACTATATTTTAGTACTTAAACAGTAGTTACTTTGTTTGATTCAAACAAAATACTAAAATCAAGTACAACATGTAAGTCAAGGACTAAAATGGTTATTATGCAACCTATTATAAATACCAAGTCAGAATATTTTGTAGTTCAATGTCTAACCTTGAGCACTCCTGATTGTAAATACTCACATTTAGGTTTCATAAGAGGACAAAGAAATTTACGGAATCTCCTATTCATCTAAGTAAACTGTCACTGAATAAACATTGGAAATAAGATAAGCATGTTTTGTAGCTGGTTGTAGAACACATTTTTCTTACATGAGGCAAAATTTAAGCAGACTGCAGAAATTGCTTTTATTTTTCTCATTTGTGCCCTCCATTTTAATTCCTAATGCCATAGCAGTGAGTGGCATACAATTAGAAGCTCTCAAAGCCTTTTAAAATGTGAGTGCTGAATTAAATTAAATGTGCACAGCAAATTACCTTGGTAAATTAACCTTGGCACTGACATTGGTAGAAACATACTATTGTATCTAATGACCTTATGCATGTCAAAGTACTATTTTCTTTGAGTTAGTTTACAAATAATAATTTGCCACTCTGGTGTTTACCATTTATAGGTTTATTTAAATTGAAATGGTGTACTGAACTAAGCATTTTGAAGTGTGAAGCTACGTTTTTAAAAAAAAAAAAGAAAAAACATTTCTGGTGTTAGCAGAGATGCCCGTCGGTGAGTGAGGTACATGACTGCAGGTACTATTGGGTAGTAACAAGTAACATCCAGAAAGAAGGTTCTTCTTAGTAAAAGAATATTTTATTGAATACCAATAGCACATTTTGTAACAGGTAGTCACTTAAATTAGATCTCAGGTGTAACACAAATTCAACAACAGGGTACATAAAATAGACAAACAAAATAAATAATGGATATGGAGTAAAACAAGACTATAAAATGTATAACGTGGGTGCTATTATTAAATTACAAAATATACATATGTGGCTACGTCACAAGCCGGAGGGCAATATATAATATGAGACTTAAGAGGTTTTGTGAATTTAAAGCATGCTTGGTTTTTGCAACAAATAAAAAGGAAATAGAACATATAATTAGTTGATTATGGGGGCCTTTGCAAAGGATATTTACTAATAAAATATAGTTTAACATGGGCTCTTGTATTGCAAACAAACATTATCCACTGTAATACAAAATATCCTTAAAATAGTGTGAATTCAGGCTCCTTTATCTTTAGTCTCTTTTGTTACACAGAAAAGTATACCAGCATTTATTTCACATTTCACTAGGGTAATTGGCAAATAGAGGGTTTGCAAGATCAAGTATAGTGGGGAGGAGGATCAGGGTTGTGGCCCCTACTTAGTTATGTTAGTGGATGAGATGTTTATATGGTAACTACAGTAAATAGCCAAGGTGTGTTTTAACAGCTTAAAGACTTCAGTGTAGAGTGCACTTCAGATTACACTGTACATGTGTGCAGTGATTTGGAGCAAACATCTGGATTGTATATGTATACTTTCTCTACATTGACAAGCAGCTTTGGTTTCTTTGTGATACAGACTATGAGAGAGATTCACTACAACTGATGTACACAAAAGCTGGTGCAGCTGTGCATAGTAACCAATCAGTTTCTAATTTCAGCTTGTTTAATTAAGCTTTGACAATAAAATCTAGAAGCTGATTGGTTACTATGCACAGCCTCACCAGATTTTGTGTGCACCATTGTTGCACCATTGTTAGTAAATTTACCCCTATATTTGCATGAGTGTGCTAAATTGTATAGTAAAGAAGACAGCACAGGCCTAATTTCTGAGTGACACACAGATTGTTAAGAAAAAATAAATACATAAATAAATAATGCAAGTGATTTCAAAGGGATTTAGAAATTATATAAATGATGTAAGGATAAAAGTCGGGAAAAAAAATCACAGGTCTATTGTGTGTAATAGAAATAATAAATTATTTTCTTACCAAAAAAAATGTTATCAATACACTATAATTATTAACCCCTTCATGACTAAGAGTAAAATCAACCTTAATGCCTAAGCACAATTTTGCAACTTTGACAACATGTGTTAGTAAAACCATACATATCATCACAGCTACTTTTGGCATTCAGGTAGATTATACCTTTTTTTTTTTTTCAGGACAAATGGGGCTTTTATTTCGTGGTCAAAAAAATACTGACCCTAAACTTGATCCAAACACTAACCCTGGCACTGACCTTGACCTGGATTTTTTTTATTACTAAAGATATATATATATATATATATATATATATATATATTGTTTTTTTTTTTTTTTTACACACTTTTTTCTCTGAAAGGGAAGAGAGAGGTTCAATGTATCTCTCATCTCCATTCACCTAGAAAAAAAAACATGAGGGCATTTTTCACAGTGACTGATCACTGTGGTAGCCAATCAGAGGCTATCACAGACATCAGCTGACCCAGAATCGGGAGTTCCGGGTCCTAATAGTTAGTAAGGGGCCCAAGGCTCTTGGTAAGACCCTGGTCTCTGTGCTGGGAGCATGCTGTGCGGCGTACACTCAACACACAGGGCGATACACAAACATGCGGCCCCACAGAAAAAAGCCCAGTCTAGTGGGGCCGGATATTTGTTTGAGGTCGGTGTCAAGGGGTTAATGGTTCATATACACCTAAATCATGGACCTGAGTATAAGTGAGACTTTATATTACTAAAAGTAGCAGAAAATTAGGAATTCATCTATTTCAGCAGTAGTGGGGAACATATGGCATTGGTAATATTTTATCTTATTGTGGAATATTTTCATAAAATATAATACAAGGACAACATTTGTTCTTTTACAGCCTTGCAAACCCTTGCATTTGTTTAATATTTCTAAATGAATGAGGTGTATCTAGATGGGATATGTTACCATAAATCCCAAAGAAACAACATGCCTTTAGCATACAGATGTTTTTAACTTGGGTGTATTCAGAAGGGACATTGATGTGATATTAGTTGATAACAAGAAATTTTGGTGCAGTGAGAAGTTGAGAACATTAAAACACACATTATAAGCTATTATGCTATGTTGTTTCTTTATATAGGCTGAAAGGGAGTTAAAATGAAAGCTTAAATACTAAAAAAAAAGAAACTATCCAATACACCTTTTTTTTCTTGGGGGCTTGGGAAGAGACCAATCAAATAAACTCTAATGGTATCAGATCTTGATGTCTGAAATTTCAAACAGTACAAAATAAACTCAGACAACAGAAAAGATGAATAGTTAGGACTTTCTACTATGCAACTAAGGAAGACAGGCAGCAGCTTTTCTTAGGCCCCTTTCACACGATTGGACTGATCAGGTCTGCCTGTCTGTTTTTCAGGCAGACCTGATTAGGCCACCCATTCTACTCTGTTGGGGAGGCAGATGTCAGCGGACATGTGTCTGCTGACACCTGCCTGGCATCTGATCCAACAACATCTGATGAAAACAGACGGATGGCGATACGTTCCGCCATCCGTCCAGCAGGTCGGATCGTATGGGATCAGCCTGTCCATTTTTATCCGATCTCCCCATAGAGGAGAGTGGGACTCTGACAGGTCCATCTCTGCACAGTGAACGGAGACGGACCTGTCATCAGCCTGCAAGCGGAGTCTGAAAACTGATCCATCCCATGTAAAAGGGGCCTTACTGTAGAAAGCACAACGGATAATGGAAGTAGGATATAATGATAAAGGGTAATAAACTACTGAACAAATAAAATTTACATAAAAAGATCACATTTCAGAGTCAATTTAAAAATGTTTGTACATTTCATGTGTCATCATTTGAAATTACATTTTGCAAAAAAACAAAAACACAAAGCAAAGCAATATCAGCACAGGCCATAGTGTTTCTTTATTACCAGTAGTATTTAGGATATATACAATATACTGTATGTCAATAGGAATATAGGAATGGTTGCAACATGCTGTCTTACTAAATCATAATATAGCTCAGAGTTTACACAGACCATACATGGGAAACCAAAGAATTAATCTGCTGACATCCTTGTATACAGGAAAGGGCTGATTTTTGTCATGAGTTTCAAACACAACCATCTGGCATCATTCATGGTAGGGACAGGTAAAGAAAGTGTACCACTGTGATTGATTGCCACGGTGAAAGGCTGATGTGGTCTTAGAGAACATGTGTTAGTGCAACACACTATTTCCTATATATTTATCACATTTACTTATATTTTGCCGTCGGTTTACACAGCACTTTATATAAATTGTACGTTCACATCAGTCCCTACCCTCAAGGAGCCTACATTGTAAAGTCCCTAACTCACATTCTTACATACACATACTAAAGTCAATTTAGACAGGACCCAATTAACCTACCAGCATGTCTTTGGAGTGTAGGAGGAAACTGGAGTATCCATGCAGGCACATGGAGGACATGCAGATTCCAGGCAGGTAGTTTCATGGATTCAAACCGATTACCCTAGGGTTGCGATTTAGAAGTGCTAATCGCTTAGCCACTGTGCTGCCCTATAAATGTGGGACTGTAAGGGTTTAATTTTTAATGAGAATGAAGCCTTTGAGCTGAACATGGTGGCTTTTATAAAAAAAAAATGGCAGAACACTTAGCCTTAGCTTTCTTTAACAAATTAGTACAACATACTTCCTGGTTTTACGATTATACAGCACTGACATCCTTTGCTGCATTCAGCCACATATCATCTCAGAACTACTGTGGATACTGGAAAACTTTCATCTGGCAGGCACTGTAATTTCAGATCTGCGCAGGGAACCCAACAGTTGTCACGGACTATAAATACCACTCTAAGTTTGCTCTTAATTGAGGAGTATATTTACTTAGCCCAACATACTAGCCCAACATATTATGTACTGCCCCCCTGCCAGAATTTGAATATTTGCTTAATTGGGATATATATTCTACCCACTCATATATTGCAAAAAGAGGATATCTGAAAATGTACACTCTCTCTCACTTTTTTGCAACACGTTGATAGCTTCCTCTCTATTACTCCCATTAAGCAATGCTGCAGACAGCCCACCCCAAAAAATAGCTGATAGACTAAATTATATCTGTAGCCAGTGGCAGGTGAAATATCAAAATATTTTTTTTTTAATATAAGGCATTAATTTCTATTGCATTGAGTGGGCCACTGAAACAGAACAAAATGGTACAATTTTATTGAACAGAACAGCATTTTAAAATCCCCCCAAAATCCTTAGTGGTGGGAATAATATGTCTATCAATATGGCAATATTTTGATGATTAGTGGAATGATTAGTGGTGTATGTACATGACAGAATATAGAGTGGAGCAGTACAGGGTACATCAAAGGCAAAGAGTACAGTGTTCAGTGTGAGGGGGATTATTAAATATTCAGTACAACATATAGAATGGATCATTCTGAGGAGATTTTATATATATATATATATATATATATATATATATATATATATATATATATAATCTCCTCAGAATGATCCATTGTATACACCCCTTCTGACTTGGTTCATATGGTAAGGGTGACAATGCTATGCCATCACAAACCCCTCAAATTATAATACTAATAAAACAAAATGTGTAGCTACAGAGAGATAATCATTCCAGATCATGCAGTACAAATACAATTTTTTTTTTTTTTTAACAGAGAAGTGAACATAGTGGATAAAGTCACCTTTTAAAGCTTTTTATAACTAATATGTAAGATGAAAACACAGTATGTGACTATTCTACTCTTCTACTCTCTGTAGTTACATGAAAGCACAACTACTCTGTATGGACTAGTTACAGACTACCAAAGACAATTTCTTGTCTTTTTAAGATAAAAAGTCTACTGTGCTTTTATATACACTCTGCAGTACTATTTACAGTTGTTACATCCCTATACATTTGTGCATTATTACTCTATATGAGGAGAGAAATGCTATTAACCCCTTAGTGCGGACGGATCACAAATATGTGGCCCCGGGTTCAGGGGGTTGTACCGAGGTGATGCCTGCAGCTAGAGGCATCATCCCGGTAACGTTATTTAGAGCCAATGGTCGGCTTTCTTGTAGTGAAAACTGATGCGGCAGAGCAGCCACCCGATTGTCATTACAAAGAGCAGGAGGGGACACACACCCCCCTCCTGCTGCCTTCCGTGGCTCACCCGGGAGACCCGAGCGACCAGCTGGCACATCCGCTGGCTGGCTGAAGACCCGAAGAAAGCCGATTTTGGCTCTGATTGGGTCTCTGATGTAAAACCTGGAAGCAATGTCATGACATCACTTACGGATTTTGGAGTCTTAAAGGCGCCAAATTAAAAAAAAAAAAAAAATGACAGCATTCAAAACACCCAAACTTGGCATTTTGAATGCTTTTAACCACTTGCCGACCGCCGCCCGACTATATACGGCGGTGGTCAGCCCCTCCCAGGCAAAGTGACGTACCGGTACGTCACTAGCCTGGGAGAGAATAGGGGGCGAGCGCGCACCGCCGGAGGCGCGCTCCCGCCCCCTGCTTGTACCCGAAGAAGCCGGCGCGTGTGACCGGTGGACCCGATGTCCGCCGGTCACTCACGATCGTCGGGTAGAGAGGGAGAAAGGCAGGCGGCTAATGTAAACAAAGCCGCCTGTCGCTCTCCCCTGTGTAAAAGCACTGATCACTCGGCCCTGCTATCTGTGCTGTTACACACAAAGCCACATCCAATCACAGTAAGAAACACGACCCTAGGGACACACTTATCCCCTCCCTCTCCAATAACGACTTAAGCCCCGGAAGATTTTACCCCCTTCCTGACCAGGGTTTTTTTTGCGATTTTTTACTGCGTGAATTTAACGGACAATTGCGCGGTCGTGCGACGCTGTACCTAAACGAATTTCACGTCCTTTTTTTCCCACAAACAGAGCTTTCTTTTGGTGGTATTTGATCACCTGTGTGATTTTTTGATCATGCGCTATAAACAAAAAAAAGCGTAAATTTTGCAAAAATAACAATATTTTTCACTTTTTCATATATGAAATTCCCCCCCAAAAAAATATAAAAATCAACATTTTTTAACATTTTCGGACAATTTGTTTTATGCTACATATGTTTGGTAAAAAAAATCACAAAAGCGTATTTTGATTGGTTTGCGCAAAAGTTATCGCGTTTACTAACAAAAGGAAAGATTTTTGTCATTTTTGGTGTTTTTTTTTAACGAGTAAAGGCGGCGATCTGCGTTTTTTTTTGCGGTACTGCGACATTGCGGCGGACAGATCGGACCCTTGACTGACATTTTTGACACTTTTGGGGGTACCAGTGACATTACTACAGTAATCAGTGCTATATATATGCACTGTTACTGCAAAAATGACACTGGTAGGGAAGGGGTTAACTGTATTGGAGAGGGAGGGGTTAAGTGTGTCCTAGGGGCGTGATTCTAACTGTAGTGGGACAGGTCTCCTAGTGTAAAAACAGAGATCAACAGTTCTACATAGTAGAACCGTCTGATCTGCATTTTTACACAGGGGAGAATGACAGACGGCTTGTTTACATAAGCCGTCCGCCTTTCTCCCGCTCTACCGACGATCGTAGTGTGACATCACACGCCCGCAATCCTCTGTGAACGAGCCAAGGCGGGCGCGCGCTCGCCCGCTATTGGCTCAAAACCCGGTGACAGGCTAGCGACGTAGATCTACGTCACTCTGCCTGGCCGGGGCTGACTGCCGCAGTAAATATACTGTGCGCAGTCGGCAACCGGTTAAAGTTACCCCTTCCATCCCAGTGTCATTTTTACAGTAACAGTGCATATGTATAGCACTGATTACTGTAGTAATGTCACTGGTACCCCCAAAAGTGTCAAAAATGTCAGTCAAGGGTGCGATCTGTCCTCCCCAATGTCGCAGTACCGCAAAAAAATCGCAGATCGCCACCATTACTCGTTAAAAAAAAACAATACAAATGACAAAAATCTTTCCCTTAGTTAGCAAACGCAATAACTTTTGCGCAAACCAATCAAAATACGCTTTTTGCGATTTTTTTTTACTAAACATATGTAGCAGAAAACAAATTGGCCTAAAATGTTGAAAAATTTTGATTTTTAAATTTTTTGGGGGGGATTTCATATAAAAAAATGTGAAAAATATTGTTATTTTTGTAAAATTGTCGCTATTTTTTTGTTTATAGTGCATGATCAAAAAAATCGCACAGGTGATTAAATACCAATAAAAGAAAGCTCTGTTTGTGGGAAAAAAATGACGTCAATTTCATTTGGGTACAGCGTCGTACGACCGCGCAATTGTCCGTTAAAGTCACGCAGTGCCGAATCGCAAAATAGGCCCTGGTCAGGAAGGGGGTAAAAATTTTCGGGGCTTAAGGGTCTTTTAGACCCCAGATCCCTCCATAAAGAGCACCTGTCACTACCTATTACTGTGACAGCAATAAAAGTGATCACATTATTATTTTTTTTAAATGAATAGTGTAAAAATAAAAAATAAATAATTAAGAAAAAAAATGAAAGTGCCCTGTCCCTCCGTGCTTGTGTGCAGAAGCGAACACTGCATATGTAAATGGTGTTCAAACCACACATGTAAGGTATCATCGTGATCGTTCAAGCAAGAGCAATAATTTGTGCACAAGACCTCCTCTGTAACTCTAAAAAGGTACATTTTTTTGAAGCGTCCGTTAGGACATTTTCAGTATCGAAGTTTGTCGCCAGGGGTATTGGAAGTATTGCATTTTACCAGCATATACGTCTATACTGTAATAGTTACAGTTGAACTTCTTTTTCTACATGTGATGCTGTATACTATCCATACACTAAATCATTTTATAAAATGAAGTAATTTATTGGTTGGTCTGCTTACTCTGATGTTAATATATATGTTTGGATATGGAGTTTAAAATAGAAGCTTTCTGAGTGGAAAGCACCCATATGTGTGTATGTGGTGAAAACCTATTCATATAAATTAGATAAATATGAAGAATACCATTGCAGATATTTCCTTGGTAATGGTAATTGCTTGGTGTTATTTGATAGTCAGCATTGTCGGCCCTGATATTTCTCTAATGATAGATATAATTTAAAGCGGAGCTCCACCCAAAAGGGGAAGCTCCACTTATTTGTACCCTGCCCCTCTCCACTGCCACATTTGGCACTTTTTGGGGGGAAAGCGGATACTTTGTTTTAACAGGTACTTGCTCCTACCACAGTGAACTGAGCTGGATGTTTGTCCTTACTCCTTCCCCCACAGATTTCTGGGACACATCACAGGTCCCAGAAGACTACAGGACCTAAAAGGTGCAGCCCGACTCACACATGCACAAAAGAAAACAGGCTATGAAGCCGCAAAGCTCCACTTCCTGTTTCCCTTGCTAGAGATGCTGGTGTCTGCACCTGAAGAACCTTGAAGCATCGGCTTGGGTGAGGAAATTGCAGGATCCTTGGACAGGTAAGTGTTCTTATATTAAAAGCCAGCAGCTACAATATTTGTAGCTTCTGACATTTACTTTTTTTCTGAAGGAGCCTGGAGCTCCTCTTTAGGAAAGAAAAAGGCAACCAGAGGTGTAAAGATACAAGCTTTATTGTGAAGAAGGTTTATAAAGTAAAAGTTATTAGATGCTCCATTTTGTTTCCAAACTAACCAAGGCAGACAAACTTAAAAAAAGGCTGACATGAGAAACATTGAGGCTACCATTGTTGACCACAGTGGCGTACCTAGAGCATTTGGCACCCGGGGCGGATCCTATATCTGGCACCCCCCCCCAACTTTAAAATGTAAAAACACCCACAGAAATTTTTAATGTTTTCAAGAATATTTATTGCACAAATTTCACAGCCCCCCATCACAGTGCCCCTTGCCGTCTGCCCCCTCCCCTGTCTCTCTAATCGTAGTTCCTCCTTTTGCACTCTCTGCCTCCCCTGCACAGTCCTACCTTCAGCATAAATAGATAGAGACTGCAGACATGGTACAGGAGATGGTCAGAGACTGCAGACATGATACAGGAGATGGTCAGAGACTGCAGACATGATACAGGAGATGGTCAGAGACTGCAGACATGATACAGTAGATGCTCAGAGACTACAGACATGATACAGGAGATGCTCAGAGACTGCAGACATGATACAGGAGATGGTCAAAGACTGCAGACATGATACAGGAGATGGTCAGAGACTGCAGACATGATACAGGAGATGCTCAGAGACTGCAGACATGATACAGGAAATGGTCAGAGACTGCAGTCATGATACAGGAGATGGTCAGAGACTGCAGACATGATACAGGAGATGGTCAGAGACTGCAGACATGATACAGGAGATGGTCAGAGACTGCAGACATGATACAAGAGATGGTCAGAGACTGCAGACATGATACAGGAGATGGTCAGAGACTGCAGACATGATACAAGAGATGGTCAGAGACTGCAGACATGATACAGGAGATGGTCAGAGACTGAGGACATGATACAGAAGATGCTCAGAGACTGCAGACATGATACAGGAGATGGTCAGAGACTGCAGACATAATACAGGAGATGGTCAGAGACTGCAGACATGATACAGGAGATGGTCAGAGACTGCAGACATGATACAGGAGATGGTCAGAGACTGCAGACATGATACAAGAGATGGTCAGAGACTGCAGACATGATACAGGAGATGGTCAGAGACTGCAGACATGATACAGGAGATGGTCAGAGACTGCAGACATAATACAAGAGATGGTCAGAGACTGCAGACATGATACAGGAGATGGTCAGAGACTGAGGACATGATACAGGAGATGGTCAGAGACTGAGGACATGATACAGGAGTTGGTCAGAGACTGAGGACATGATAAAGGAGATGGTCAGAGACTGCAGACATGATACAGGAGATGGTCAGAGACTGCAGACATGATACAGGAGATGGTCAGAGACTGCAGACATAATACAAGAGATGGTCAGAGACTGCAGACATGATACAGGAGATGGTCAGAGACTGAGGACATGATACAGGAGATGGTCAGAGACTGAGGACATGATACAGAAGATGCTCAGAGACTGCAGACGTGATACAGGAGATGGTCAGAAACTGAGGACATGATACAAGAGATGGTCAGAGACTGCAGACATGATACAGGAGATGGTCAGAGACTGCAGACATGATACAGGAGATGGTCAGAGACTGCAGACATGATACAGGAGATGGTCAGAGACTGCAGACATGATACAGAAGATGCTCAGAGACTGCAGACATGATACAGGAGATGGTCAGAGACTGCAGACATAATACAAGTGATGGTCAGAGACTTCAGACATGATACAGGAGATGGTCAGAGACTGAGGACATGATACAGGAGATGATCAGAGACTGAGGACATGATACAGTATATGGTCAGAGACTGCAGACATGATACAGGAGATGGTCAGAGACTGAGGACATGATACAGGAGATGGTCAGAGACTGCGGACATGATACAAGAGATGGTCAGAGACTGCAGACATGATACAGGAGATGCTCAGAGACTGCAGACATGATACAGGAAATGGTCAGAGACTGCAGTCATGATACAGGAGATGGTCAGAGACTGCAGACATGATACAGGAGATGGTCAGAGACTGAGGACATGATACAGGAGATGGTCAGAGACTGCAGACATGATACAGGAGATGGTCAGAGACTGAGGACATGATACAGAAGATGCTCAGAGACTGCAGACATGATACAAGAGATGGTCAGAAACTGAGGACATGATACAGAAGATGCTCAGAGACTGCAGACATGATACAGGAGATGGTCAGAGACTGCAGACATAATACAAGAGATGCTCAGAGACTGCAGACATGATACAGGAGATGGTCAGAGACTGAGGACATGATACAGGAGATGGTCAGAGACTGCGGACATGATACAAGAGATGGTCAGAGACTGCAGACATGATACAGGAGATGCTCAGAGACTGCAGACATGATACAGGAAATGGTCAGAGACTGCAGTCATGATACAGGAGATGGTCAGAGACTGCAGACATGATACAGGAGATGGTCAGAGACTGCAGACATGATACAAGAGATGGTCAGAGACTGCAGACATGATACAGGAGATGCTCAGAGACTGCAGACATGATACAGGAAATGGTCAGAGACTGCAGTCATGATACAGGAGATGGTCAGAGACTGCAGACATGATACAGGAGATGGTCAGAGACTGCAGACATGATACAGGAGATGGTCAGAGACTGCAGACATGATACAAGAGATGGTCAGAGACTGCAGACATGATACAGGAGATGGTCAGAGACTGCAGACATGATACAAGAGATGTTCAGAGACTGCAGACATGATACAGGAGATGGTCAGAGACTGAGGACATGATACAGAAGATGCTCAGAGACTGCAGACATGATACAGGAGATGGTCAGAGACTGCAGACATAATACAGGAGATGGTCAGAGACTGCAGACATGATACAGGAGATGGTCAGAGACTGCAGACATGATACAGGAGATGGTCAGAGACTGCAGACATGATACAAGAGATGGTCAGAGACTGCAGACATGATACAGGAGATGGTCAGAGACTGCAGACATGATACAGGAGATGGTCAGAGACTGCAGACATAATACAAGAGATGGTCAGAGACTGCAGACATGATACAGGAGATGGTCAGAGACTGAGGACATGATACAGGAGATGGTCAGAGACTGAGGACATGATACAGGAGTTGGTCAGAGACTGAGGACATGATACAGGAGATGGTCAGAGACTGCAGACATGATACAGGAGATGGTCAGAGACTGCAGACATGGTACAGGAGATGGTCAGAGACTGCAGACATAATACAGGAGATGGTCAGAGACTGCAGACATGATACAGGAGATGGTCAGAGACTGAGGACATGATACAGGAGATGGTCAGAGACTGAGGACATGATACAGGAGATGGTCAGAGACTGAGGACATGATACAGGAGTTGGTCAGAGACTGAGGACATGATACAGGAGATGGTCAGAGACTGCAGACATGATACAGGAGATGGTCAGAGACTGAGGACATGATACAGGAGATGGTCAGAGACTGAGGACATGATGCAGGAGTTGGTCAGAGACTGAGGACATGATAGAAGATAGAAGAGCACTACGGGGGCCAGAGAGCACAGGCGAAGCAGAGAGCACTGGAGGAGCTGAAGGGCACGGTGGGGGGGGGGCTGGAGAGAATTAAGAGGGGGTTTGGAAAGCATTGCAGGGTTGGTTGGAAGGCGCAGGGGGTGGAGAGCACGGGGGGGGACAGGGAGCACTTGGGGGGTGGGCAGGGAAGACCAGGGGGGTGGAGAGCACTGGGGGGGGACAGGTAGCACTTGGGGGGTGGGAAGGGAAAACCAGGGGGGTGGAGAGCACTGGGGGGGGGGACAGGTAGCACTTGGGGGGTGGGCAGGGAAGACCAGGGGGTGGAGAGCATTGGGGGGGGGACAGGTAGCACTTGGGGGGTGGGCAGGGAAAACCAGGGGGGTGGAGAGCACTGGGGGGGGACAGGTAGCACTTGGGGGGTGGGCAGGGAAAACCAGGGGGGTGGAGAGCACTGGGGGGGGACAGGTAGCACTTGGGGGGTGGGCAGGGAAGACCAGGGGGTGGAGAGCATTGGGGGGGGGACCGGTAGCACTTGGGGGGTGGGCAGGGAAAACCAGGGGGGTGGAGAGCACTGGGGGGGGGACAGGTAGCACTTGGGGGGTGGGCAGGGAAAACCAGGGGGTGGAGAGCATTGGGGGGTGGGCAGGGAAAACCAGGGGGTGGAGAGCATTGGGGGGTGGGCAGGGAAAACCAGGGGGTGGAGAGCATTGGGGGGTGGGCAGGGAAAACCAGGGGGTGGAGAGCATTGGGGGGGGACAGGTAGCACTTGGGGGGTGGGCAGGGAAAACCAGGCAGGTGGACAGCACTGGGGGGGGGGACAGGTAGCACTTGGGGGGCGGGCAGAGAAAACCAGGGGGGTGGAGAGCACTGAAGGGGACAGGGAGCTAGGGAAAGATGAATTCCTCATATGCAGCTACCCCATCCCCCTCCTATCCAGCACACACACTTCGGAACTCACCTTCTTCCTGCCGAGGCTGAGGCTCCGCCCCTTCTTCCCGCCGAGGCCCCGCCCCCTTCTCCCGCCGCGGCTCCGCCCCTTATGCCCGCCGCCGTTACGTCCGCCCCCACCCCCCCCCCCCGCAGCGCTGACTGAAGGAGCTGCCTTCACAGCGATACGGAACACGCCGGGCAGGACACAACACCGAATGACACCCCCCAGTGCGTGGCACCCGGGGCGGAAAGCCCCCCCGCCCCCCCTCTTGGTACGCCACTGGTTGACCACCTTCTAAAAATGCCAAATATTGTATGATTGCCATGCTGCCCCTCTTAACCCAGAAAAAATCATCAGAAGACCAGATATTTCTATGTCTTTTCTATCTTATGTACTTACAGTATCTCACAAAAATGAGTACACCCCTCACATTTTTGTAAATATTTTATTACTCACTTTTGTTGCCAGCGGTTTAGACATTAATGGCTGAGTTATTTTGAGGGGACAGAACATTTGCACTGTTATACTAGCTGTACACTCACTACTTTACATTATAGCAGAGTGTAATTTCTTCAGTGTTGTCACATGAAAAGATATAATAAAATATTTACAAAAATGTGAGGGGTGTACTCACTTTTGTGAGATACTGTATGTTACAGGTCAATAATTCAAGAAATAATAAAACATAATCGCAATTAGTAGAGGTAATTCATGATAAGTTTATTTAAAAAAAAATAAATAAAAAACGGTATATATTACCATAATATAAATACTAGTGCTAAATGAAGAGTGAGGCTTTTCAAAGAAGACATGAGAACATAATACTAATGGCAAACTTTGTCTTTGTGAATTATAGCACAGACTTCCAGAGGGTTAAATTAATAGTTGCTCAAGACATCTGAGAGAATTTAAGGAAGCCTTGCATATGCTCTTTGATATGTAGCTTCATTTATGAAACTGTTATTTTACCAATTATCAGCCTAAATTCTGCTTTTAGTAGCACAGAAACTCAGTAAAATGTGTTCCAATCTAAATCAGTTCCATTTTCTTGCAAGGATTTATTTCTCATCATCTTGCTGACAGAACATTTCACCTCTCTCAAATGGGTATAAAATGCTATTTTAGAAAATATGTACCTATTTCAATGCATTGCAGAAAAGAAGGTAATGCAGATACAAAACAAACATGTATCAAATCCAATATACACCAAATTACTAAATATTACAGTACAAACAGTACAAAATAAAAGTGTAGTGCTTTAGAAAAAAAAAATGTTTTACTGGTTAGATTTCTAAATTTATGCCTGAATATACAGCTTTCATGACGTGAAGGATTCTTTGCCTGCTCTGAGCTCTACCTGGATTGGGTGGGCCTGCCTCTTTTCTGCTTTGATCCAACTTTCAGTTCTATTTTTAGCTGGAGAGGTCTCCCACTTTCCCCTATGCTTTTCCATTTGTTTGTTCTTCTGTGCACTCCCTCTCCACAAATCTCCCTTCCTCTTTTTTTCCTTTCTTTCCTCCTCTCACTTGGCCCTTGCCTCTCATCTCCCCCTACTCACTGCAGGCTTTATCTCCCCCTATCTTCACAATTTTCTCCTTACTCCACTCCTCTTGCTCCTGGACCTCCTTTTGTTTGGCTCTCATTACACTTTTTGTCTCTTCCTCTCGCATTCTCCCATCTTAACACCCATTTTTTTTCTTCTCCCCTTCCCTATCACTGCAAATTCTCATTTTCCCCTGCATCCTTTTCTGTAATGGAGGTTTACCTTGGTCAGTGTTGTCGCAGGTCAGAATTTATTTGACAGATTGTATTACCTACATTTAATAACTCTATAGGTATATGAGCCAAATTGTTCTGGATATGACGTACACCTAATTCTATTGACTATGATTGTATTAACAATTGCTTTGTATATCACGTATGATATCATGTTTCTCTTGTCCTTGCCTGGGCAACACTGCTTTTGTGACCTTCTTTGTGTAAAAATAGGAAAATATGAATTGTGGGTGAAAAAGTAACTAGGAGATTGCATACATCAATGAATAGTGTCTAAAGTTTGTAAAGTTTTCTTTATTGCAGTAGAGTTCTAACCATAAAAACACATTTAGTGTTCTGCGAATACCATCATATTAATACAGACTCTAGCAGTTAGTGATGCTTTGGCCTTTCCTAAAATGTCATGCTGGATGCTGAAACAAACATAGAATGGCTGCATTTTATATGAACTGCATCTGCCACTGCCTCCATGCTGCCATTATAGATTCAGTTAGCCACGTACATCCTGACAGTAGTGACATTTTCACTGTTTTACGTGTTTGCAGTAGTAATGAAGCAGACTCTGCTTCTCATGTATTTCTGTGGCCTAATTTTTAAATTTTGTTGTTTTCTTTAAAATAAAATAGTTTTCCTTTATCTACCTTCTATCCATCTATCAACCTTCCATCTATTGCAAATATTCAGAAACATCTGACATCTTAAATCCAGTTCTTTCATTTAGCTCTCCAAAAACAAAAAAAGTAAATGTTTATATACAAATGGTAGAAAAAAAAGCTAAGAGAAGGTGATGAAGAAGTTAATACAAATAATAGTGTTAACTAACATTTTAATTACAAGTTTTAGGGTTAAAAAAGAATAATACATTTTGTTCTGTGATTTCTCCCTTTTTTAAAGGCACTATGTTTTTGTAATTTTTCACTAAAACATGAACACACATAAAGCATACATACAAATTAAAAAATATCAGAATAACATGCTAGGGAAATAAGGGAGTATTAGCTTTTAATCAAAAATAAATGTCTTTTCTCGCACCCCTGTTCTGGAAAGAATAGTGCAAGCAAAGTGAACTAAGGGACTCATCTCTGTAACATATACGGTCCTATTAGACAAGTTTTTATTTAGATTTCCTATTTGTGCCAGGGCAGGATGGGAAAAGGTTATTGGTCCTATCTCTGAGGAGGTTTGGGAAGAGATTCCTCGATTCTCCCTCTTCTCTTTCTCCATCACACAGATTGACCCAGATTTTTATTCTCCACAGGGTATATAGAACCCCAGACTTTTTGCACTCCATAGGTCTGAGATCTGACCCAGTCTGTGCCAGATGTGGCAATTCAGGTACACTTATATGCCTTTTGTGGCGGTGCTGCAAACTCAAGAGATGTTGGGAGGAGGTGGTTGGCACACTCAATGGGCTTTTCAATATAAATATTCTTGTTGACCCATGTATATGTCTGTTGGGCTATCTTGATCCCAATTTGTTTTACTTTTCCTACTTCAAATACTATTTTGCATGCTGTTTTTGTGGCCTGCAGAAAAATTGCCCTTAGGTGGACCTTCCCCTATCCTCCCACCTTGTCTGATTGGATTTTTTATCTTAGGCTTATTTCTTTTGAAAAACACACTTATTTTTTAAGACATTCAATGAGGAAGTTTGATGCCATCTGGTCACAATGGACTGAGGCTATTTCCCCGCTAGTGGAGTAGGCTAATCTAAGTTATAAATTATAAATATCCTTTTTTAGTTATATAAGATATTTTGTTAGTGTTATTTTTTTTTCCTTCTCTCAATAATTGTGTGATGTGTCTTGTATGTTATGTCTGTATTTTTTCTTTTTTGATTGTTTAATGATCAAAAACTCAATTAAATAAAATCCGATTTAAAAAAAAAATCATAAAGAATGCAGTATAGGACCAGAGCTGTTAATCTGACAACTCAGTCCTCTACATTAACCAGCGAAAACATGGCTCTCTCTGTGTAACCATCATTTTTCTGTGACAGCTGGACACTTTGCTCTGTTTAGAAGCACAGAGAGAGTGGAGAAAAGTGCAGCTAGTTACACAGTGAAATCTGTAATCTCCCAGACTAATCTGCAGGACTGAGCCATCAGTTTGTCATCTCAGTTTGACATAGTGCAGAAGATAGCTGGGCAATGCAGAGGCTGGAAAGGCTTCCACCCAAGCTGCATCCCCAGTAACATGGCACATAAATCTGGTGCCTCTGGCTTGACCCAGCCCTGCATCAATCATTTGATCTAGATTAAATAGCTGTTCATATTTATTCATAACCAAACTGTTTCTAACTAAAACACTTCTCTTTAGGTAAATTGAAGTTTAAAACAGCAATTAATGAAAACATGTTGTTGCCTTAGGAGGCGTTTATGTGTAATCTCCATTAGCAACTATGTATACTCCTGTCCTTTCCTGTCATACACTGCCAATATTATGTCCAACTCATAAATGAGGGGCTAAAGTCCAATATCTGGTGAGGCCATTGAGACATGACAGCAGACTAAGGCTGCTATATGCTGCTATCTTTTTAGTTAGCTTAGGGCCAGGGTTGAGGAAAGAGGCCCTTTCCTCATCACCATGGCATACTCCTATGTTGAGGGCATGTGGCCTGGTATGGTTCAGGAGGCTGAATGCTCGGATTAAGAGTCTGTTATGGATTTTCAGGGGAACCTCACACATTCTTTTTGTTTTTTTACATGTGCCCTGCAAAGGAATACCCAATCACATGCAAGGAAAATGAATATACTTAAATGTAAACAGCATTTTTGCTTGCATGTGGTTGGATGAGTGAAGTCAGCAGGGCATTATGTTATTTACTAAGCTCTTGGAATAATTCCCTTTTAGAGAGTGCAACTGCACTTGCAAAGTGAACAGTCTATTTGTATTTAGTAAATCAATTCCATTGTCTAAACAGCATGTTAATTTTAAGTCAGCACAGCATAATACCTGCTATGTTTTTTTATTGTAAGTTAGATAACTGCCAAAGAACTGGTAAAAAGCTGGTAGGTCAGACAATGGCAGCGTCACGCAGACAGGAACTTTATGCTAGATTGCTTTTCTAAAATTAAGTGAAACCAAGACAGCATCGGTGTGCTTGTCAGTGATTCAACCACTATATGTTCATAAAGTACATTTAAACTTTTGATATTTTTACATTTGTATCTTAAATTAATACCTAGTGACTAATAAGGTCCTTAGGGGTAGATTTACCAAACTGGAGCACTCAGAATCTGGTGCAATTGTGCATAGTAGCCAATCAGCTTCTAACTTCAGCTTGTTCAATTAGGCTTTGACAATAAAACCTGAAAGCTGATTGGTTTCTATGCTGAGCTGTCACATGGTTTTCCAGTGTAGACTGTGTGTCTGCATTGATTGTTTCAGTGATTGTTTTAGCATACATTACACAGAAATGGTTCACATCTGTCTACATCAGGAAATCTTGGAATCACCATGCATTCATTGCTAAAGTGCATGCTTATACACAGGAAGTGGGTTATAAAATTGTTTATATGTATATGCTGCATTTGTATAATGATTTCTAACCTGTTTCAGCTGGAACCAAAATCCCAATAAAGCCTCATAGAAGACAATAGAGTGAAAACAAGTATGTTTTTTCTAACCATTACCAGCCATGCGTATACATAAATGTAGCCTCATGGAAGTTGGTCTTCTTCCAAGGAGCTGCATATATGTGCCACTGAGAGTGCATTGCAAACTTCTCACAGAGAGATCCTGGCCACGCACTAATGATCGGGAACCGGTCCTGATGGCTGTGATAGCCTCTGATTGGCTACAATATATTTCAGTCACTGAATAGCCCTTCCCTGTATTTATTTCTCCTCTTAACCGCTTGCCGACCGCCAAAAGTACATATACTGCGGCGGTCAGCCCCGGCCAGGCAAAGTGACATATATATACGTCACTAGCCTGTGACCGGCTTGTAAGCCAATAGCGGGCGAGCGCGTGCCCGCTGAGGCGCACGCCCGCCCCGGCTCGTTCACTGGAATCCGTGCGTGTGACCGGCGGACCCGATGTCCGCCGGTCACACTGCGATCGTCGGTAGAGAGGGAGAAAGGCAGGCGGCTAATGTAAACAAGCCGCCTGTCATTCTCCCCTGTGTAAAAATGGATGATCTCTGTTTTTACAGTAGTAGCCATGTCCCATCACAGTTAGAAGCACGCCCCTAGGGCACACTTAACCCCTCCCTCTCCAATACAGTTAACCCCTTCCCTGCCAGTGTAATTTTTACAGTAACAGTGCATATGTATAGCACTGATTAATGCAGTAATGTCACTGGTAGCCCCAAAAGTGTCAAAAATGTCAGTCAAGGGTCTGATCTGTCCGCCGCAATGTCGCAGTCCCACAAAAAAAATTGCAGATCGCCGCCATTACTCGTTAAAAAAAAAACACCAAAAATGACAAAAATCTTTCCCTTTGTTAGTAAACGCGATAACTTTTATGCAAACCAATCAAAATACGCTTTTTGCGATTTTTTTTACCAAACATATGTAGCATAAAACAAATTGGCCGAAAATGTTAAAAAATTTTGATTTTTACATTTTTTTGGGGAATTTCATATAAAAAAATGTGAAAAATATTGTTATTTTTGCAAAATTTACGCTCTTTTTTGTTTATAGCGCATGATCAAAAAATCGCACAGGTGATCAAATACCACCAAAAGAAAGCTCTGTTTGTGGGAAAAAAAGGAGGTCAAATTCGTTTAGGTACAGCACCAAACGACCGCGCAATTGTCCGTTAAAGTCACGCAGTAAAAAATCGCAAAAAACCCCCTGGTCAGGAAGGGGGTAAAATCTTCTGGGGCTTAAGTGGTTAAATAGAGAAAAAGATACACAGAGCAGTATGTAAAAAATAAATAATAAAAACTAGAGATAAATTACCTAGATAAGGGTTTGATCTAGGTCAGTCAGGATTAGAGTCAAGGTTAGGATCAAAGGTAATGGTCACACTCAAAGGTCAGGGTCAGTGTATTTTTTTTTTTTTGAAGGAATAAAAAGAAAATTTAACATTTAGTTCCATCTACAGTTAATGCTAGTGTTAGTGTCTTTTATTCAGGATAAAAAAGCTAATTTTCACAATTGCTTCTGCACCCTACTATGGGTACAAACAACAAATAATATACATATATGTAATATTGCTGCAATTGACAGGAGTGGGAAAATGTATTTTGGATTGTTCTTTGGGGGTAGGTTATGGTAACTGCAAGAAATATACAGCTATGGTATTTAATAATTTGTGCAGTTTCCTTTAATGAAAAAAAAATAAACAAATAAAGGGATATCCATTGCCAGTTGCCACCAAATGAGAACCTACATTGTCCTGAAAAAAAAAAAAAAAGTATAATTCATCTGGATACACTAAGTAGTTGCAATGAGATGCACAGTTTTACAAATACGTGCTAAAGTTGCAAAACTGTGTTTAGGTGTTAAGATTTGTTTTACACTTCACCATGAAGGGGTTAAGCAAATGACAATTATTTATGATGACAGTGCTTTAGCAAACTACATTATTTAATTAAATTAGAATTTTCATCTACTTTAAGGGCTAGTGATTTGTGACAGATTTGCTTTAGACTTTGGCTGAATCAATAACTTCATAACTAGGCATTACATAAGCACTAAGTAAAGCACTGTTTCTTCTGCAGAAGAGAAAATATGAACCATTCAGTGCTTTTCTACCTTGCTCAACTGGCATTTCAGAATTTTACAGACACTTCATGTCCATGGCTTCGAGGTTTGGGTCATAGTAGAGCAGGGAATGAGAATTACTCTCATGTGTGCAGAAAGCTGGGAACTTCCATGAAGAAGTGATGACCAGATAGCCTTTGGCCACAGTCTCACAAAAGTCAGCTTCTGTTAAATGAGTTCTGACATTTGCCTTAGGAACTCTGCAGTAAATTCTTTATTTTTTTTTTAACAAACTTTTCTCCAAATGTGCCTATCATATCAGTAGATATTACATACAGTATGTCAATGCATCATTAGACACCAAAAATGCTGTATATGCATTGGGTAATTAAAAAAAAGATGCATTAGTTATGCATAGATTTAAAGTGAGAAAATCTGTAGGCAATATGAGGTGTGGAAAATAATGCTTGTAAAAAAATGATGTACACTTTAATCCAACACTATAGAAATGTTTTCTTAAAAAAAGTATTGGCTGTTCACTTAGTTTATATATATATTTATTAAAATCATTATTGCACTTACATTTACACTTAAGATTCAATTGGTATAAACCAAATCAGGAAGTCCGGGGACCTGGAGACCGGAAGTAACGCAATGACACTGTGGCTCCGCATCGTGTCCCGGACTTCCTGATTTGGTTTATGCTGATTGATTCTTAAGCCATGTAAGTGTAATACTGTTTTTAATAAATATATACGTATGGTATTACACTATGGAGTCTGTTTTTGCCATTTGCATTAATGATTGAGATCGCTGGGAATTTGGAAGGAGAAAACTCCCTAGGGTTGATCCTGGATATCCTTATACAGTCAGGTGGAGCTGTGAATTCTGGTTACCCCTTTTAAGGGGAAATATCTCTGGTGAGTGTAACACCAATAGGGGGGGTATGTGTGGAGACACCGGGCACAGTGCATGATATTGTGGAACTTCTTTTGCTGCAACACCAATAAACATCTTTTCTTTTAACAGCACCATTATAAGGATTTGCAATGATGGTTGGAATGCTGGATTAACAGAAGGATTATTGCGTATTATGTATGGACTGTCCATTTAGAGCACTGGTCACTTTATAACAGCCAATATTATTTTATACATATTACTGTATTGCTTAAATTAATTGTAACTGACTTGATATATCACATTGAGCACTTTCACTTGGCGCTAGCATTATAATTATACTATTGCATAATTTGCACATATATTTATTATATTTTTTTGGCACTAATTTTCCTACTATGTAGATATGGTATATTTTATCTGTACCACTTCCTTTTGTTCTGATATTTTGAGGCTCTGTGTATGACAGCTGTTTTGTCACACTTGGTTGGGTTTAATATCATTATATAACGCACAGAGCAGCGTCAAACCCATTTTTTTTGGTAAAAAGATTTTGGTAAAAAATGATACATCAGAAACTACCTAGGTAGCCAGTTTAAGTGGGGGCAACAGCTCTTTTCCCACATATTTTAGTATTTATTATCCATAGCACGGATCACACATACACACACACACACACTTTCACATTCAAGGAAGTTGTTCATTTTTGTGAATGTGTTTTTCTAAACAGATAGTTTTATGATTTAATCCCTGTCAATCATAAGAAAAAATAAAATCAGTGGTTTACTGCAACTGGCTTTTGTCATAAAACATGATTGGGTAATGTGAATTAGCATAGTTACACAATGTAAAATTTGTAAACTATGTTATTATTTCAAACAGCACTTGAAACAATCAAGCAATATATAGGGATAGGAGACAAAAGATGGCACATCTAAGTGCAGCAAATTAAAGCACGAAACAAGCTCAAATTCAGAAGATACATCAGCCACAAAACACATAGCCACACCCCCTGCACATTCTCTAACCTAGACTGATGTCATCATGCAAGTTTCCATGCTGTCAGACTGGCTCCTGATCTGATGTATCTTCTGGTTTTGAGTTCATGCATCACCTAACACTAATTAGCATTTTTTAATATTAAATTATTTATTTTGCTGCACTTAGAAGCACCCTCTTGTGTCTCCTTTAAAATATTACGGACATTCTTTCTGTCTGCTGAGGAGCGGCACTAAGCCCTTTGAAGCCAGCTGCTATACCTTATTTGGCATTATGAACTATTCAGCTAGGAGTTCACCATTCAGTCTACTGGCTTGTCTCTTGGCTTGCGCTATAACAGATTTTTATCTACAATATATAGAGTTAGGTTCACTTGAGATGCCTCTGCATTTATTGAGAGTTCTCCTTTGCAGTATCATGCTAAGTTTACTTTATATGACAAATTGTTATTCTTTTTCTGTACAGTCTCATAGAATGAGCCCACTGGCTATCAAACATTCATTTTCCACTAAAGGAATCAAAATAATTCTGTACATGTAAGAGAGACAATTTTTGAGACATTATATTTTGGTATAAGTCCTGCTTCCCAATCAGGGAACATTCATAATTTATACATACCATGTCAATGTCAATAAAGGAAAAAAAAATCTTAATATAATCCCTAGACCAGAATGTGTCAATGTCTAAATATTTCAAAATTATATCATAGAAACAGCACTGTGCAAGACAACTGAACATCACCTGAAACATAGCTGAACAAACAATTCAGTTAGGCTTTGAAAACTCTTTTGTCAAAAGATATAACATTGGAGAACTGAAAGATGACTATACATATGGTTTTCTGACTACTTATTGCGCTTGATATTTCATGTATACACTGAGGTTGCCGATGTGCAAATGGATGAGAAAGCATGCTGATTTCAAAAGAGAATATTGACTGAACATTGTGATCAAATTAGAGGCAGTCAGTCTTAGACTGCCCTCTTATTTCCAGGTTTTATAGTGGAATAAAGTATAGACAAACTACTGAAAATACGTCTACCTTAAACTGGCACTACTAAGATACATTTAGGCCAAAGCAAAACAACCTGTTATAAGTGAACAAAATATTACCCAAAAACTTTACTACTAATAATAACTCCAACAATATAATACTCTATTTGGCCGATGTTGGCCATATAATGAGACTACAACAGTAACTCTTTGCTATACATTTCAAAATATATTTACCTAAAAAAATGGTGACGTGTTCAATACTTGTTTTACCCACTGTATATACAGTATATATATATGTAGTCAGATCCATAAATATTGGGAGATAAACATAATTCTAATATTTTTGGCTCTATACACCACCACAATGGATTTGAAATGAAACAGACAAGATGTGCTTTAACTGCAGATTTTCAGCTTTAATGTGAGGGTATTTACATCCAAATCAGATGAACAGTGTAGGAATTACAACAGTTTGTATATGTGCCTCCCACTTTTTAAGGTACCAAAAGTAATGGGACAGATTAACAATCATAAATCAAACTTTCCCTTTTTAATAATTGGTTGCAAATCCATTGCAGTCAATTACAGCCTGAAGTCTGGAACACATAGACATCACCAGATGCTGAGTTTTATCCCTGGTGATGCTCTGCCAGGCCTCTACTGCAACTGTCTTCAGTTCCTGCTTGTTCTTGGGGCATTTTCCCTTCAGTTTTGTCTTCAGCAAGTGAAATGCATGCTCAATCGGATTCAGGTCAGGTGATTGACTTGGCCATTGCATAACATTCCACTTCTTTCCCTTAAAAAAATCTTTGGTTGCTTTCACAGTATGCTTTGGGTCATCTGCACTGTGAACCACCCTCCAATGAGTTCTGAAGCATTTGGCTGAATATGAGCAGATAATATTGCCCGAAACACTTCAGAATTCATCCTGCTGCTTTTGTCAGCAGTCACATCATCAATAAATACAAGAGAACCAGTTCCATTGGCTGCCATACATGTCCACGCCATGACACTACCACCACCATGCTTCACTGATGATGTGGTATGCTTTGGATCATGAGCAGTTCCTTTCCTTCTCTATAGTCTTCTCTTCCCATCACTCTGGTACAAGTTGATCTTGGTCTCATCTGTCCATAGGATGTTGTTCCAGAACTGTGAAGGCTTTTTTGTTGTTGTTTGGCAAACTGTAATCTGGCCTTCCTGTTTTTGAGGCTCACCAATGGTTTACATCTTTTGGCGAACCCACTGTATTCACTCTGGTGAAGTCTTCTCTTGATTGTTGACTTTGACACACATACATCTACCTCCTGGAAAGTGTTATTGATCTGGCCAACTGCTGTGAAGGGTGTTTTCTTCAACAGGGAAAGACTTCTTTGGTCATCCACTACAGTTGTTTTCCATGGTCTTCCGGGTTTTTTGGTGTTGCTGAGCTCACCGGTGCGTTCTTTCTTTTTAAGGATGTTCCAAACAGTTGATTTGGCCACACCTAATGTCTTTGCCATCTCTCTGATGGGTTTGTTTTGTTTTTTCAGCCTAATGATGGCTTGCTTCACTGATAGTGACAGCTCTTTGGATCTCATATTGAGAGCTGACAGCAACAGATTCCAAATGCAAATAGCACACTTTAAATGAACTCTGGCCCTTTTATCTGCTCCTTGTAAATGGGATAATGAGGGAATAACACACACCTGGCCATGGAACAGCTGAGCAGCCAATTGTCCCATTACTTTTGGTCCCTTAAAAAGTGGGAGGCACAGAAACTGTTATAATTCCTACACCTTTCACCTGATGTGGATTTATATACCCTCGAATTAAAGCTGAAAGTCTGCAGTTAATGCATATCTTGTTTGTTTCATTTCAAATCCATTGCGGTGGTGTATAGAGCCAAAAAGATTAGAATTGTGTGGATGTCCCAATATTTATGGACCTGACTGTGTGTGTATATATATATATATATATATATATATATATATATATATATATATATATATATATATATATATATATACAGTATCTCACGAAAATGAGTACACCCCTCACATTTTTGTAAATATTTTATTATATCTTTTCATGTGGCAACACTAAAGAAATGACACTTTGCTACAATGCAAAGTAGTGACTATACAGCTTGTATAACAGTGTAAATTTGCTGTCCCCTCAAAATAACTCAACACACAGCCATCAATGTCTAGACCGCTGGCAACAAAAGTGAGTACACCCCTAAGTCAAAATGTCCAAATTGGACCCAAAGTGTCAATAATTTGTTTGACTACCATTATTTTCCAGCACTGCTTTAACCCTCTTGGGCATGGAGTTTACCAGGGCTTCACAGGTTGGCACTGGAGTCCTCTTCCACTCCATGACGACATTACAGAGCTGGTGAATGTTAGAGACCTAAGGGCACCACTCACAGGCTGTCAGCTGAACAAAAAGACCCAGGGCGGACTGTGGTAATCCTAGGAAACTGGGTGCTCGCCAAAGGTCCGCAGCCTGGAAAGTCCATATATATTGTAGAAGGAAAAGCGGCACCTCCAGTAGTAGGAAACTTCAATTTATTGTAGAATTAATGGTCCAACATCGAACATACAAGACAGACTAGATCAGCAGACGTGTTTCACACCATGTGCTTAATCATTGCTTAATGATTAAGCACATGGTGTGAAACGCGTCTGCTGATCCAGTCTGTCTTGTATGTTTGATGTGGGACCTTTAATTCTACAATAAATTCAAGTTTCAAATTTCCTACTACTGGAGGTGCCGCTTTCATTCTACAATATATATGGATGTTAGAGACCCGGCAGATGCCCCACAGATGCTCAATAGGGTTTAGGTCTGGAGAGATGCTTGGCCAGTCCATCACCTTTGCCCTAAGCTTCTTTAGTAAGGCAGTGGTCATCTTGGAGGTATGTTTGGGGTCGTTGGCATATTGGAATACTGCCATGCCACCCAGTGTTTGAAGGGTGGGGCTCTACTTCAGTAAGCCACAGTAAATGTTGGCATTCATGGTCCCTTAATGAACTGTACCTCCCTAGTGCCGGCAGCACTAATGCAGCAGCCAGACCATGACACTCCCACCACTATGCATGACTGTAGGCATAACACACTTGTCTCTGTACTCCTCAGCTAGTTGGCATCATCTTTAGAAGAGGCTTCCTTCTAGGACAACAGTCATGCAGACCAATTTGATGTAGTGTGCGGCGTATGGTCTCAGACCTGACAGGCTGACTCCCCACCCTTCCAACCTCTGCAGCAATGCTGGCAGCACTCATATGTCTATTTCCCAAAGACAAGCTCTGGATATGATGCTGAGCACGTGCACTCGACTTGTTTGGTCAACCATAATGAGGCCTGTTCTGAGTAGAACCTGTCCTGGTAAACCCCTGTGTGGTCTTGGCCTTATGTGCTGCAGCTTAGTTTCAGGGTCTTAGCAATCTTCTTATAGCCTAGGCCATCTTTATGTAGAGCAATAATTCTTTTTTTCAGATCCTCAGAGTTCTTAGCCATGAGGTGCTATGTTGAACTTCCAGTGACCAGTATGAAAGAGTGAGAGCGATAACACCAAATTTAACACAACTACTCCACATTCCCACCTGAGACCTTCTAACACTAATGACCCACATGACACCGGGGAATGAAACTGGCTAAATGGGCCTAATTTGGACATTTTCACTTAGGGGTGTACTCACTTTTGTTGCCAGCGGTTTAGACACTAATGGTTATGTGTTAAGTTATTTTTAGGGGATAGCAATTTTACACTGTTATACAAGCTGTACACTCATACTTTACATTGTAGCAAAGTGTAATTTCCTCAGTGTTGTCACATAAAAAGTTATAATAAAATATTTACAAAAATGTGCGTGGTGTACTCACTTTTGTGAAATGCTGTATATATCTGTGTATAGTTAGATTACTCACACTTAAAAGTGCCAAAATCCGGCACACAATATAGGCAATGCAAAGATCCCGGAGTGCCGCTTGAACCTGGTGTGCATTCCACATGCGTTCCAACAAAAGGCGGAAGTGACAAAACCTGAAGTAATTGCCACTAGATCGACCTCAATGCATTTCACAGGATTGCTTCATCAGGAAGTTTCGTCACTTCCGCCTTTGTGCCGGATTTTGGCACTTTTAAATGTGAGTAATCCAACTAACTGCAATAATTTTAACCACATCATAAAAACGATATTGCACAATCGAAGGAATATGGTCGGAATATGGTAATTCGAAAATAATAAAAACGGGTACGTCAGGCAATTGAATTACCATATTCCCCCCATATTCTCATGAATAGGGATGGAGGCATCTAGCCCCATTGGGCGGAGCCTCATTTAAAGTCCCACCTTCTGAACTTTTGTTCAATTTTTTTCTCGATATTGCACAATCATTTACTTTATTTTCTTGGCGGACGTTTTTAACCATCCTATTGTGGGACAATCACTGTACCCTCTAATGTGAGCCCAGGGGCCTATACAGTGAGTCCATTCCATTACCAAGGAGGTTATCCTATTTGGAATATTAGCAAAGTGAGTTGGATCCTAGAGGCCCTTAGTCGTCCGGTGAGTGACCCTCTTAATAAAGGGTGAAGGATTATCAAGCACTAGCATTTTTTAACAAGATGATCTTTTTGAGCACTTTGGCAAAATTGTGGTGGAATTGTTGATTTGAAAATTTAAATGGACCTTTAACACTCATTTTAATTTATATTATATTGGATCACTAAGGTTTATTGTGGTTCATTCTTAAATTATTTCTGCTATATATTTAATGATATAGATTATTAACACTGAATTTATTTTTAATCAGCACTAAGGTATACAAATTGTTTATTTATTGCACTTAGCACTTTGAGATACAGCACCTAAAATTTCTTTAATCTTCAACATTTTTGGTTTTACCAAAAATTGATGGCTGCCATATCAACATTTTAGAAATTTATCACTAGGAGGCGCCATTTTCAAATCTCACAATCTATTTATTAGTAAAAACACATATGATAAAATAGGAATGCACTCACAAAGTGTGGAAGGTGGTATGCATAGTTCTCTCCTCCTCCGAACAAAACAGATATCAATCATATGGATCCCGTAAGGTTTATCAAGGTCTGCTTGCTGCTGTGTCTGGTGAATTCACCAATGGCTGGTCTGTGTAGGATATTTCTATAAGCAGGCAGCTCTGGATCTGCATGAATAGAGTAAACCTCAAGGGGCAATGTCCGGAGGCATCAGCCAGACCGGCTAGTATGCAGGGGGGGGAGGAAACAATGCAGCCTGGGGCCGTAACCAGCCATGTGCGGGCTGGAACACAAACCAGAACAAGAATGGTATCAAACCGGCATCGAGCCACTGTGGTGTCACAAAGAAGGCGATAAGGTGGGTGTCAACATGTTTCGGAGCCTTCTAGCTCGTTTGTCAGGCACTGATAATTAGTGCTCTGATTATAGAAAAGTGAAATAGAGTGCCAATCAGTGCCCACCATCAGTGCCCACAATCAGTGCCCATAGTGCTGTCAGTCAGTGCCTATCAGTGCCTGCTCATCTAGGCACTGATGGACACTGACTGGCAGGACTATGGGCACTGATTGTGGGCACTGATGGTGCTGCTGATCAGTGTCCGTCAGTGCTGCCTGTCAGTGCTCATCAATTCCACCGGTCAGTGCATATTAGTGCTGCCCGTCAGTGCCCATCAGTGCCGCCCATCAGTGCTGCCTCTCAATGCCCATCAGAGCCACCTATCAGTGCTCATCAATGCCGCCTATCAGTGCTCATCAGTGCTACCTATCAGTGCCCATCAGTGCGGCATATTAGTACCTCCTCATCAGTGCCCATAAGTGCCACCTCATCAGTGCCCATCAGTGCAGCATATTAGTGCCCATCAGTGCAGCTTATCAGTACCATCAGTGCTGCCTCATCAGCGCACATCAGTGAAGGAGAAACATTATTTATTTTCAAAATTTACTCACAGAAAATAAGAAAAACTTTTTTTTTTCAAAATGTTCTGTCTTTTCTCTTTTCTTTTTGTAATAAATAAAAAACCCAGCAGTGATTAAATGCCACCAAAAGAAAGTTTTATTTGTGTGAAAAAATGATAAAAATGTAATTTGGGTACAGTGTAGGATGATCGTGCAATTGTCATTCAAAGTGTGAAAGCTAAAAATTGGCCTGGGCAGGAAGGGGGTGAAAGTGCACTGTATTGAAGTAGTTAAGGAAAAAAATCCAATATGTTTCTTGCTCTCATCATTTTTTTTAATATTTTTCCTGCTACTTGAAAGGTATTGGGAATTTGTTCTACAACCCATACTGTTAGCCCCTCGGTAGATTGAGCATGTGCTTCCCGAAAATGTTTGGATACGCTGTATTTTTATTTCTTTCTTTTTCTCCTTGTTCTATAGCTCTCCTATGTTCTCCAAATCTAGTCCTCAGATGCCTAATGGTCCTACCTATATAAAGCACCACAGGGACATTTGAGAGCATAGATAACAAATTCTGAGGCGCAAGTGAAAAAAATGTCTATCGAATGCTGTCTGTCATTTGCCTTAAAGGACTTCAGGCCATAAGGGACAAAGGCACACATTAAGCAATTCCTCTTGCTGCATTTGTACATGCCCACCAGATTGGAATAGAGACCACATTTCTTTGGGCCCAATTTTAGGGTTTTAAATTTGCTTGGGGCAATTTGGCTTTTGATATTGTGGGCTTTCTGATATGAAATTTTGGGTAGAATTTGTTTTAGAATAGGATCTTGTAAAAGTATACCCCAATGTTTTTGAAAAATTCTCTCCATCCACCTGAACCGGCAAAGATATTGGGTGATAAATCTGATGGGTTCTTCTTTGGATGACACACACTTGGTTTTAGATATGGGATTTTGGTAGACCCTACAAGTGTTTTCTGTATGATTTGGTTTATACCCTTTCTCAAGGAATTTGGTGGAAATGATACTACTCTGTTCTGTGTAATCAGTGTCTAGGGTACAGTTCTTGTGGAGTCTATGAAACTGACTTTTGGGTATGTTATATTCCATTTCAGATGGTGGCAGCTACTAGAATGGACATTTGAATTGCCTGCGGTTTCCTTAAAATGATTTTTAGTGATGATTTTATTTCCTTGGGTCCCTAGGACTAGATCAAGGGAAATTAGAGTGTCAGAATCGTGAACATGGGTGAAGGATAACCCAAAGGAGTTATTATTACAGTGTTTAACAAATCCTAGAATGCTGGTGGGTGGTCCGTCCCAAATAATGATGATATAATATCTCCCATTATAGAATGTGCAAAGGGATTATGTTGGTGGATGTACTGCAATTCCCATAGTCCCATTGTTAAGTTTGCATAGCTAAGGTCAAAGGAAGCTCCCATAGCAGTGCCAATGATTTGAAGGGAGAATTGTTCATTGAACACAAAGTAATTGTGTTCTAGGCAGTATTGAGTGGATTCAATGATAAATTGTATCTGTCCATAGTTGAGGTCTGAATGATGTGCAAGGAAGTGTTGTACAACCTGTAGGCCTATAAGATGGGGGATGGAGGTATACAGGGAACTTACATCCAATGAGAGCCAGCTGTGATTTGATTCCCATGCATTGTTTTTTAAAAACATCAATAAGATGACTCAAATCTATGATGTAGGATGGGAGTTCTTTAACAAAGGTTGTAAAAAATGGTCTATATATTGGGAAAGGCCATTAGTGACACTCCCTATAGAGGCAACAATGGGTCGACCAGGTGGGTGAGCGGGATTTTTATGGATCTTGGGCAAATAATAAAAGTAAGGGACTTGAAAGAATTTTTTTAGGAGAAAGGCTGTTTCCTTCTTATTGAGCACTTGTGAACTATGGACTTCTTCAATGAGGGTTTTTAACTACTCCACAAAACCACCCGTGGGGTCTTTAGGAAGCTTCTGATATGTATGAGAGTCAGAAAGAAGTCTAAGTGCCTCCTGGATATAGTCAGACTTATCCAGTAGAACCAGACAAAGGAGGAGCAATTCCTCATTGCAATCTTCTTTTCTGGTAAAACAGCACCCCAGCAATTATCTGTTGGTCATGTATTGCACCAGGTAGTGCGCTCTCCTGTGGCTTATTACGACTCTCACTAAGATTTCATGGATGTAAAGTACCAGAATGGATAGCAAATAGTAGTAAGCGGGCAAGGGTTGGAGAAAGTCTAGCTAACAACCGTCATTTTTTAAGATGGTGTGTTCCTGCATTCTTGTCCCAGTTACTGTCACTTAGATTGCCCCTGATAAGACAAATTTAGGAAAAAGAAACATATGGGTAAAGTGAGAAATCCATGAAAATGAAATATGCTATGGGGAAATAGTGATTGTTATTTATTACTTTGAAAAAATACTGGCACCTCTCCAGCTAGAAACCAATATCAAACACAAGGAGATATCAGAGTGTCTACAAGACTGTTACAAAGGAGAGCTATTCTTTAATGCAAAAAAAGGTTTAATTTCACCCAGCCAAAGTATGGAAGGGAATGTCCCCCATGACTCCCCTCACCATAACCCCCTCACGCATGCACACAATTCAGCATCAAGTACTTCAGATGATGTGCTCTTGTTCATCAAAGTGAATTTATACAGTAAATGTGGGGTTTCCTTTCACTAGTTTAATTGTGCAGTATTATACCTGCATAAATCAATCAGCTTTTACTAGATGATTTATGGAATTTAAAACTGTTCTAGACACCACAACAATGCCAAGAAGATTTTTTTATCATTATTATTATTTTTATTTTGTTGCAGATATTTTGGCTGAGTTTTTAATAACAACATTTTATATATTTTTATATACAGTATTTAGGCTTGCATGAAATTATTTTTCTCAAAAATAAAAAAATAAAAAATAAAAAAATATTTTTCTCAACTATATATATTTGAGATTATCCATATGCTATGTTAAAATTCATAGCTGAACTATTCTTTTGTATTGATAAAATGATTACAATTTAGCTTCCTCAATCTCTATATATATTTCCGAAAGTCAACCCTTACATTTCTTTTTTCTTTGAACCATTCTATAAGCTGGGTTGGATAGCCATTCTAATTTAGGATTTCATTATCTTCTTTCCTTCAGCTTTTGAACAGTCTGTCACATGTTATACTCATCACCCTGAACTAGTCAAGCACACCTCTCATTTCAACCAGTGGCAGACAGACAATATGTTTTCTGTATTAAAATTTCTTTATGCCTGTACTGTCGCTGAAACCACTAAATAATCTAAACTGTTCTTTCACTGGGATCAGCTTGTTCCCTAGTCTGTATTACATGTCAAAGACGAGTCAATGGTTGAAAAATGAGTGGCAAGAAAAACACACACACAGTCACTTCTAATAGGGTACAAAACTTTTATAAATTTTTTTTCCCACAGCAGTATAGTTTGGAAGTTTTACATTTTACATTTTAAAGGTTAAAAAAGCCGCAAATAGGCATTTTATTGCTTGCATATAAAAAAAAAACATGACTGGAAATGGCAAAAAAAAAATCATCATCATGAAATGCACTTCTAAACATGCTAAGCAATTTTATCAACCCTTTACTTATAACATTATAAATTACTAATATCTGTTTAATGTAATTAATTGTATATATACTGTAAGTAAAGGATAATATTACATTTCATAAAAGTAATTATGACATTTTGCACACTATCTATTGTTCCTATACAAGCTCTACTTTTAGAAACAATATGATTTAAAAGTCCTATATTTCAGAGATACGCAGTGTTGCATACTAAGATTCCTAGATCTGTGCAAGAAACCAACAGCTTCATCTCGTTTTCTGTAAACTCTCTTATCTGATTACAACCCTTCCTCTTCTCTAAATTTGTTTCATTAGTCAGGCACCTCTCCCAAAGTGCTTCCTGTGATTTGTCCTTAACCACTTAAGCCCCGGAAGATTTTACCCCCTTCCTGACCAGGGCCTATTTTGCAATTTGGCACTGCGTGACTTTAACAGACAATTGCGCGGTCGTGCGACACTGTACCTAAACTAAATTGACGTCCTTTTTTTTCCACAAACAGAGGTTTCTTTTGGTGGTGTTTGATCACCTGTGCGATTTTTTGATCATGCGCTATAAACAAAAAAAGAGTGTCAATTTTAAAAAAAATAACAATATTTTTCACATTTTTTTATATGAAATTCCCCCCCCTTACTAACAAAGGGAAAGATTTTTGTCATTTTTGTTGTTTTTTTTAACGAGTAATGGCGGTGAGCTGCGATTTTTTTTGCGGGACTGCGACATTGCGGCGGACAGATCGGACCCTTGACTGACATTTTTGACACTTTTGGGGTTACCAGTGACATTACTGAAGTAATCAGTGCTATACATATGCACTGTTACTGTAAAAATGACACTGGCAGTAAAGGAGTTAACTGTATTGGAGAGGGAGGGGTTAAGTGTGTCCTAGGGGCATGCTTCTAACTGTGATTGGACATGGCTACTGGTGTAAGAACAGAGATCAACGGTCCTACATAGTATGACCGTCTGATCTCCATTCTTACACAGGGAAGAATGACAGGCGGCTTTGTTTACATCAGCCGCCTGCCTTTCTTCCGGTGTAACGGACGATCGCGAGTGCCCGGCGAACATCGGGTCCGCCAGGCACACGCGGGGGGGGGGGCCTTGACCACGCGGGAGCGGGAACGCGGCTCCGGCGGCACGCGCTCGCTCCCTAGGAGCCTAACATGCTAGCGACGTAATACTACGTCGCTTTGCCTGTGAGGGGCTGACCGCCGCAGTAAATAGTCGTGCGGCGGTCGGCAAGTGGTTAAGAAGAAGAAGGGGAGGGCAGGAAGGAAGCGCCACCTAAGTGTGGTGCTTCCTCCTTGCCCTCCCCTTCTTCTTCTTCCAGACATAGAGCCTGCTAGACTCTGAGGATAGCTGCCGCCATTCATTTACATGTCATACTTTTTATTGCCTATTGATGGACATTATTGCATTTACTTGATTATTCATTTAATTGAATAATAGTGAACCACCTCTGCGCCAGATACAATTTGTGTTGTTTTATTGTGATTTGTCCTTACCTGTAGACTATACTCGTGCCTTTTAGTCCACATGCCTTGGGCAAGTTAAGGAGCTATAATCTGGAAGGTTGGGAGAATCATACAGTAAAGGCCAATTCTCCATGCAGGGGCCACTGGTGAAGACTAAACATTTTACAAACTGAAAGGCATTAATTTACTGAAGGCAAATAGGTTAATCGCTTCACAAAAATAATTTACACTTAGTTTAGTAAAAGAGGCAAAACACTGATGACTTCCATCATCCAATAATGTGCAAGCAAAAATACAGTTTTTTTTTCCGCTTGCACATGAGTGGATATTCTTTGCAAAGTGAATTTTTAACACATTCACTACTCCCAGGGAAAATTCCCTTGCAAAGTGAAAAAACTATTTGCCTTGAGCAAATCAACCCAAAAAAGTCCAACCAGATTCATGAATTCTAAAGACGATAAAGTTTGAAAGCATTGTTATTAGTATGGTTTTCAAAATCATAGTGCAGGCACACAGGATTTTGATATGCTACTGTCACGTTAATATAAGAGCCAGATGGCAAAAGCATTTATCTTTTAGTTCTTTACAGATTTCTTTTTTTAATACAATGCTTTGCACACATGACATGAGTACAGCTTGTTCAATATGTAACAAAATATGATGATATGCAAAAGACCACTAAGACTTTAGTAGACCATAGTGATTAGATTGCAGTTTCATGAAGTCAGGACCCTGAAATGCTATTTCTAATTTGTTGTTATGGGTTACTGTACCTTACACACTATTTCTTGCCTTGCTAGATAAGCATTTTTGTTAACACAGTTGTAGAATGTGTGCCAACAAACTGCCATCTTTTATTTTTTTCCATGCTGTATAATGTAGAATAAGATGGAAAAGAGGGAAAGTTTCAAGTCATTACAAGTTTACATTTTACAATGTCAGGAAGAATAGGGGCTTTATAACAGAATTCCTCAACAAATATAATAAATTATTAACTTCTTATCCATATTGTGTTTGACAGCTATGGTAATGCTAACCTAATACACAACTATGCTATATGTTCTCTAGTTTTGCCTGTAGGAAGCTGTAGGTCCTAGTTCAAAGCCAACAGTAAGGGTTTTTTTTTTTTTTTTTTTTTTCGCTTAATAAGCATTTTCCGATAAGCATAACATATATTGTTTATATTACCTGAGCACTTTTTAAAAAGTTTTTTCTTTTTTTCTGTTTGTCCCTTCAACTCACAGGTTCCACAATACAAAAAAAAAAAAAACAATGTAAATCTTACTGAGACCCGGTTCACACTAATGCGAGTGCCGGGTTCGCATGTAATGTCGGAGCGCACTGCTCCGACATTACATGCGATCAGCTGTGCGGTGCGAGTTTAGCCATACAGTTTCTATGGCTAAATTCGCATCGCACCCGGTGCAAACACGCACAGGAGGCATTTTTGCAGCCGCATCAGGATCGGATCGCACAGCGGTTCACACTTGTGCGATCCCATCCTGTGCGAACTGCACGATCGCACTGCGATATGCGATCAAACTGGGGGTGTCGTTAAGATTACATTGACACCCCCAGCGTATCGCATATGGCAGTGTGAACTGCCGGGGGTGCGTGTGCGATGCGGGAAAAGGCTGCGAGTTCGCAGCCTTCCCGCATCGCAATAGTGTGACCCGAGCCTTATATTTTTAAAACTACAGTAACATTGGAAAGCAATGGGATGAATTTTCCATCAGAGCTAAACAATGATTTGTGTGACTGGTAAAGACTCAATCATATGTACTGCATCTTGTAACTAGTATGTTTTCCAACCACTCTTTAAATACCTTAAAATATCTTAAAGCAAAACTGCAGACAATATTTATGACTTTCCCATCTTCCAAATGATCTGAAATTATTTTCAGTCAGTTTTAAGACCCAAGAACTCTAGGCACATAGCAGTCTGGAGCATGGTGATTGACTGTAAACTTATTTTTCTCTTCTTTACTTTCTTTCACTTATCCCTTTTCTTTTTCCATCCCCATTTTACAATTTCGAAATGTGCTCCAATTTTGTTTTCTACGTGTTTGACACTGGACTTTAAGGTTACCCTAAGGATACAGTATATTTGGAAATGTGTTTTTTTCTGGCTTAGTGTTGGTAAATTTGGCTCCTTCGCAGGATTCTTTCTTCCTCTCTCCTTTTCTCCCATTTTTGGGACCATATATGCATACTAGTTTTGAATTATTATAAGTGTTAGTACCAACATTGTTATACTCACAGTGAATGGTCTACCTCGATCAGTGAGTTTTAGGCATCTCACACATCCTCACCCTGCCCTCCGGGCAGAGACGGTCGTGGATAGTAATTATGATATGGTACAGTTGTACCAGAAAGTAATGGTTTGATACTCTCTTTTGCAACACTGTTGTTGAACTTGTACCTGTGCTAATAAGTACCTTATAATTTGTCAAAAATCTATTTTTAATAAAAACATGTCGTGTTCATCATAAGAAAAGCTATACAAATATGAAGGGCTCATATAGTATGCTGTAGGGCAAGGTGTCCAAACAACTTAGAATCATTCCTTTTCATCCTCAACCCAAGCTGATAATTTTTCATTTAAAGGCTAAGTTCAAATAGAATATTTTGTTTAATGGAATTTCAGTATCTGTTGGCCATCTGAGGCACCCCGAAGCCTGGCACAAAAACTCCCATATTGATTGCATTTTCCACCCTGACTAGTTGCTAGGATGCAGAAGACAATGAGCACTTACTCCCAGCATCAAAGGAACAAGCACTCTCCCTAGTTCAAAAGTCACACATGTGCAGTGCACTCTCTCTTCCCTTGCTGTAGTAATGTTGGGTGAAGCTTTTGCTGCTTCAGGGGGAAAGAGAGACAACAGACTCTGAGGGACTGAGGGAGAATGCTCACTTCTGTGATGCTGGAAGTGCTACATTTTTGCTATGTCCAAGCAACTAGCCAGGGCGGGTAAAGCAAACAATATTTTCATCTGTCCAGCATCCTGCCAGCAGCATACATCCTATCCTAGAGTATCATTGCTTACTAATTGTACTGTATTTCTGGATAAGCAGTGTTGTCACCTTAGACTGTTCACTCCTGATTCCAACTACAAAATACCTTCCCCACACCTCATTTCCACAACACAGGGGAAAGTGTTCTGTATAGTCCTCAGAGAGAGCTTGGCAGGGTTGATCACACAGCTTGGGATTAAAATTCAGTAAGGTTAGTAGACCTCTATTAACCCCCACCATACTAAAAGAATACAACAGCGGGGGGAATATTGGAGGAGAAAGATTTAAATAAAACAGAAGCCAACAGCACAAGGGATACATCACACTGATAAACAAAATAGTAAGTAATGTCCCTTATGCTGAACTTTTCTTTTTTTTTACTAAATATAGTATATTAATTAACAGTTTTTTTAGAGTGTAGGGCAACATAGATAAGTAAAACATTATATGTTCAGAACATATACATGCACATTTCCCTATGTTTTGTCCCTTTAAAAGCACTGCAATTACAAACTAATACCTGCTTATTCTGCCAGACTTTCAGGGCACTCAGAAAAGCTATAGTAGTACAGCTTCTATGAATAAAGAATGGGGCAGAAAGGATGGGCATAATCGGCACTCTGGATGAGTGCGTATGAGAGGTCACTAAGCTTTCTTAACCCCTGCCACCATAATCTTCAAAGAATGTTTTATAATCTTCTATGAATGAAAAAACAATCTATATGAATGAAAAAATATCTATGAATGTAGAAGGCAGAGCTTTCATTCATCCACCCGTCCTCCATTCATAAACTATAGTGTAGCTTCTATAAATGGAGGAAGGATGGGGGCGGAGCCGGCCAGCGAGATGGATGGAGGCGTGAGCACACAGCTCCTCACTCAGCAGACAGTCCGGAACGACCTCTAATGGAGAGGTTCACTCAGCAATCACCTACTCATCCTCTAACACCCGCCAAGCATGCCAGCCAAGCGTAAAGAGCGCAGTAAGCCGGGCACAATTATAAATTTCTCCTCCCCGCATACCAGGCCGCGCAGCCAAGATGGCGCCGGCCCGTCTCACACGCTCCAACAGCAGCGCTCCACAGCACATCATGCAGGGACACAGTAGCGGGGTAAAAACCCCCACACTGTAGAGGATTCTAATGGTTACATGGCTCACTTACCCCCTGCATCCAACTCCAATAGCCCTGTTAAATCCAGGCAGAAAACATCACACTCCACAGAATTAATTCAGCATAACTGCAATGTTGATGATACCTTGGAGTTTACTGATACCATAGCGGCATTCCCCACTAATAATCAGCCTGTAATGGACTTAATGCTGAAGGACATGCTGTTGTTTTTGAGGAACGCAATCCGCATTGACATGCTACAACTAATGTCTCAATGCAACACTGCTATAACTTCAGAGAGTGATAGAGTCTCTACTATAGAAAACAAGATGGGGGAGTTTGCGGACACCTTTAACAACATGGTGGATGCCCACAATGATCATGATGACAAAATCACCTGGCTTAGGTCTAAGGTAGCTGTCCTAGAGGACGGTTCCAGAAGGAACAATGTAAAAATCTGGGGTATACCCAAATTGATCAAACCTCCAGGTCTTGCTGCATACCTCACCTCCATAATGCAAGAGGCACTACCAGATACTCCATTATTTGACCTGGCTGTTGATAGAATTCACAGATTACCCAAACCCAAATACATCCCCACTAAATACCAGAGGGACACAATAGCAAGGATACACTTTTATACAGTCAAAGAAAAACTAATGGCTGTGGAAAGAAAAGCAACAAACTAACCTGCTAGTATGCAGGGCCTATTCTTTTTTGCTGATCTCACAGCACATACAATGAACGGCAAGAGAAATATAGCAAAACCCCTCAGAAATCATCAGACCCAGGTAGTGGAATTACCCCGCCACTCTCATTATGACTAAAGGTGATAGAGACTTCAGGATCTCAACTCTAGAGGAAGGCATTAACTTGCTGCAAAAATGGGACATTTTGGAACCCTAATGAAACTGAGGTAATGAATCCCTCCCATGGGTCTGCGGCCTCCTCATCTGCGTGACCAATGTCACCCAGATGGCGATTACCAGCTATTTAGGAGATGACCCTCCATACATATCAAAAATGTATATACCATACACTCCGGCAGCTCTGCTCGGCTGTTCATGGTATTTGTTTTTTCTACCAATTCCCCCAATTTAGCAGTGACTTCTGTTGCTCAGATTTTCTTATGAAATTTGTTTAATTTTTAAGTTTACACGTAGCTATATTAGCTGCGTTATTATCTGGATCAATGTTTATACTCTGTTGTTGACTTTTCTTTTTCCTTTGTTCTTTACTAATTCCAGCTTTTACAAAAAGGAGCGGTCAAAGGTACCGCATTCCTCACCGCTGACTAAATATATATCCCCCAAACAAGTCCAAGACCTCTGATTCATTGTGTCCACTAGCATATTTCACAGCAGACCTGTTTTGACCGCCTGTCCACATCTGTCGGTACCACTATCCAGGTACCTGAACATTACAGGAGAGATCGCAATGCAACTTTTGGGCATGAGCAGACCTACTCTGTAAGTACTAACTTGACTTCTCAACCCCCTTTCAATATTCTTGGTTCATTATGTCTTTTAAACTGACTTCTATGAATGTGAATGGCCTGAATAGCCCCTTTAAAAGACACATGTTATGGAAGGAACTTTGCTCCCACTGATGCGATGTGATGGCCATTCAAAAAACCCATTTTTCCGCAACAGCTCACCCGCCATTGTCTTTTAAACAATTTCCCCAGGTGTATTACTCTAACGGCCCTAAAAAGAAGGGCGGGGTAGCAATCCTTATCAAGGACACTGTGATCTATAAATATATATCCCACTTCTCTGATCTGGAAGGTCGCTTCCTTTTGCTAACCTGTGAGATTAATAATGCTACATACTCCATTATCAATGTATACGCACCGAACTCTAAACAACTCACGTACTTGAACAAACTTTGGAATGTTTGGAATGTGGAGACTTTAATATTATTGCTAACCCCAGACAAGATATATCTAGAGGGTGTCCCCGGAAAATATATAGATCTGACTTATTATTATTATTATTATAATTGTGATCCTAAGATTTCCTCCAGAGTCCAAATGGCTCTGGAGGAATTCTTTAAATTTATTGATGGGAGGGAAGTGTGCCCGTTTGTGTTGTGGAATGTGCATAAGGCATATATGTGAGGTTTATTGGTGTCTAAAAGTGCTGTTATAAAGAGGCAGAGGAGGCAGTGAATGGAGAAATGATTGAATGAAATTAAACACTTAGAATCTGCTAACAAACATATGCCCACAGAGATATTAACAAATCAATTGTCCCATGCCCAAAACGAATTGCGCTTACTACTGATTGACTAACACTCTAATCATATGCATAGGCTTAAAGCCTCTTTCTTTATGCATTGCAATAAAGCAGAAATGCTTCTTGCCAACCAGCTTAAAGACAGAACATTTCGGCAAAGAATCCCCTACCTAAACCACCACTCTACTGGTGTGAAATTGTCCAATCCTAAAAACATAGCTGATGCTTTCAGCCAATATTACAGTTCCTTACACAATTTACGGGAAGACGTGTCTATCCCTCAAACGACACCAGCTAATATAGACAATTTTCTAGGTTCAATCTATTTGCCGCAATTGACACAAACAGACTTAAATGAATAAAACCGTCCCTCTTCTGTCCCAGAAATAACAAAGGCGATTCTTGTCCTCCCCATGAACAAAGCTCCCGGACCAGACGGGTACTCTTCGGAGTACTATAAAAAATTCGTACATATTTTAACCCCAAGGCTTCAAGGGATTTTCCACAAAGCTGCCTCCTCATCCTTGTTCCCTCCAGAGATGCTAGAAGCAACGGTTATCACACTACCAAAACTGGGGAAAACCCCGGACTGTGCAAAACACTTTAGACCCATATCCTTACTGAAGGTGGATCTAAAGGTTTACGCAAAAATTCTAGCAGATAGACTTTCAAAATTTCTACCTGATTTGATTAAACAGGACCAGGTTGGTTTTGTGACCGGTTGCCAAGAAACTGATGCCACTAGGCGTATATTAAACCTCATTAACAACGCCGAGTCCACGCACAAGCCCACAGTGTTTCTGTTACTTGACGCTGAAAACGCCTTTGACAGGATATACTAGGGGTACCTGTACAGGGTCTTGCAGCAGTTTGGCCTTAGGGGTATGACACTCAGTGCAATCACAGCTTTATACACACTCCCATCAGCTTATGTGTTTACAGAGGGATTTTATTTTTTAATTTCATATTACCAATGGAACAAGACAGGGGTGCCCATTATCCCCCTTGGTGTTCGCACTTTTAATGGAACCCCTAGCAGAAAAGATCAGGAGTCACCAGGGGATTATGGGTCTCACAGTCAACAGCCCATGCATATGATCTCGTTATTTGCGGATGACGTCATCCTATTTCTTACTCAACCATCCTTATCCCTACCATCAGTCCAAGCCGTGTTACACAAATTCCACTCCATATCATATTACAAAGTTAATGACACAAAATCTAACATTTTGGGTGTAGCAATTAATGACAAAACCAAACTCAAAATCCAGCAGGTGGTGTCGTTCAGTTGGGGTCAAGGTTCCATAGACTACTTAGGGATTAAATTTACGGGTAAAATTTCTGACTTATATAAGGCCAACTTTGAACCCTTTATTGCATCCCTCAATCAGGAACTACGCAGACTAAGTATATTCTATCTATCATGGTCAGGCAGGAATGCAGTGTTTAAAATGCTGCTTCTCCCTTTTAGAGCTCTTCCCATCCAGATCCCATCATCATTTTACAAAATTACACAATCCTTATTGTCTAGATTTTTATGGGCAAATAAGAAAACTAGATGCTCGCACAACTCCTTGGTTGAACATGTCCTTGTTGGAGGGATGAGAGTGCCAGACATTAAAGATTACCATACAGCGGCTATTCTAACTCAATCCATACATTGGCTGCGCCCAAAACAGACACTGTTATGGAGACTAACAGAACAAATGGAGACACTGCCAGGAAATCTAGCTGACCTCATACTGAGTATCCCTTTGACCAAAAAACGATACACCTCTCAACACCCCACTATCTCTGCCACCTCACAGGCCTGGCAGTACGTTCTGACACAGATGGGCGCTCATATTAAACAACATTACATACCTATCCCCTTAACTGCTCTATCCTTCCTGTCTCCAAACTTGAAAGTACATCACTGGTCTTCCTTCGGCCTGAAAACAACCCCTGACCATAAACAGGGGGCCCGCGTGATCCCTTTTGAGGATCTCTGCACTAAATACCCTGCCTTCTCCAATGAACACCTTACTTACATCAGAATTGCCAGATTAATCTCTGCCATACAGTCGGGACATATGGCCATTCAAGAGGCAGTTTATTCATTCTGCTTCACGAGCGACACTCATACGAAAGGGATCGGCAAATTTTATCTTGCTCTTAATGATTAAAACAGTGTTCGACAAACCCGGTCGCCATGGCGACCAGAAACCGCGTCCTGGCTCCTGATTTGCCGCCAGCCCACTCTCTGACTGATCAGCTCAGAGTGTCAGGCAGCTGATGCTCCGCTCTCCCCCTCCGTGTTTTCCCTGGAGCCGTGCAGTAATCTGAAGTCCGGCTGTGAGTAACATGAGAGGGGAGGGGCCGGCCTCCTCTCCTCTGCCAGAGTAAGGTCCGTTCCTGAATGGCTGCTCTCTGAGCTCTCCTATGCTGCCCATAGCGTCCTTATCAGGCTGCCCTTCCTCCCCCCAGAGCGCACAGTAGTTCAGACCTTGGAAAAGAGTGAGGAGGAGGAGGAGGGGGACCCGGCAGCCTGTGTGGCCTTTACCTGACCCTGCAGGCAGACTGTCACTACTGTGAGGGAGAGGGGGAGAGTTTTGGTGGAGGATAGAGCACGGGGGCTGCCTGTGTGTGTTCTGTGTCCATGCTGTGACACACTGAGCCGCTGTTCTCATAGTGCAAAGTTGTTTAAGGTGTGCTGTGAGGTGGAGGGGAGATGAGGCTGGCATGCTTTAAAATGATCTTTTTATGTCCTGATAAAGCCCTGTGTATTATCAACAATCACCACAGGGGGACACACAGGCAGGAAGTAGCTGCAAAGAGGCAACAGAAGATCAGCAGCGCTGGGATACTTCTTTCATCCTTTTCTGTGTTTTAGTTAAATGTCACAAAGGCTTTATTTAGATGTGCAGTTGGGTGGTAAAAATGTGCTGTAAAGACATGTTTTTGCCAGCCACCAACAGCCACCCTTAATCTGCAATAGACAGCAGATTAGGGTATTTTATATGCCGCAGTCATGATGCATTCGCATAAAAGGAGTTTCCCCTATAACAGGTTTTTAATGTCATTCTTTCTGGCCAGCCCATAACCTTGATGTAATGCGTTACATTGGAGTTATTGACTGACCGCTCTGCTGTAAGTTATGCCCCATACACACGTGCAGATTATCTGCAGACTTTTGTCTGCAGACTTACCTTTTCTATGTAGTGCAAGGGCCTGCCGGATTGCATACAAATTGAAAGTGTTTAGGTTTGACCTCATATTATATAGTTTTGGTAAGTCTGCAGACAAAAGTCTGCAGATAATCTGCACGTGTGTATGGGGCATTAGAGTTAGGGGGGCGCAAATTACTTGCCCTGACAACCCACGCTACCAAAAAAAAACTGGCTCCTAACTTTTTTAGCTGGCTCCTAGATTCATAGCAAATTTGTCAAGCCCTGGATTAAAAGTAGTTTGTGAAATCTAATCCCCTTCTGAAATGGGATCTCCAGAGTGTATTTACAGAGGATCAATGGTTATGAGCCTTTAAAATGAACCACAACCTGTGCTGGCGGCAATGTGGACAGGTGGGCACACTGTTAGATGTATTATGGACCTGTGTATCCTTGTGAGGCTTTTGGGCCTCAATAACACGACTAATTGCAGAAGTTACGGGCATTCTCAATAAAGTGAGAGTAGAACAGGCTCTGTTGGGTATTAATATTGACTGATATCTGCTCCAATGTAGAACAGTGGTCCAACACATTCTTTATGCAGCAAGACTAACCATTGCCCGAAAATGGAAGAGTAGTGAAATCCCCTCTAAAAGGGAAGTAATACAATTGGTGAAGGAATCTTATGAATATGAAAAAATACTAGCATACTCTGAACATCGCATATAACAATTTAATGCCAAATGGTCAATTTGGAATATTTATGTGCAAAGCCATGCGAGAATCTGAGCATCTCAATATGATATCGGATTGTAGATGTAATTCATGTCTGTAGCTAAATAAATGATCTTTGGGGGTCTATTCTTTCCTGGGGCACAGTTAGATCCCTTAGGGGTGCCCCTGGGGAGATAGGGACGCCCTCAATTGCCATTATTCTGTTATTGCTCTCAGATCAGATGTACCTGTTTCTATAGGCATGTACAGCAATCAACTGTATGCAATGTTTTCATTGATGTGTTATACTTAATTTTTTGTTCTCTAGCTCCGCTGTGGGGCACACCACTTTTTTCTTATCGTATCTCTGTACTTAAAATATTTACGTTACTGTTTATGTTTTTGTTTGTTATGTAAAAACCCAATAAAAATATATTTTTAAAAAAAATGGAGGAAGGGTGGACATAGTTGGCATACCTGATGAGTGCATAAAATTAGGTCTCTCAGTTCACACTGGAAAAGTATTGTGGCGGGAGTAGAGTAGGAAATTGAAGGAGGAGTTCAACTAATGCAGAAACCAGCCGCACCAGGGACACATTACATTGATAGTAAGTAGTGTCCCTTTTTTTTAGGTTTTAGGTCTTTATTGTCTGTGGGTATCTCAGTCAAAATGCTTTAACAACTGCTAAACTAGTGCATTCCTACAGTCTGCTCATTCATTTAAGGCAGTGCAAAGACCAAAGATGATGTTCAAGGTGCAGTGATCCACAACAATCAGATTTCAGTTTACTTTAGTCAGATCAGTAAAGACAAGACTTCTCATGCTAAAAATAAATCTTTATCAGACCTGAAAGGAAGATTACCAAAATGCATTTTTTTAAATTATTATTTTACGTGGCTGTATTGATTTCATGGTTTCTAGGCTTTTCTAATATAAAGGAATCACACTAAAAGTATATGGGAGCAATCTGGCTTAACAGCCCAATTTACCAGAGTGTAGTTTTAAGAAAATTAAATCTATTAAGAAAAGTACAAGTGAACATGCAGAGTGTTTACAATGATCAATGAAAGTGACTTTCACATAGAGCAATCATTATATACAAAGCCATTTAGATATATTATTGACTAAAATTGTAGAGAAAATAGATCTTCATTCTGTGTCCATTATTCTCCACTGTTTACAGAGATCTAAATTATTTTGTGGGAAACAACATTATCAACAGCAGCCCAGAGTTCTCTCTACCCTTAAAGAGGGAGTGAACGAACAATCTAAAATTTCTCCTAGGGTTCATTCACACCATAATCTGTGTGCATTAATGCATGCATGTTCATGGATTAATGCACTTTGTGCTAGGGCAGCCAATTCATTGTAAATGGGCCCAGAATGCCCCTTAACACATGAAAATGCATCCTTGTACCATATTATTTACATCTGTGTGTTTTAGTCTGCTATTACTGTTGAATGTCACTGCTACCTGAAGATTGGTTCTTAGCAGTCTTGAATCATCTCCTTTTTTTTGTGGCAATAAAAGTGTATTTTTTTTTGTTTGAGCATGGTGTGCTGGTAATATTTTGAATTGGGAATTATGTTTTGGCAGCATCATCTGCCATTACACCACTGCAACAGTTTATAATTGGGTATAGTGCTGTTTTTTTTTTTTTTTTCATTCTTGGTTTACTATAGCATACTACATATGTGCATTGTGGTGGAATTAAGAATGGATAGCACATAACACAATTATACATACAACTGCTATTGTGTATTGCACAACATGTCCAAATGTGGGTTGTCATGCACGTAATCACATATGCTTTGGTGTAACAAAAAATTCAATATCAGTATTGGTACACTGTGAATCAACACTTACTTTTTTTATACTGTATACTAAAGATCAGACACAAAACGGTTACATAGAACAAAGCGTTCTAAAACTAAAACTTAGTAAAACATTATTTAAATAGCTAATCACAATAAGACTGTGCAAAGTACAGTAACACCTGGCTCACATTACATGATTCAGTTAAGAGATGCTATCTAATACGGGTTAGGGTACTTTTCACATCATCAGTACTTTTTTTTTTTTATTCCATAAGGTTTTTCCTTTTTGTACTGTCTTAATAAACGTAACTTCAACAACTACATGCAGTCTTTCTTTTGACAAAAAAAAAAATGTCAAAAGTATGTATCATGTCAGATATATATATAAACCAAATAGTTCATTGCATCGATTTTAATCAGTAACAAAAAATAACAAAAGCATTGAACTAACATAGAAAATTATAGTACACTTGAGCCGATTTACCTTGGCTATTCTAGAAGTTTTTCTATTTCCATCATAACTTGTGGAACTGCTATTTTTGACCACTCATATTGGCCACCTTTCTTCTTGGTTTCAGATGAATTAAGGACACCTTTTTTTGTTTACTTACAGTCAATGTTTTCACCATACACAATTTTATTGGCCATGCTATGTTAATAGTCACAAGTGTACTATAATTTTCTATGATAGTTCAATTTATTGCATTTTTTTTTGTTACTGATTATAATTGATGTGCTGCACTGTTTGGTATTATGCTTGGTATTAGAGCATAGTGTTCAGCTCTTTTGTCCTTTTCACAATTAGCACAGACTTTACAAATTTTAATGTCAGATATATACAAGCAATTTTTACCCTTGGAAAATGTTTATTTTAGCATGTTATCTATAGGAAAAAGGGAGTGCATTTTCTATCTAACTTAAAATTTTGCTGCCTAGGACTGTAAGCACCACACCACTGTCAAGTTAAAAGATACCGATAATTTCCCAGATACTTTCCCAGTTTTAATAACTATTCACCCTCCACATACTCTTGTTTTCATAAGTGACATGCTTAACCCAATACTAGTCATTTTTCCTCTTAACTCACAGCTCATACATCCACTGTCCACCCTGGGTCACACTACAGTAGCTACAGAAGTGTGTTATATTTATAAATGTAATATCATGCAGTAATGAACTGATGTTTTATACATTGCTATAGAAACCATTTTTGTACTGGGTCATAATCCATATTTGAAGGACCTTCCTTTGTAATTAGCCAGTATTTGTTAAAGCAGAGACATGGTGATCTCCTTGATGTTCTGCTAGTTACTAAGCAACAGAAATTGCAGGGTATTTTAGTGGTATATTACAAGGTTTATATTTAAGAATTGTTAAAATCCATATGGTTCTAAGTGAAGGCCTGTAAAGCAAGTTTTTATATCACAACTTTAATCTCTAATTACACACTACTGATATCTTTACATAACACTATGGGATTGTATTTGTCTGCAAAAGAAAAAAACAAGGGTAAAATGAGACCACACTCATCAGCAAGCATAAAAAAATATCTTTCAAATCTGAAATATATAAGTATGGTTTTTGTACTTTATGTCTGAAAAAAACATACAGTTTAAAATACTGAACTCATTTACTCAAAAGTGGACCTTTTGTTATAAAAGCTACTATAAAATTGCATGGTACATTTTACATGTCCAGCACAGTTTAGAACACATTACTGGTTGTCATGGTCAACATTCCTTGTTTGCCTAGTGTTTTAATTTTGTAAATAATTCTTGCTGTAATTAAAAATACAGAAGAAGGCGCAATAGAAAGTAAATCACAGTAATGACAAGCACACTACTAACACCTGCATTCTTCTATTAATTAAGCCTTATTGTACAAATATCTAACAAAACATCCAAATAAAGCATGTAGTCTGGAATAATGGAGAATAGGAAGATGCTTTATACATCCAAATAGCATGTAGTCTGGCATAATGGAGAATAGGAAAATGCTTTATACTCAGAGCTGTAACCATAGGAACTAGTTCTGAAGTGGCTTCTAAAAGGGCAAACACATTAGTAGTGTTGCTGCTGAGGAGTCAGACAGTAGTGAAATCCAATAATCAAAAAGGTGGACTAATGTTGTCTCACATTATTCAATAGAAATCTTCAATGAAACAATGAACAGATTCACTGGCCTGGCCCTGCAAATTGAATATGTTCTTTAATTTACTAAGCTGCCAACAAAACTTACCGATTGTCCATTATTCAATTAAGCTATAAAACTTTCTATTGCCATACTGTGAATCTACTGTGGTTTTAAAAAGGTCACAGATCATATCAAACCTGAGGATATGCGCATCAAAACACATTCAAACTTCAAAAAAAAATTATACGCAAAGTGGTGCTACCATTCTCAGGTATATTGTATTTAAGAAAGATCACTGAAAATGTTTTGCTGACCAGTTGATATGTTTACAGTATTTCACAAAAGGCTATATGGACAATCAAATAAGCCAATATTTTCAGCTCAAGCCCATCTAGTTGAAAAAAAGAGTATATAACTGATAGTAGTGAATTTGTAACAGACAAGAACAAAATGCAAAATATAACACTTAACCTTATATACAGTATCAAGTCTATTAGGAATTGTTAAAGTATAGTTTGTAACATAAGTAATAATGTAAATATGACATGATCAGTGAGAGCTGCATGTAGTATACAAGATTACAGTGAAACATTGCCAAGAACACTGGCTGATTCAGCAGTCTATTTTAAAATGGGTGTTGTGTGGTTGAATCAGCCCATAAGATGTTGGAGGATTGTTTGAGAGCATTTTGATTAGGTTACCAAAAAGAGTTAAATATTACCAGTATCAGCCATATTTGACTATAAAGTAACTGTTACATCACTCATTTTAGATAGGAATAAATGAGAGTCAAAGTTATTACAAAGAACCCAGTGGAGGGAACTCAAGTACTGTGACTCCTGATTGCAGGAGTCAGTTAAAAGATGATTCCTGATTTGTTATCAGTACTTTTGCCTTAATGAATAAAACTGCTTTTCAAGTTAGCTGAAGTTTTTCTCTTTCTAAGATATGTAAAAAAAAAAAAACACACACACACAATATGTGTCACATTATAAAATGGCCTTTTTATAAAAACTGGGGGAAAAAGTCCATAGTGACCCTGCTGAATTTAAAAGAGCGGAAGAAACCTATAGATTAACCTCTTAATTCAATATTATCAATAGACAGCTTTGTCATTGCACTTTTAAGCCCTTTTTACACATCCATTCCGATCAGGTCCACCTGTAAGTTTTTCAGGTGGACCTCATCAGAAGGTCCATAGAGCCCTTTTGAGCAGGTGGATGCAAATATACTTGTGTCCATTTACACCCACCTACCTCCAGGTCCCTCCAGGTACAGAAAAGGACTAGGACTACATCCTTTTCCATTTTTGTGGACCAAATCAGAGTTAGCCTGATGTAACTGGACAGCGGAGTATGTTTACACTTGACCTCCCATAGAGTTGTAAGAAAATGAATGGGCATGGATGTGACATCTGCTGTATTCGGCTCTGGTCAGGAGGAGGGGATCTGCTCACAGATCCCCCGATACGGAAAAGGCTTAGGGTTCTTTCACATGGGCATCATCAGTTCAGTCACTTTTTTGCTAATAAAAAAACTGATGATTATGGATTCAGTTTACATCAGTTTGCACTTCAGTTCAGTTCTGTTCAGTTCCATATACAACCATTTTTTCATTTTTTTTTTCTGCAGAAACCAATCATAGAAAAATGTTTTGTGCCTCAAAATGGACACAAACTGAAAAGATGTATACAGACAGTATCCGTTTGCATCCATAAGATTAATCTAAATGAAACAGGATACAGTCTTGTTCTGTTTAAAAAAAATGGACCTAAATGAACATGTTTGTAAACAGATGATCATCCATTTACATGTGCCCACCCATAGACATACATTGTAGTTCAGTCTGGAACTACCTGAAAAACTGAAAAATCCAGACTGAATGCTTAAGTAAAGGGGCCCTTACAAAGTATGGTATGAACACACATTAAAACTTGTACATGTTTTATGGTTTGAAAACATATGCAGCTGAGATTACTGTTAATAATATTGTCATTAGCAGATTATAACTATGTCTCTTGACTAGCAAGGCTGAGTGCTGGGGAATTTGTTTGCTCTTTGTTGAATATTAACAGGACCTGTAGGCACCTTCCAAAAGTCACATGCTCATTTAATGTATTCATTAATAATAACAGGTCTTCTATTTTCAGCAGTATAAAGTAAAACAAAAGTATATTTCAAACAATCTAATGTCTTACAGGAAATTAGAATCAAAAGATTAAAGCAAATATTTATAAATTAGGAGATATGTAACTAGGGCATGGTGTAATTAATATGCTACCAACTAATTGCTGATGATTATATGTATGCACAAAAAACGTATTTTGGATAACACATTCACGAATGGTAAGATAAATTCAATACTACTGACAAGATAAAACGCATTAGAATATTAGATGCTTAAACAAGTCTAAATTAGAAATGCCACAAAGGATGTGTCTTCTGAACTTTGTTAATTAAAAATAAAACAGAATCTTAGGATTGATTTAATTGAGAACATGGTTACATTTTATAGCAATTCACTAAGATGTATTACCTTTAATTGTGAATTCACTTTGTTTTTTTATGTAACAACATTTCAGACCTCCTAATAAAAAAAGTATCAACCCAAATGATGCTATGGTCAAAAATTAAGACTACTTTTACAGACATTCATGGACATTTTATGTTAGTTGAGTTGTATAAAAATCACACAATATTATAACTCCCTACAGTCATAGACATGTTCTAATGTTTAAAGTGGTTCTAAAGCCAAGATATGTTTTACCTTAATGCATTCCTTGCACTAAGGTAAAAAATGTCCCAGTAGCAGTTTTGCCTCCCTCACCTACCTAAATACTTGCCTAAGCCCTCATTCAATTCAGCTCTGTGTCCACCTGTAGCAGCTCTTGCCAATCTATCTGAATTCACAGGACAGGCAGCAGCCTTTGGCTCCTGCTGCCATCAATAAAATTGTGTGAATTGCGCATGCAGAGAATGGGGGATGAGACAGCTGTGTGAGCTGAGATGTGTGTGTGTGTGTATATGGACTCACTTCTGCCCCGATAGCAGATGGCTTACTAACATGGCAGACACTAAAGATGTTACCACATGTGTGAGACTTTTTCACAGCCTAACCACATAGGGGGGCCCAAAATTTAGGGAGCACCTTCAGGCTTTCGATGAGCTTAAATGATGCATTTAATTTCCTGATTACTTATCACAATTTTAGAGGCCCTGAAACATCAAGACAATGGAAACACCCACAAAATAACCCCACTTTGGAAAGAAAACACCCAACACATTTTTGAAGAGGCATAATGAGTCTTTTGAAAATATTTTTTACAACACATTTTTGGAAAATGCAGTAAGATATTTCTAACACACACCACAGGCATACTTAGAATTACACCCCAAAACAAAGTCTCCCACTCCTCCTGAGTAGGGTAATACCAGATGTGTGAGACATTTACACAGCCTAGTCACATAAATAGGCCCACATTCCAAGTATTTTTCTAGGAGCATAACATACCCATCTAATTTCTGACTACCTTTCACATTTTTGGAGACACATAAACACCAAAAGGTATTTTTCAGAAGAGATGGTGAGACTTCCATTTTTTGCGACACGTTTTTGGAAAATGCAGAAAGAAGATGAAAATATTTTATTTTTACACAAAGTTGTCAGTTTTATAATTTTTTTTTTTTTTTTACACACAACATGGGCATACTTACAATTAAACCCCATAACACATCCTGCTACTCACCCCACATATAAATGCCACAGGTGTGTATGGACTGATTATGTACAATGTTTGGACTGACTATGTACCGGACATTGCATCTTATTACAAAAATTAACCAATTGTATCAAAACCAATGTGCTATAATAGTCACCTCTGTATGAGTGGTCAGGGAATATAGCTTAGTGTAGCATCACCTATAGCAATCCCCATTCCTATAAGCTAAACAGGCCTAGCCTACTGGTGCATGGCTGCCCACAGGAATGTCATGTTCACTGACCAGAAGGTACAGGAGGCTTAACAAAGGGTAAACAAAAGTGTTCCTGTGGTTCTAAGAGAGCAGGGTAAGACTAGGACTGGTGTATAGCGGGAACATGGTAAGTGGGATGTGCAGATGGGTCAATTTGGGCAGCAGACAGAAAGATGTGGTCAATAAACAGGCAAAGAATTGGTCCAGACAGCAGGCAGCAAACTGGCCAATAAACAGGCCAGGGTCATTGATCAGGAAAGTTGTTGATGGCTGCACTGGCTCTGGTGACAATGTACTGATGTAGCGGAGATCAGGGACACTATTGATGGCCTCTGATTTGGATGTACATACCCTCAAATGAAACCTGAGAGTGTGCACTTTATGCCCACAATCATTATATAACTATAGCTTAAATATGTTTTGGTAAATACATGAAAAATCTAAAATTGCGCTTGTTTCCAAACATATATGGACCTAATATATATATATATATATATATATATATATATATATATATATATATATATATATATATATATATATATATATATATATATATATACACACACACACACTTTTTTATTCTCTTCTTCCTTGTTTCTATTCTTTCTTTCCCTTTTTCTTTGGCTTAATCTCTTCATTGCTTGTAAAGAACTACATGTTACCGTACTTAAAAAGGCCATGTCTGGTTTCAGAGTTATAGTAGACCTATTTCACTTTCTTGGAAAAGGGTTTGTTGTATGGGCGCTTCCGTGGAATACAGCAGGCTTTAGGTGAAACACTGCACTTCGGCAGCATGGGGAGGAGAAGCTGCTCTGAAAGTGATAAAGATAAAAAGACAAGGCGCCTCTAAGTGCAGTAGGCTCTGAGTATTTATTAGGTTAAAAGCATAAAAGCACTCACATTTGGTAAGTATGACATGGGCATAGCAAAGATCTGTCTGGAGTCTTCCTATCCGCTGTGCTGAGTGGTTGCAATGGGGACATCCGGTGATCCGCTTCCTGTAGATGCGTCCTTTCGTCTGTGTCTCAGCCTGGTTGGCATGAGATTTCCTGAAGGCAGGATGTGGACGCAGCGGCTGGTGTCCAATAGAGCGGGTGGTGGGCGGTTACATGTTTCGGAGCTCAGCTCCTTCGTCAGACCTCTGAGCTCCGAAACATGTAACCGCCCACCACCCGCTCTATTGGACACCAGCCGCTGCGTCCACATCCTGCCTTCAGGAAATCTCATGCCAACCAGGCTGAGACACAGACGAAAGGACGCATCTACAGGAAGCGGATCACCGGATGTCCCCATTGCAACCACTCAGCACAGCGGATAGGAAGACTCCAGACAGATCTTTGCTATGCCCATGTCATACTTACCAAATGTGAGTGCTTTTATGCTTTTAACCTAATAAATACTCAGAGCCTACTGCACTTAGAGGCGCCTTGTATTTTTATATCTATTTCACTTTCTTGTTATCTAATATAATGAGCATACCTGTCTACTCAACAAGTACATATTGATTCCTGTATTTGAACCTACATATCTACTGCTATGATTTATTTTTCTTATATTTGTATCTTATAAAATAAAATTATAAAAGTACATTTTCAAAGATCGGTATATAAGTGCAATATAAATCAGTGTAATACAACTCATTCAATTTTTGAATGATTTTATCTCTTAATTTTAATAGATTTGGTTAAAGCAATCTGCACTCATGGACCTTCCTTTTGCTTTTCATATAAATGACACTACGCTGGAGAGCTGAGGATTATGACTGCTGAATTGGTGGAGCAGTGCCTTAATTGGGACAAAAGGCGCATGTCGACCCCCTTTAGTTAGAGAGGTCCATTTAAGTAGGCGAGAGGACACCCAAATGTGGGGTGAAGGGCACTGAGGTGGATAATGTGAAGAGTTTGGGAAATCACATTCACTGAAATTTGGACACTTTTTTTATGGACTTTCATGTAGTATGAATGACTTAATGTGAATGAGCTATATTGCACTTATATACTGATCCTTTAAAATGTACTGAATTTTCTACATATTGTATATGCACTGAGGTTTATTTTATATAATTGTAGGGATAGCGCTGCACTATTTGGTATTTTTTTTAAATATTTTTGTTTGCATTTGAACAGGTGGTTGTATGCATTTGTGGTTCTAGCTGCTATTGGCAGTGTATGGTTTATATAATTTATAGTGGAGTTTGGATAAAAAATATTCACATATTTATATATTTAGTTTGGTTTCTACTACTAAGGCGACAGAGAGACCTTAATTGATAAGCGCAGGATGTTTTATACACTATATATTTGTATCTTGCCTCTTTTCAATTAAAAACTGATTTGAATAATAACTAATGTACTTGACCAAAATGCATCGGGGTCATTTCCCCTGGACCAGGTTTCTGAGATCCACCACCTGTCTGCAGTAGCCTGGAACCACTTCAACCACATGTAAGCTGGACTCTGTACAATGGGATTTGTTTGATATACACATATTTTTACTGAGCTTTGTGAATAAACCAAAAATTTCAATTTGAATGTTATTTCTGATCTATGTTCTCCACTGGCTGAATATTTTGAACCAGTATACAATATAGGCCCTCCATTGTTTAAGTTTTTTACAATGCTGTGCAGTTTCACTACCAACTCCACAAGCACAAAAGTAAAATGCTTATCAAGGAACGTGGTGTAAACACTACAACATTAATTGCAATTAAAGCCAAATCAGCAGGAATTGGCACTTTAGTGGACACTGATTTATTAGTGGTCATTGCTTTGCTATGTAAAAAAAAAAAAAAAAAAACTATACATGGAAAAAAGACAGCTTGTGTCTGAGTTACAATGAAACAAAATCATGTGTACTTTCTATAGTTTCTAACAGCAGAGCTGTTCTACATCTCTAAATTTTTTATTTATTTCTTTTGCTTTTTGAAACTACTAAGCCTATACATTAGCAAATTACAAAATTAACAAATTACCCCCTGTACTAGACAACCAAAAATGTATCCCTGTGTCTTTTCTGCTTTTAAATCTTTGGGTGTTACTGCCTTTTCTCAAGCCTATTATTTACAGTTATGAGATGCTGAAAGGCATTAGCAGGCATTTGCTTAATTTGTTTTTCAATTCTTCATCATGTGTCAAAGCTGTTACAGGTGTAAGGACTTCATAACAGTTTTTTTTCTTTTCTTTTTTTTTTTTTCTTTTTTTACCACAAGTGCTGACTATCTTTCCCTAGAACTGCTTTCAAGTCACATTACATTGCCAATTTAAATAGAATTATACTTAGCAATGTTGTTTATGATAAGTGGACTAGACTTGAATTACAAAGTAATCACTTCAATACAAGTTCCCAGGCCAATTTTCAGCTTTCAGTACTGTAGCACTTTAAATGACAATTGCATGATCATGCAACACTGTACCCAAGCTAAAAAATGTTTTAATTTAGGTCACACAACTAGAGCCTTCTTTTGGTGGTATTTAATCACCACTGGGTTTTTTTATTTTTTGCTAAAAAAAAAAAGTTAAAAAAAAATGTTTTTCTTTGTTTCTGTAATAAAATTGTGCAAATAAATAATTGTTCTTCATACATTTAGGCCAACATGTATTCTCCTACATTACTTTGGTGAAAATAACCCAAATCAGTATATTATTTAGTCTGTGGGAAAGTTATAGAGCCCACAAACTATGGTATATCTGGTGGTATATATGGTATATATGACACACATATATATACACATACATATACATATGTATATATATATATATATATATATATATATATATATATATATATATGACAATTGATCAGTCCTGATGTACTGATACATCATTTCTTGAGGACAAAAATTGTCAGGACAGAACAGATAACCCCCAAAAGCCCATATTTGAAAAGTCGACAAGGTATTTAGTAAGATGCATAGCAAGTTTTTTTTTTTTTTTTGAAAATAAAGAAATAAAAAAAAAATCAATATAATTTTATGCAGTACAACATTATCATATAATGTTTGTGTCAGTGACCAGGGACACTGACTATTGAGAATATGAAAACAATATATATTTTATTTTTCATTTATTTTATTTTTTATTAAATTTTTTTGTATGATTTATTTTAAACACATTGTGACCAGAGCAATATAATGTTACTATAGTATAATTACACTGCCCTGGGGAATTGATCAGGGTTTATTTTTTATTTTTTTACACATTTCATTGTTATAAGCAAGCATTTTATTGAATGAAATCAAATTATTCAGTTTGTTTTGTTGTGATTAGCTGTGATTGGCCATAGATAATCACATGGTACAGATGGGCTATATATGGGTGACATATAAAATACACCATTACATGCCTTCACTAGTCACTTTTGCAATATCTAAAAAGCACCTTCTGACATTATTTTACTCTTTTCACTTTTTTTATTTCATGTATTATTCATTTTTAACTCTTATTTTAACTCCTATTACAATTCCACATAAATACAAAATCGTCTTATAATCCAATCATACACTAGTTTTCTACATCTCAAATTAGCTCCAAAGATAATGCCAGCTTATTTTGTATGTTCCACATGATCAAGTTTATGTAACCTTCTGTATTTTGAACACTTCCATTTTATTTACATATCCCAAACCGTAGGACAAAACACACCCACACAAAAAAAGGAAAACCCTGGACATCACCCACATCACTCCACTAAACCATCCTAAGCTCACTCTAAATATACCATGATTGTCTAAAGCATCACACGGACTGAATGTGGATGGAGGAACCCTGCCCCATGAGCTATGGTATTCTGACAGCAGGCAGACGTCCTCACTGTCAAAATACTCTTATCAGCAGTGCAGGTTATAACCTGCAGCACTGAACCAACAGGGAAAATCTGACCGGCTGGTTGTGCAACCTCAGTGCCCATACATGGATCTAAATTTGGCTGGCCCCTGCTGAATCAGCCAAATTTTGATTCATGTATGGCCGGCTTAATAAAATACTTTCTGATCTAGAGAATTCTTTCCAAGTATACCAAAGTGTTACAAAGTTTTGGTATCTGCCCTGTAGGCTCACTGTCAATTCTTTATCCTCATTACCTTAATAAACTCTTTTCACTTTTGAATAAAGTTGTAATGTTACAGTGCAAAAAGAGATTTCAAAGCAAATTGCACCTATTATGGGTTCTTTTCAGACTAAAAAAAATGTTTCACCATTTTATACTAGGAAATTCTTCATCACACTTATTTTTTTATTTTAGTAAGTACTTCAACTAGCATATTGTATTGCTTTATCTTAAGAATGGCATTTAAAGATAGTAAATACCATGGTTACATTAATACATTTGTGGAGCTGATTTACTAAAACTGGAGAGTGCAAATTTTGGTGAAACTGTGCATGGTAGCCAATCAGCTTCTAACTGCAGCTTGTTTAATTAAGTTTAAAAAAAAAAAAAACCTAGTTGATTGGTTTCCATGCATAGCTACACCAGATTTTGTACTGTCCAGTTTTAGTAAATAAACCCCTATGTGTTCTAGTCAGGTATCCTTTTATCAAAGAGTATTATTTAAAGAATATATTGATTTTAGTTTTGGTACTGTACAGTATTATATAATTTAATTACAGAAGAGCTTACAGGACAATGGATACAAGAATTAAAATTTTAGATGTATACAGGCTAAGCCTTTTCATTGTACATGTTGGTCTAAGAATGAACAAAGACTTTGTTCAGCTAATAAAAAAGTATTAGTTGTATTCATTGCTAGCCATGCTGGATGCATGGGTAGCAATGCACTTTGGGGTGTGCTACAATAATGAGTATAGGGAAGTGAGATGTCCTGCTAGAATTATAGGGGCCTATTCTAATATATATATATATATATATATATATATATATATATATATATATATATATATATATATATATAATTAAATCACATGTAATTATTACTAATATCTTATATTCTGAATAAGAACAGTTAGGTGTTTTCTACAATACAATGAACATTTGTCTTGGTGAAAAACGGACAATGAAATCAGGGTAACTTACATCCTTCATAAATGTCTGTTGGAATATGTACAGCAGAATGCTGGTAATTTGTTTGCCTCCGAAAGACAGGATCATCATTAAATACAGGCTTGATTCGTTGACTTAGAGATTCATTGTCATTCTTCTCTGACTAAAAAAAGAAAACATAACAAATTAAATTATACTAGATAACATTAATGTGATATATACAAAATAGAACAATAACATTTTCTCAAGAGTTATTTTGTAATGAGGAAAAAAAATTGTATTTAAATAACACAAAATACAGTGTCCTAAAGACCAAGAGCATGATTGAATACATACGGATGCCTTTGAAATTAGGTCTTGGAAAATAAATGTAAGAAAATAATGAACAGCAAAGAAAAATGAATAAATCATTTGATAAATCAAGCCCAAACTTTTGCTAGAAACCCAGATGACTAGACTGAAGCTGCGTTATTTTGGACATATTATGAAAACTAACTCATCACTGGAAAAGACAATTTTGTTTTGAAAAGTTGAAGAGAAAAGAAGCAGACAACCAGCAATAAGATGGCTGGATACAGTCACGGAAAGGATAAATATGCCAAAACAAAGATGGAAGACTCAAAAAGGAGACTGATTATTCAGGAGAAACAATATCTGTGTAATTTCCACAAGCCAACACCAACTTGATGGAAAATAATAATAATATTATTAATAACAATAATAATGTAAAAAGGGGCCATTAGCATGTAACATACTACTAAATGTCAAAATTATATAATTGGACGAAGATAACTTGCTTTGGTTCAAAAGTGTTATTTTTTTTTCCTTCTTGAAAGAGAGACTGACAATCAAAGTTGAAAAAAGATGCAAGAAGTATCTATCACCAAAATATACAGGAGTGGGAAGACAATGTCACCCATACCTGTGCAGAAACACCAGAAAACAGTAGGATGAGAAGACCTGTCCACAAGGCCATCCTGCAGTGTCACTAGAACCTGACAAGAAAACCCCCTGCAGGGCTGTGTACCTGATTCAGGACATAGGAACACAAGTCCTCTCATATATAAAATGAGGGGGGGACCTTTACTAGAGAGCTAAGACTGATCACCTGAATAAGGACAGGAGGCTGCAAAGCAGCCATAGTAGCATAATAATAGGTAAAAAGAAAAATGATTTTAAAAGCCATGTATATTTCATATTATGCATATAAGAGATTCTGAACAGGATGGCGTCCATCTTGTTTTTAAGGTGAAACAAAGTTCATATATATACTTGTTAAACAAAATGTCTCTTACAGGCTTACAATAGGGTCCTTTACTTTCAGCAGACATTTATATTTTCTTTTGTCATAAATAAGCTTATACATTGACATCTCTATCAGATAACAGATGTTAAGGGGATGGTAGTGTCAGTCTGTCTATAAGTATATAACAATGGACAATACCCCAGTATATTCTAGCAGACATTTAAAGATGAACCATATAAGTTTTTATAGATACATTATCATATGTGAGAAGATATTAGCCATAATTATGTCATTATATTATGTAAGGCATATACATATATATTTAGGAATGTTATATCACATTTTGGGTTTATATTCTCAGTAATAATCTTACTTAGAATTCTTTTTCTAATAAGTGTAAGGACATATGTATCTCGTCACTAGTTACCTCATTTCAGAGAAGTCTAGTCTAAGTGCTCAAGGTGTTGTAAATCCTACAGGCCAGACATCTTAATTGACAGTGTAAGACATGGTCAAATAAGTAATTGCTTTTCACTAGCCGACAGGTCAATAGGTCATCAGATAACAAATTGTTTTAATTATATTAAATACAAAATCTAATGAACGGTACAATACTGCCCTCTGGAGACGAAATACCAGGTGCAGTCTTGAGATAATTTGAAATATTCCAATATAAAAATATTATATTGTCTTAAATAATATAATTATTGAAATGGCATTACTTGCCAAGATGAATGATGGAAATACAGGTGAACATTTATGTATGTACTGGGAGTCTGGATAAAGTTTTATGTTGTGTTTTATGATTAATCTTGCATATAGAGAAATCATCATTTAACTTTATTATCCAAGTATGGGGTTAATTATAAAAAGGGTGTGTCTCTGACCTCACTAGTTTAGGTATAGAATATCCTGACCAATTCGGATAATGTTTCATCCCTCTGGGTTTTACTTATGGTAATTTTTATAGCTCTTTGTTCTTACCATATAAAAGACCAACCCAGATGAGAGATAGGACACACACTTTACACTACTGACAACACACCTCACACTTACACCACACACGCTATTACATTTTTCAATAGACTCATGCAGACATACTCCCTGATCCACATCATTCATCTGAAACTTGAAGGGAATCCACCATCTTAAGAAAGGCATCCATCTTAGGACTCTGGTAACACCATCTTAAGTGTGGTAATTATGCCTTGCAATGTTATTTGATTTTATTCAACAATTGTTTATTCCTTCCTTATATGTTTTATATTGCATATTTAAGGGTAATGAGATTACAATCCCAGCCGTATAAACCATGGTAGATTTTTCTCTAAAAAGCTGATTTTTGTTTTTATACATTTTTATTAATATCAGATTCAGTGCATTATTTGCAATTTTAAGTCTTCCGTTTTGCATGGCTTATTCTCATTCCTTCTGCAGTGGAATGACTTTGGGCCGTGTGATTCGCAGACCATTGTAGTCTGTTTATATAGAACATTAATTTATGGCTTATACTATACCTGGGAAGAAATGGTAATCTTGCTTTCGTTTTGGTTTCACTTTGTTTTAGTTTCACTTTCATTATTGAGCTAAACATCACATTGCATTGATTATTTGAAGTTAGTATTTTTTATGTAGAGTTATTTTTGTGTCACTTCTTGTTTGATCATATATCGTGTTTGCATGTCTTGAGAATAAATATTTTTATATATATTCCACGCTGTAGACTGTACTCACTAAGATTGGTATATGCTTTTAAAAAGAAATTAATCAATTAAAAAGAATTCACGACAGTGATTTATGGCAATAGGTGAAGACTCTCCTTTTTCACAGATCTTTGCTTATTAACCATAAATAAATACACTGCTATATTCAGAGCAGTATAAATATTCTGACATAAGTACGAGCGCGAGATATTTATTATTAAATATTCTTACAAGGGCCTACATTAAGGAACCTGAACCCATAAGGACCCCTGGTTGCAGCCTGAGCTTTCTGCTGATCATTAAACCCCACAGTGGTGGTCACTTCCTGCCTTGCAAGAGGTAAAGCACATCCAACTGCACAATTATTTGTCCCAAGAATGAAGACTAAGGAATAGAGAGCACAAAAGGAAAAAACAGTGCCTCTAAGGGAAGCCATGCAGTTGAGAGTAACATCCTTAATATCCCTCATCATAGGGACTTGGTCACTCACTCTTTCACAAGAATAATCTTCAAGCCTTCCCATACGTGAAGGCCTTACAGCACCATGATGATGTCCAACAGTGGAACCCCCTAAAGAAGCAGGCTTTGAAAGATCCAGGGAGCTAGACTCAATTACAGACTATCTTTGTTATTGATAAAAGTTTCCTCATTTCTGCAGTCTCCTTCACACATACTATATTGCTTACAAATTCTGTAATGATTTAACTATGTTTTAAAGAGCTTCAAGGAAAGTGGATGTAAAGGAGCACCCGGTATCCAGTAAATGTGGGTTTGAAAAAACACTTTATTTTGGGTAGCAACAAATGAAATCAAACCAATGCATGTCAGGGGCACAGAGACTCCCCCTTCTTCAGGACTGTTCAAAAGGTAAAAGGGTACACAAAAACAAATATATATAAATGTATAAATACACTTTATTGTCAAAAGTATTTGGACACCTGCTGTTACACTCACATGAATTTTAATGGCATCCCAGTCTTAGTCTGTAAGGTTCAATATTGAGTTGACCCACCCTGTGCAGCTTTAACAGCTTCAACTCTTCTGGGAAGGCTGTCCACAAGACTTAGGAGTGTGTCTATGTGAATGTTTGACCATTCTTCCAGAGGCACATTTGCAAGGTCAGGCACTGATGTTTGACAGGAAGGCCTGGCTCACAGTCTAATTCATCTTGTTGAGGTCAGAATTTTGTTCAGGCCGGTCAAGCTCCTCCACCCCAAACTCGCTCATGCATGTCTTTATGGACCTTGCTTTGTGCACTGCTGCACGGTCATGTTGGAACAGGAAGAGCCATCCCCAAACTGTTCCCACAAAGTTGGAAGCATGAAATTGTCCAAAATGTTTTGATATGCTGATGCCGTAAGTGGCCAAGCCCAACACCTGAAAAACAACCCCGCACCATAATCTCCCTTCCACCAAATGATGTGGACTAGTGCACAGCAAGGCTCATTAAGACATTGATGAGCGAGTTCGGGGTGAAAGAACTTGACTGGCCTCCACAGCGTCCTGACCTCAAACCGACAGAACACTGTTGGGATGAATTGGTGCCGAAACATTCCCATAGACACACTCCTAAACCTTGTGGACAGCCTTCCCAGAAGAGTTGAACCTGTTATAGCTGCAAATGGTGTGCCAACTCATCATTGAACCCTATAGATTAAGACTGGGATGCCAGTAAAGTTCATGTGCATGTAAAGGCATGCATCCTAATACTTTTGGCAATATAGTGTATGTTAAAATGGAAGATTGCAGATAAAAATATCACTTACAAAGTTGTATGCAAAAAATGTGTATACAACTCAAGTCACATTAAATAAAACATGTGAGCGCTGTATGAAAATAATATATACAGATGTCTACACATAATGATCAGATAATATGAATAAGCATTAATACTGAAACCTGTTGGCAGGTGAAATATATCTTGAAATAAAAATAAGTAAAACATGATTAAAAAAATAAATATGGAAATGATAAGAATAATATTACTATTAATGTGACCTGGCAATCTAGAGTTGGATGTAAGAGTATAGGTGTGTGAACTTATAAAAGTGTATGTCAAATGTCTGCATAAATAAGCATACACAACCGTATGCATGAAGATGCATATGCATGGGCCTGCCATCTTTACCTACTCACATACAGTGACTGATAGAGTCAGTCCAGTGCAGTCTCCACCCTCAAAAATCAAATAACTTCAAGACACATACACACAAACAACTTCCATTTTCTTGCTGTTTGCGTTTAAAATTTCATGCAAGCATTCCTATTTGCAAACTAACCTGCCCGTGCAGGTGTGCTGTAAAGTGATTTGGCCATTAACATGAAAGAGAAAAATCCTCTGACATGTGTGGATTAAAAAATCATGCTGATGGAGAACAGAAGTATGCAAAAAAGTATACCTACTAACAGTGAAAAATAAAAGACTTAAAAACAATCCCATACATCATCCAACTAGGTTGCAAGTAACAAAATGTGAACATAGTCACATATATCAACCAATTAGGTTAGATAATTCAATTCGATGTAAGTGTGCAGAAAAAAACACCACCACAGTTAATGTGCCACAAGTATAGTTAAGTCCTCCACAGTATCAAAAATCATCCACCATGGATTGCCACCAAAATATATCACCCACGTGCCCAATCGGGTGTCTCCTCACCTGATGCAATGGACCTCTTAAAATAATCAAGGTGGTGAAAGGACAAGGTGAGCACTGACAGGCTGACCCCCTCCTCCCCACCCATTCAACCTCTGCAGCAATGCTGGCAGCACTGATACATCTATTTCCCAAAGACATTCTCTGGCCTGTTCTGTGTGTAACCAGTCCTGGTAAACCGCTGTATGGTTTTGGCCACTGTGCTGCAGCTCAGTTTCAGGGTCATGGCAATCTTCTTATAGCCTAGGCCATCTTTATGTATAGCACTAATTCTTTTTTTTTTCAGATCCTCAGAGTTCTTTGCCTTGAGGTGCCATGTTGAACTTCCAGTGACCAGTATGTGAGTGAGAGTGATAACACAAAATTTAACACACATGCTCCCCATTCACACCTGAGACCTTGTAACACTAACAAGTCACATCACACATGGGAGGGAAAATGCCTAATTGTGCCCAATTTGGACATTTTTACTTAGGGGTGTACTCACTTTTGTTGCCAGTGGTTTAAATATTAATGGTTGTGTGTTGAGTTATTTTGAGGGGACAGCAAATTTACACTGTTATACAAGCTGTACACTCACTACTTTACATTGTAGCAAAGTGTCATTTCTTCAGTGTTGTCACATGAAAAGATATAATAAAATATTTACAAAAATGTGAGGGGTGTATTTACTTTTGTGGGATACTGTATATATAAACCTTTTAGGCTGCATTCAAATGTCAGCGTATGGATCGCGGAGATCTCCGCGATTCCGCCCGCGATCCGGAAATCATTGCAAATAGCGGGACGCCTGTGCGTTGCCCGTGATTTGCAATAGCACCCCAAACGCTGAGCGATGTTGCCGCGATTTCCGCCTGCCGAATCGTGGTAACATCGCACAAAAAAAATCGCAGGATGCATTACGCTCCAAAGAAGCTCTTGTACTTTTTTGGGCGTAATGCGTCCCGCAATTTTTTTTGCACGATGTTACCGCGATTCGGCAGGCGGAAATCGCGGCAACATCGCTCAGCGTTTGGGGTGCTATTGCAAATCACGGGCAACGCACATGCGTCCCGCGATTTGCAATGATTTCCAGATCGTGGGCGGAATCGCGGCGATTCTGCGCGCGATCCATACGCTGACATGTGAATGCAGCCTTAGTTTCTTCAAAAAGCATAATTATTATAAACGTTTTTTTATTATTATTTGTTTTATAAAAAGTCTTAGACTGTGTTGCTCTTTAATTTGTTCAGAAACAGGCTGACTTTTATATAATATACATAATACAGGTATTTTTTTTTTGAAGAAAATATCACTTATTCATTGGATGGAGCAAATATTAGGAACTGCCTATTATGTATTTATGCTCAGCATCTATACAAACTTGAACCCAATCACTGTTTGCAATTTTGCCAAGATTAGATGGCTCACCTTTTTCATCTCTGTACACAAGGAACCGACTTGCAGGCAAATTGGTTCAGAATGCTGTATACAAAACCATACTTATAAAGGAAACACTTACTGTACAGCTTGTCCTAATCTATGACCTATGGTCATTATTTAATGTCTACCAAACCACATATTTCCCTCTCGTGGAAAGCACAGGTTTATGCTGCAAAACATTCATTAAATATTAAAACATTAATCTGGAAAATCATCTATTGACTATTTTACTTAAAAGAGAACTGTTTTCATACAGACCTTGGATGTCATTTTCCAAGAATAGCTACAGATGAGCAGGCTTCTCATTGACAATCACAGGTAGCGACATGTCATTTCTGCATGAAAAGACACACAGCCAGCACCCACCCAATTCTTACCCAAAGAACCAGTGGATGCATATGCAGCGATTCCCTCCCCCCCCCCCCCCCCAAAAAAAAATAAATAAAAATAAATAAATAAATAAATAAAAGCTCTATTAAAGACAAAAAAATAATGGAAACCTTGGAAAATTCCTGTTTATGATAGAAGCCCTTTTTGTTGTTGACATTTGACATTTGGTCCATATTGACATGATGGCATCACGCAGTTGCTGCAGATTTGTCGGCTGCACAACTATGATGCAAATCTGCCATTCCAAAGGTGCTCAATTGGATTGAGGTCATGTAAATGTGGAGGCCACTTGAGTACAGTGAACTCATTGTCATGTTCAAGAAACCAGTGGTGAGATGATTTGAGCTTTGTGACATGGTGCATTATCCTGCTGGAAGGAGCCATCAGTAGATGGGTACACTGTAGTCATAAAGGGATGGACATGGTCAGCAACAATACTCAGGTAGGCCATGGCGTTTAAACAATGCTCAATTTGTACTAAGGGGCCCAAAGTGTGCCAAGAAAATATCCCCCACACCATTACACCACCACCAGCCTGAACCATTGATACAAGGCAGGATGGATCCATGCTTTCATGTTGTTTACATCAAACTTTGACCCTACCATCTGAATGTTGTAGCTAAAATTGAGACTTATCAGACCAGGCAACATTTTACCAATATTCTATTGTCCAATTTTTGTGAGCCTCTGCAAATTGTAAATAAGTAAAAGGTGTACACCAGGCCTTGAGACTGTGGTGTCTGTGTTTACTAGACACACTCCGTCTGGAGACTAGTCAATGTACCAAATAGCCTCTAATAAAGCATGGGGAGCCACCGCAGCCAAATAGCAGGAACAAAGTCAGAAGGGATGGGGGCTAAAGAGCAACCCCCTAGAACGGCTGCATAAAGGGATGCTCACACCAACTGTGTAAATTTTGAAAAATCTTTATTGAAGAGCAAAAAGACACATTGTCTAAAATTACCCCTTGTGGGGGAAACAATGTACAGTACATAAAAAGGTTCAATGGTGAAGATAAACAACAAACAAGACAATCAACATGAAACAATGACTCACACACACAAGGCCGGCCACACATTCACACCAGAAGATCTGACCAACAGAGTTGCATACAGGCTGCATACGTTCCTAATCAGAATCTATGGATGCTGCTCTGTTATGGGTCTGTTGGTCGGCATGCCACAATTGCAAAAATTGCACCACAAAGATATGACTAGGTCACTTCAACTACAGGTATCATCACAGTGCAGTTCGAAAATTTCATATGATATAAGCCTGATAAGTCAGCAGGCTGCTTCTGAACCAGATCACTTAATATAGTTGGAGTTCTGGAAATCGAATTTCAAAAAAAATGGATAAACCAGTGGAATATATAAATCAAAGACAATGCATGTCATTCCTGAACTCATGTGGATAGTGATTATTGGGACTCTACAGCTTCAATTAAAGTCCTCAAGAACTGGGATGCAGTTGGAGGAATGTCTGTATGTCACTGCTGTTGGGCTGAATGCGATGTCAGTTCATTTGGCTGGACAGTGATGAATAACCTAAGGTAAGCGAAGTACAGAGTCCACTTTGAATTTAGGGGTAACGGTGTCAGGCCGACATGATCACCCTGCCACGATGGAGTCTCTCCTTGTGTAGAAACAGGTGCGGGAGCTGGGGAGAGATGCAGTATTACTTGGTAGCTGCGCAGGCTCACACCTCAAGAGGGCTATGTCTGGAATGGGAGCATTGCTATTGGCACAAAGAGGGCCTTTGATGTATAGATATCAGCTCGATATTCAGCCCAGACCTCCCGGTGTTCACTGCCTTTTCTCTATCCCCTATTTCCAAATAAACTTTTTAGCTCACCGTTAATTCTCCAAGCTGGAAAGCTGCTTTGTAACGGAAGACTGCTGCGGCCCATCAGTGGATAAGGTGAGCATGGAAGCCCAGTGTTCGCGTTCCGCTGCGGCGTGCCACGAGGAGGCAGCATGTACCATGCGTCGCGGACTTGTTACGCCATAGACAGGAGCTGGAACGCTACGGTGGCTCTTCCGGGTGGTGTGCGGCCGGCGTGTGACGTCAACGCGTTTCGCGTGCGTGACGCACGCTTCTTCAGGACGTCATTGGTTAGTACGGAGGATCGATATAAAGGGGTGGCCTGATTGGTAAGTGCAGACAGGTGACAGCACAACAGACATTCCTCTAATACTACTTCCTATGTGATTAAAAAACCGGATGGTGTAGCACCATCTTGTGGTTAAAAACCGGTAATGCTAATTATTTCATATTTACTGGCTGGTTTTGGCGTGGCTCAGAGGCTTGATGCAACATATCAATTTAAGCAAAATCAACAAACATCTAGCGGTATGGTGGAATCACTTTAAGCCGATTTCATCATTTAATGTAAATATTGCTGCCATAGTTTGACTTCATTTACCGGGCATCATAACGATTACTCCCAAAGTTAAATCGGATAGACATAACACAGAGTATTAGAAGTTAAATAGACTTCATAGGGGAGTCGTGGATCAAAATGGAGTTCGGGTTAAACCAAGGACAGACATTTTTTGCATATAGGGGAAGGAGATTTAACCGTATCATTTAGAATAATTCATAAGAAAGAACTGTATAGGTAGAGTTCACTCATCAATCCATTAAAGGGGGGGAAAAAAAAAATTATTTAATGATGCTGTTTGTAGGCATCGTTAAGTACTATTGAGAGGACTTTCAACATTATTTTCCCTAAATGGAAGGAACTGATTCCAATAATAGTATAAAATAAGGTAAGTCGACCAAGACAGTTATAGCATACAATCCAAGAAAGTGGGAAGGGCCCACACAAAGTAAAGGACATAATGTATAGTCCAACTTGGTTAACGTGCAGCTAGAATGATGTCACATGCAGAAACCAGTTACATAGTAAAGTGGTCATATTCCCTATTTTATTTATACTATATTAGAACTCTATTCTCCTATAATTGGATTTACCCATACACCTATTTCCTATCATAAAATACCAATTTCTCTAACCGAGCCAAGTCCACCTAACCTTCAGCAGTCCCTTGATTTATGGTTCCAAAAAGACACGGAGGCTCATCTCAGTATTCAGGCCTAGTGGAACTAAAGTCTGGAGTCTAAATATCCAGGCTTTCTCCTCTTTTAACAGGACTTTATCAAAGTCTCCTCTCCTGGAGGATATCTTAAGGGCCCAAAAGCCTATTACCTTCAGGCCTGAAGGATCACTATTATGCTTCTCGGCAAAGTGTGTGCCGATGGGAGTATCTTCTTTGAGACGCACACTTTTGAGGTGTTCTCCTATTCTAATGCTGTAGCTGTAGAGTCCCAATAATCACTATCCACATGAGTTCAGGAATGACATGCATTGTCTTTGATTTATATATTCCACTGGTTTATCCATTTTTTTGAAATTCGATTTCCAGAACTCCAACTATATCAAGTGATCTGGTTCAGAAGCAGCCTGCTGACTTATCAGGCTTATATCATATGAAATTTTCGAACTGCACTGTGATGATACCTGTAGTTGAAGTGACCTAGTCATATCTTTGTGGTGCAATTTTTGCAATTGTGGCATGCCGACCAACAGACCCATAACAGAGCAGCATCCATAGATTCCGATTAGGAACGTATGCAGCCTGTATGCAACTCTGTTGGTCAGATCTTCTGGTGTGAATGTGTGGCCGGCCTTGTGTGTGTGAGTCATTGTTTCATGTTGATTGTCTTGTTTGTTGTTTATCTTCACCATTGAACCTTTTTATGTACTGTACATTGTTTCCCCCACAAGGGGTAATTTTAGACAATGTGTCTTTTTGCTCTTCAATAAAGATTTTTCAAAATTTACACAGTTGGTGTGAGCATCCCTTTATGCAGCCGTTCTAGGGGGTTGCTCTTTAGCCCCCATCCCTTCTGACTTTGTCTCTGCAAATTGTAGCCTCAGTTTCCTGTTCTTAGCTGACAGGAATGACACCCGATGTTATCTTCTGCTGCTGCAGCCCATCTGCTTCAAGGTTCAATGTGTTGTGCATTCAGAGATGGCATTCTGCATATCTTGGATGTAACGTGTTGTTATTTGAGTTACCGTTGCCTTTCTATCATTTCAAACCAATCTGCCCATTCTCCTCTGACCTCTGACATCAACAAGGCATTTCTGTCCATACAACTGCCGCACACAGGATATTTTCTCTTTTTTGGACCATTCTCTGTAAACCCCAGAGATGGCTGTGTGTGAAGATTCCAGTAGATCAGAAGTTTTTGAAATACTCAGACCAGCCCTTCTGGCACCAACAACCAAGCCACATTTAAAGTTACTTAACCACTTCAGCCCTGGAAGGTTTTTACCCCCTTCCTGACCAGTCCCTATTTTGCGATTCGGCACTGTGATATTTTAACGGACAATTGCGCGGTCGTGCAACGCTATACCCAAATGGAATTGATATCCTTATTTTCCCACAAATAGAGCTTTCTTTTGCTGGTATTTGATCACCTCTACGGTTTTTATTATTTGCGCTATAAACAAAAAAAGAGTGACAATTGTGGAAAAAAAAACATTATTTTTCAGATTCTGCTATAGGACATTCCCCAAAAAAAAATTAAAAATCTATTTTTTTTTTACATTTATGCCAATTTGTTTTCGCTACATATTTTTGGTAAAAAAAAAATCGCAATAAGCGTATTTTGATTGGTTTGCGCCAAAGTTATTGTGTCTACTAACTACGGGAAAGATTTATGTAATTTTTATTGTTTTTTTTTTTTACTAGTAATGGCGGTGATCTGCGATTTTTAGCGGGACTGCGACATTGCGACGGACAGATCGGACCCCTAACTGACATTTTTGACACTTTTTGGGGACCAGTGACACTAATACAGTAATCAGTGCTAAATAATATGCACTGTTACTGTATAAATGACACTGGCGGGGAAGGGGTTAATACTGGGGATGATTAAAGGGATTAAATGTATGCCTGTGTGCTTACTCACTGTGTGTGAGTGTGTGTGGGGGGGGGGGGGTTCTGTGACAGGCACAGGCAGATCGCAGTTTAAGCTTAGCTGAAACTGCTAATCTTTCCCTGCCTGTCTGAGAGAAGATCCGCCTGCTTTTTTTACATAAGCAGGCAGGTCTTCTCTCCGTTTCCAGGACGATCGTGGGCACACGGCGCTGAGACCACATGCACTCCAGTCACTACATGACTGGACGGAGGGGAGCTGCTCTGCCACAGTAATATTACTGTGGGCGGTTGGCAAGTGGTTAAATCCCCTTTCTTCCCCATTCTGATGCTCAGGTTGAACTTCTGCAAGTCCTTTTTACCACATTTAGATGCCTAAATGCATTGAGTTGCTGCCATCTGATTGGCTGATAAGCAATTTGTGTTATCAGCTTATCTGCAGATTTTCCCCACTGTCAGAATGCTCCTTTCTTGATTTAATTTACCACGTCATCATAAAGCATGCCCTCTGATATCTACTGTCATTTAAAGTTGAGTGGACCTGATGAAGAACTGATACAGGAGTTGGAACTGAGAAAAGAGCTGGAAGTTGGCCTCGGAATCTGCAGCAACCAATGGGAGTAGCAGCTAAGAGGAGTTATAGAAGGAAGATTTATGAAGACAGGGGACAGAGTAGTGAAATCAGCATTCTGATGGGGGAGAAGATGCAGCAAGCATTCTGTGGGATGGGCGCCGCAAGAGATGACAAGGAGAGGTCTGTTTTGTCAGGGGAGGAGGATGGCCAGAAGAAGATTGTTCAGAATGCTGGGAAATCACAGCTCTTACTGCATGGGGATGATTTGGGGGAGCAGGAAGCAGACTTTGTGAGAGAGAAGGAACATAAGGATAGATGTGCAGGCATTTGTGGAGAAGTTAGATTTGCACTACATTAAGAAGTCCTCAGGAGGACTTCCTAACATTGTGACTGTTTTGTGTCTAATTTCAGAATCAAAGCGTAGTTGCAGCATTCATTTAAGTGTGTAAAAATGTGCCTTGTTTCTAATTGTATGCAGTAGGTCGCATGTAATAACTAAATAATGGAAAACAACTGCAGCAATAAAGGAACTTTGATGCAAATTTGGTAAAAGTCAGTTGGGTTTCATTAGCATATTATTTAAAGACGTGACGGTAAGAAAAATTTCACAAGCACTTTGATAAATGTCCTCCACTGGACTTTCCTTTTCATTAAACCACTTACAGCTTTTTTGCCCATTAATATTGTTGACAACCTACTAACATTGGTACATTGTGACTGAGCAGTGATTATACATTTCAAATCTTAAAATGACATAGATTGTCTAAACAAAACTTTTAAAACATGTAGGATTACCGAGTAGGATGTATCATAATCATGGAAGGTGTGCCAGTGAACGTAATCCTTCCATTTAACTGCTCTAGTGGGAGATACCTAAATTACAAATCCCTAAATGAAGTCAGCAATATATATGTGGATACCAACATAAATAGTTAACTATAACATTTAGCTGATATATCCACTACATAAATGGAATGCATCTCCCTAATTTAGGGTGGGAAAGATGAAATAGTAAAAATATACCAATGATAGATAGAATTACCTGGTAACTAAAAAAATATATGGTGCCTGGAAAATTAATCTGTAAGGTGAAATTAGTAAATTGTTAAAGGAATACGGAACCTGAAATTAAATGGAAAAGTCCTCCATTTGATGTTGACCTGATGAACCAAGCTTTAACAAATAAACATGCAGGAAATTAGTAATCTGTAAAAAAGAATTTAAAATGTATATATCTATATTAAGGCCCTGGGGGTGGAGTGGAACCCATAAATTCATTGAGTCTCCATTTGTGAGACTTTTTTTGTCATATCTTTACCTGTCCATTTGGGGCAAACCTTATCTCTTCCTCTTTTTTATGTTGTCTATATGTTCTCCCAGCATGTTCTGATGGTGAACCGAGAGATGTCATATACCTTCCCTGTGACTGCAGAAGAAAACCTGTCTATTGTATTGCCTTTGTCTCTAACAGTTTTGCATGCCTTACACCTCTTACATCTATAAAAACCCGTAAAGTCTGGGATGGTAGGGGGACTCTTGGGTGGTTTGGTCTTGTTTTTGGCCAACATGTTTCGTAGCCCTGGTGTCCTCCTGTAAATAAACTTGAGCTTATTTGGGAGAATGTTCTTCAAAGTGTGATCTTTTAATAATATGTGCCAGTAATGTTTGATGTTTATTTCTACTTCTTTGTATTGGAGGTTGAAACCGGTTACAAACAAGGTTGCACTGGTCCCCTGGTGTTTCCCTGGGTTTTGGTGCTAGCAGGGTGTCCCTATCTAAGTTTCTTACCAGTTCTTCGGTGTGTCTCAATTGTTGTTTGTTGTATCCTTTTTCTAGAACCTTTTAATCAACATATCAGTTTGTGCTAGATAATCATCCTCTCTCGCACAATTCCTTTTTATTGTTAGGAACTGGCCCTTCAGGATTGCTTTTACCTAATTGGGGTGGTGGCAACTATGGGCTGAGATGTACCCATTACAGTCAGTTTCTTTAAAATGGTTGTGAGTCCCTAGTGCTGTTCCTGATTTGTAAATTTTCGAGTCTAAAAATTGTATAAATGATTCATACCAGGTACTGGTAAATTGTATGTTATATATGAGATAGAAACTCCTCTAGTGCACCTTACGGTCCCTTCCAAATGACAAAAATGTCATCTATATACCGTAAGTATAATTTGAGTTGTGACCACTGGTTGGTGAAAATCTGCTCTTCCTCCCATCTATGTAGAAAGATATTGGACATGCTAGGTGCATACCTGGCCCCCATTGCTATGCCTTTGATATGATTATAGAAATCCACTGAGTACCAAAAGTAGTTGTTAGTCATGGCCATATCCAGGATTTCAACCAAGTACTCTACTTGGGGGGCAGTGAGGTCTGAATGTTTATTTAGGGCCCATAGTGTGGCATTAAGGGCATTATGTTGTCCGATGTTGGTATATAGGGATTAGATAGCCACCACAGCTAGTAACGTATGATCCCCTACCTTGATATCTTTAATTATGTTGATGAGTTGTTTGCAATCTTTCAGATAGCCTTTGCCCTTCGTTGATACCAGTTTGGAGAAAATTGTCAATATATTCCCCTAGTCTAGAATAAAGGGAATCTATGTCACTGACTAAAGATCTACTTAAAGCGCTCTTGTTTTTATGTATTATGGGGACTTGGTAGATCACTGGAATTTGTGGAACTTTCGAAAGGAGGTATTTGGCCTCTTTCCTATTCAATATTCCTATTTTGACCCCTTTCTTATTATTTTCCTCAAAGAGGATTTTAATTTAGTTGTTGGTCCCCCAGACATTTTTTGTAGGTAGTGGAATCCTGTAAAATGATCTGCATCTCCGCAGTGTACTCCTGAGTGAGGATTACCAGGCCCCCACTTTATCTGTCGGTCTGATCACTATCTGTTTGTTTTCTTCCAGCTTTTTAATGGCCTCTCTGGTCTGTTTAACATTTAATTTTCTTTTATTGGAGATATTCTTAATCTCCTCCTGTACCATATGTTTAAAGTTTAAACTAGTAGGAGGAGTTCTCGGGGTTAAAGGCTGATTTGTTCCTTAGTTCAGTGTGGGTGTATGTGGATTGGGTCGCATTTTTTCCAACTGGGATGTTCCTTAAAGAGCTTTTTTAACTTAAAATTTTCTGGAATTTTTTCCAGGTCGATATAGGTCAAAATTTATCTAAAAAAATTACCAGGTGCATAGTTCAAAATCTCACTGAGAACCATAAGTGCCTCCTTAGTGAAGGAGATCTCTGTGAGGTTGAATATGCCTGCTGTTAGGTCTCTCTTTAACTTTTCTTTTTTCCCCCCTCTGCGGCCTCTCCTCTGCTTTCTCCTGTAGGGTGGATAGTCAGAACGGGATAGTGGTGTCTACCCCTCTGATGATGTCCTGACTGCGCAATCTTGAAAGGTTCTCTCCGCTCCCTCCATTCTCCCCCTTGTGTGTTGTAAGGTCTATATGGGGGTCTGCCCCTCCCTCTGCCCCTACCTCTAAAGTTTCCCCTTTGGTTTCCTCTACAGGGTCTCGATGAAGGAATAGTCCTTTCATACCCCAGTATATTTAATTATATATTAATGGACAGGGCATGGCATTCATTTTTTTTCTATCTTAAAGCAGAACAAGCTCACAGTCTGTTTAAAAGAAGACTTCAGTTTCATTTTAATTTCAGCTTTACAAAGGTACTTCCCTGAACAAATTTTTTCAATGCTGCTATGTGTAATGTAGATCAACACGATTTGCTTATATTTTGCATTTGCCCCCTCCCCTCAATCAAGATGGTAATATTTTTGTTTTTTTATACAGTCATTCTGTTTTTAATAAATACATTATTTTAATTTCAGTAACATTATCATTGGATATCTGTGGCTCAGGCAGATTATGGGTGATGGAAGGAGAATGTTGGATGCGGTTGATAGCTTTCTTAAAGATATACAACACCCTGAGCTCACAGTGTGCAGTGCAATTAGAGTAAACAATTTCAGTACAGGAGAGGAACCTGTAAAACTGTGCAATACTGAAGGTAAGTCTAAAGTTTTAATATGTTTTTGAAATGTATAATGAAAACGGAAATATTCTATGATATTTTCAGAAATATACATCGAGCAGACAAAACGTTACACGATAAATCATCTGATTGCTGTTTTTATAACAGATTGTCCTGTTTTAAAGCAAGCTTGAACATTTTTCAGAAAAATATAATCCTCAGCTATAGTGAAAACAATTAAAATAAAACTGTAATCAATTTCTCTTGTGAGGCACGCAGTGAGATTCAATAAAAATGACAGAGAATATTCCCATAGGATGATGGTCTAAGGATTAATTTTTCATCTATTCAGTCAGCTCTTACTTATTGGATCATATACTTACTTTACACTGACTGCAAGAGAAAGACAATATTATAGGTATGAGATTCATCACATAGTAACTGGTTATTCTGAAAATTCTGAACATTATGTTGTAATCATGCCATATGCAAGTTCACTATTTTCATCCATATTAACTGCACTGAGTAAAAGAGCATGTGAAAGACTTGTTACTGCAACTTACAGTATGTAGTTCAGTGTTTTCATTGATCATACCATAAAACAGTAGAACTACTGACCTCCTAACCACTAACTAGAGAGAGTGGGATGATTAAAGGTGATGCCTCCAAACTGTCATCTTATTTAACTTGTATGCTCCCATTCCTTTAGGCTTTCAGTATAAATAATCTATTTATGCTCTCCAAGATTCTGCTGATCTGTGCTTCTCTAAAATCACACCACTCCACCAAGTGACATATAACAGAGTTTTTTTTTTACTCATTATCAGAGTGAATAAGCTAAATACTGAGCCACGCAGAAACAGAAATTATAGTACCACCTATGATACGTAGAATATTGTTAAAAGTATATTTATGCTAAAAATGTAGATCTCATATTCCTTTTTCTTTTTTCATTTAATTCATCTAATTTAAATTATTTCTAGCCTAATCATAATAATCTTTATGATCTTGAAGTTTGTAGACTTACTTTTTGAAAAATAAAACTTATTTACTGCCTTGCATTCTGTGAATATGCATTGCTACAGAGCTGCTAAGGGGGAGAGGAGAAGCCGCAAAGTGTGCAGAGAGATTTTTTTCAAATAAGCTTATACTGGATTGTATTTTTTTAATACAATGCCGATCTCATAAATTAAAGTGTATCCTGGACCATTGAGCTCCTTCAAGTAGCTATGCTTTATTAGATATGACTTAAGAGTTATCCACCCAGAGTATAGTACTATTACTCAAGATGTTAACATCCAGTATGCTCAAAATGAACACACTGTGGGGGTGTGGCGTCTGAGCTCCAAGATGCATGTGTAGGAGAGGAGTTCCGCCTGACCACCCGGACTATCAGTCTTCAGAGGAGCCTACGGCCATCCATCCCGCTCCATCCATAGCCCCTGAACATTGGGCTCACCCCACTATGCCGTGCCACAAGCAGGAGCTGCCGGGTTCAGCCCCGCAAGCTGACCTGCTTCTTCCCCACAGTATCACGGCGCTAGTCCCAAGATGGCGGCGGCCCGCGAGCGGCGGGTCCGACCGTGGCCTACCTTCATCTGGATCCATCCGCTGCCTCTGCAACACCCGGAGACCCCCCAAGAAGCGGATCATCTTCTGGGGCATCAACTCCTTCTACTAGGAGTCCAGAAAAGTCCTGCCAGTGCACAGGATTGCATGAGGGGGATCCCTGGTCTCCTGCCATGGAGGTGAGTGAGGCCCTGTCACCAAGCACTGCCACCAGGGACAGAGCAGACCCTATTGCAGGCTTTCCCACCACTGGGCAACCTATCTCAGACATAGTCCTGAAGGACATGCTCATCTTCCTCAGAGACTCCCTTCATCAAGACCTAGTGGCTTCAGTCTCTCACTGCCGCAAGGAGGTGCATGAATTGGGGACTAGAGTAGATCGGGTGGAAAATGCACTCACAGATTACTACAGCTCTTTTAACACCCTAGTGGATGCCCATAGCGCTCACAGTAATGACACACTGTGTATAAAAGACAAACTGGCTGATCTAGAGGACCGCTCCTATAGAAATAATCTAAAATTGAGGGGTATCCCAGAGTCTGTTATACCGTTGCAGGTTCCGCAGTATGCCAAAGATATGTTCCTTGCCCTATTACCAAATTCCACAGACCTGGAGCTTACTGTGGACAGGATTCATAGGATCCTCAAACCTTCATTCTTAGCGGATGAGGTCCCTAGAGATGTCTTACTGAGGGTCCACTACTTTAAGACCAAAGAAGCACTGTTTATACAATTCCACAAACAAGATCAGCGCCCCCCAGCTTATGCCTCCATACAAATCCTGCCTGATCTATCACACCATACCCTGCAGCGACGGCGGAATCTGGCTACCATAACGAAGGCCCTGCGTAACCACCAAATTCCGCACAAGTGGAAGTACCCGGCTATGCTGGTGGTCACCCAAAATGGCACTACATCAAATATCTCCTCGCTGAAAGAAGGGATCCACCTCCTGTGCCAATGAGGGAATAATCCCCGAAAAACCCTCAGAGCCGTCTCCTGCCCGCTCGGGCCTTAGAGTCAATGCCCACCATGACTGGCAAGTTGTAACCAGTAAACGCTCCTCACAGAAACAGCGTCATAAGGCCAACGCTCCAGATCCGCTACAACTACCCACATAGTCCGGGTTTGTCTTCAGTGGTTATTCCACTATACCCCAAGCTCATAAGGACATTAACTATGTTCCCGGTACCGTTCATGGTCCCTTTTTTATCCCGCTTCTCTTCCCCTTGTTTTTGTTTTCCTCACAGGTCTCGCAACAGTGTAACCGCTTGTTTACTGGACCACGAAAGATCACCCGCTCAAGCACCACCGGTTACCACTCCTACCTCACTACTGGATTGCTGCAGTGTCAACTGACTGTTGTCCACTCATGGTCGCGTAAGTTCATACGTTTCCTAGCACACTCCTCAGACTTGTTCTTACCATGACCATCACCTGCATATCTCTGAACACTAAAGGGTTAAATCACCTGGCCAAAAGATGCTCATTGTGGAGGGAAGCCCTCACGCACAATGCAGATATACTCTGCGAGCAGGAGACCCACTTTGATAATTCAAAGACTCCCAGCTGCTCCCACAACAGCTTTCCTCATGTTTTTCTATCCAGCTCAGACAAGAATGTGAGAGGGGTGCTCCTTGCTTTGAGAGATACTGTCCATTTTCTACTCAAGCAATCCCAATTGGATAGCAATGGCTGCTACATCATCTTGACTTGTGACCTGAACTCCCGTCCCTATACTATTGTGTCACTATACGCCCCTAATTCTCACCAGTCCCATTTTCTAAAACTGCTCTTAAAGAAAGTGAGCCAAGTCAGATACAGCCAAGTTCTTATATGTGGAGATTTCAATGTGGTACCTCATCCGGTCCTGGCTTTCTCTAAGGCTGGGTCCAGACATGGCCCTTGTCTGCACAATCTGCTCCACCAAGAGGACCTCTATGACATCTGGCGATGCCAACTCTCCAACGAGCGCAATTACATGTTTTTGTCTCTTGTTAATGCAAAAATATGACATGTACCTGAGATGGCTTAAACTCCAAACATACGCAAATGCCAATAGGACAAGGAAATATTTGGCCAGTAGGCTAAAAGCTGTCACGACCAAAACAAAAATTGGGCACTTGATCCACCCCACCTCTAAAGAAAAAATCCTCAACCCTCAAGCAATCGCAGACCAATTTGCTGACTATTACAGTGATTTATACAACCTAAAACATGACAGTCATACCGTCCAACCGACTGAGGAAAAGATCCTCGTCTTCCTAGATAGGTTAAACCTGCCAGCACTCACCGAAGCTCAACTACTTACATTAAATTCCCCTATCACTGAACAAGAGGTTAGCAGAATTATAGTGTCTCTTCCAAACGGCAAATCTCCGGGCCCAGATGGGCTACCCAATGAATACTACTAAGTCTATCTTGAAACCATTGTTGCCCTATTTTCCCCTTGTGTACAACCGAGCGGCTGTCTCCTCCACATTCCCCAGAGAAATGCTTCAGGCATATGCGGTCACGCTCCCCAAACCTGGAAAAGAACCCACCACTTCAGCTAATTTTAACTCCGATGTGAAAATTTATGCCAAACTTTTGTTGACCAGATAAGCTACTATTATCCCCTCTTTAATTAAACATGACCATCTGGGCATTGTGCGAGGGAGACAGCCCTCGGATGCTCCCCGAAGGATTCTCAACCTGATTCACCATGCTGGGTTCAGTCGAAACTCCTTCTCTGCTGTTGTCCATCGATGCAGAGAAGGCATTCGATAGGGTGGAATGGCATTACATGTCAGAAGTTTTGAAAAATTTGGATTTAGGGGTGCTATCAAATCAACCATCATGGCCCTATACTCTTGCCCATCTGCCCAGGTGTACACGCCGGGTCTCCTCTCCAAACCCTTCCAGATTTCTAATGGTACCCGGCAGGGTTGCCCACTCTCACCCACAATTTTCAATTCAATGATTGAACCACTTGAGGAGACCATTCGCCAACACCCTCAAATCACAGGGTTCCAGGTGGGAGATGAGAATCACATAGTCAACCTCTTTGACTGATTCTCTTCTTAACTGAAAAGAAACGCTTGCTTCCTCAAGTTCTGCAAACACTGCAACTTTTTGGCTCTCCTTCTACAAAGTAAACTTCTCCAAATCCCTCATCTTGAATATTGGGGTAGACCCTGCGCCTGTAACCCTCCTCCAACGTACCCTGCCCTTTACCTGGGCGAAGGACAGCATCCCCTACCTAGGCATCACTCTCATCTCAAACCTTGGGACACTCGTACAGGCTAATTATGAACCCCTGCTTCGCAACATTCATACCCAATTGACAACATGGTCCACAAAATGCCTCTCCTGGACTGGTAGACTGGCGGCCTACAAGATGTCCATACTCCCGCAAATTATTACCACTTTAGAGTGCTCCCCATGCCACTTCCACAACGTTGCGTTAACCTGCTCACAAGCTCCTTATCCAAATTTCTGTGGACACACAAAAAACCGAGATGTGCACGCAAATTCCTCATAGCTCACAAATTTGTAGGGGGGATGGGTCTCCCTGACCTCAACGATTATAAATGGGCAGCGATCCTAGACCAATTGCAACACTGGTTTCATACACAAGACAGACCGTGCTGGGCGTATCTAGAAGAGGTACTGACAGTGACCCCAGACTTAATATCGCTCCTGTACATGGACTCGTTGAGGCCTAGGGACATCATATCTCTCTCCCCAACTGTAAGAGCATACATACTTGCATGATGCCACCTCCTCCGTAACTCTGTAACTGAACTCTCCATTGCCACCCCTCCAATCCCGGTCCAAGCTTTATCCTCGTGGATGCCTCTCCTATATACTAAACCCCTTCTAGCACATGGCATCATCTATGTACAAGACTTCTTAGACAAGGATAAGCCCCTCACTTGGACGGAAATGAGAAACAGGTTCTCCTTGCCACCATCTCTATTCTTCTCCTGCTACTGCATTTCACAATTCCTCTCCGCAAACCCTATACCCTCTTTACATATCCCATCTGCAGCATGGAAATTCTTTACTAGGGAGTCCCAGACCAGAGAGGGCATTTCCCTCTTTTATAACCTATTACAGTACAAATCTAAACCTCTTAAGTCAGTACCAATACATAAATGAGAAGAGGACCTTGGTACCACTTACACCTGGGCAGAATTAAAAATGGCGATCTGGTCTCACTATCGCTTTTCCAAATGCACTGGCCACTAAGAAATGATGCTTAAACTCCTGCACAAATGGCATTATACACAGTATAAACCGTCTAAATTCTCACCTCAAAACTCCACACTTTGTTGGCATCAATGCGGGCAGATTGGCACTCTCCCACACATTATGTGGGGGTGTCCTAATTTGTCTAGCTACTGGAATAAGATTTTCCAAACGATATCCTCCCTCACGGGAATAATCAAGTCACCCGATGTGGGCTTAGCACTATTCAACTTGGGCCTAAATCAATTCCCACCGCAAGCGAGACAGGTGGTATGTCACATACTGCTGGCTGCACGCAACAACATTCTCAAAAATGTGGGATCCCAGAACTCTCTAAAACCTATCTGATGTCAATATCTTAGTGAACGGCGACTATACCTTTGATCGTTTATTGGCTATCAACCAAGGGACATGTAAATCCTTTGGCGATCGCTGGACTCTGTGGCTGACCTCTAATAGTCTTACCAAACTTTGTTAAATGTATTCTTAAATTGTCTTCATGGGCATCGGTGGGGGTGTGTGCCTTCCGTCTCCTGCACAGCTTGTACCCAGATGGGATGCGGGGTGCAGGAGGCGTAGACCCAGCCGGTCCGCCTTTCTTCGACTTTTAATCCCATGTCAAAACAGCACTGTCTTTTACATATTATGGCATTTGCTACTTGTACCTGTGAACTTGTTCAGTACCATTGCCTGTTGCAGTGGTTTTCTTTTCTGTTTGCTTTTGAAAACTAATAAAAATGTATTGATGAAAAAAAAATGAACACACTGTGGCTGATTTAGTAAAGTAAAGCATGTTTATTTTACAAAATATTTTTTTTTACTTTTCACAATTGGCTGTATTTACTTTTTTACACTGGATGAGCATATGCAAAACCTCCACACTGGAATTCATTCAGCAAAAGTAGTGTGAGGCAATGCAAACATTGTGATGTGGATTCAATGATATTACTTAGAGTTGTTGGGCACTGGCAAATGGCAGGAAAATGAAGTTTGGGGAGGTAACTAGAATAATAGGCAAGAATTCACTTGCAGCATGAGCCCCAAACTCCTCACACTGGTTCACCCCTAAAAATGTGGTTGGAGCTTGTTCTTGCCTGTTGCTTCTGCCTACTGCAAGGCTGACACTCTTTGCCCTTCCCCTGCCTTTAACCTTTTCTCTTCCTGACATTTTTAGTATATGAGGGTGAGGATACATGATTCTTCCTAACATTCAAAGCAGACCTTCAGTTGTTTTTCCATCTTTCCATCTATTAAATCCTCTGCCCTTGTTTTAACTTTGGATAGTACTTTTTTTTTCTGCCACTTAATGCCTTATCTAGCCCACTTCCTCTTTCTTGTCTGGTAAAAAGCCTAGGCTAATGACAACATGCACAGCTCTCTCTCTCATGAGAGTTTGCCAGCAAGGGAGGAGGGTGAGTCATAGGAGAGCCAATGAGAAGAGCTGCAAAGCTGGAGGGGGCTGAATGAGGGTGGAGATAATGAGAGACTGCAGTGGCAGAGATCCATGATGAGAAATGGGCAGGCAAGCAATGGTGTGAGTGTGTCTGTCTGTCTGTATATACAGTGGGTACGGAAAGTATTCAGACCCCCTTAAATTTTTCACTCTTTGTTATATTGCAGCCATTTGCTAAAATCATTTAAGTTCATTCTTCTTCCTCATGAATGTACACATAGCACCCCATACTGACAGAAAAACACAGAATTGTTGACATTGTTGCAGATTTATTAAAAAAGAAAAACTGAAATATCACATTGTCCTAAGTATTCAGACCCTTTGCTCAGTATTTAGTAGAAGCCCCCTTTTGATCTAATACAGTCAGGAGTCTTTTTGGGAAAGATGCAACAAGTCTTTCACACCTAGATTTGGGGATCCTCTGCCATTCCTCCTTGCAGATCCTCTCCAGTTCTGTCAGGTTGGATGGTAAACGTTGGTGGACAGCCATTTTTAGGTCTCTCCAGAGATGCTCAATTGGGTTTAAGTCAGGGCTCTGGCTGGGCCATTCAAGAACAGTCACGGAGTTGTTGTGAAGCCACTCCTTCATTATTTTAGCTGTGTGCTTAGGGTCATTGTCTTGTTGGAAGTTAAACCTTCGGCCCAGTCTGAGGTCCAGAGCACTCTGGAGAAGGTTTTTGTCCAGGATATCCCTGTACTTGGCCGCATTCATCTTTCCCTCAATTGCAACCAGTCGTCCTGTCCCTGCAGTTGAAAAACACCCCCACAGCATGATGCTGCCACCACCATGCTTCACTGTTGGGACTGTATTGGACAGGTGATGAGCAGTGCCTGGTTTTCTCCACACATACCGCTTAGAATTAAGGCCAAAAAGTTCTATTTTGGTCTCATCAGACCAGAGAATCTTATTTCTCACCATCTTGGAGTCCTTCAGGTGTTTTTTTTAGTAAACTCCATGCAGGCTTTCATGTGTCTTACACTGAGGAGAGGCTTCCGTCGGGCCACTCTGCCATAAATCCCCGACTGGTGGAGGGCTGCAGTGATGGTTGACTTTCTACAACTTTCTCCCATCTCCTGACTGCATCTCTGGAGCTCAGCCACAGTGATCTTTGGATTCTTCTTTACCTCTCTCACCAAGGCTCTTCTCCCCCGATAGCTCAGTTTGGCCGGACGGCCAGCTCTAGGAAGGGTTCTGGTCGTCCCAAACATCTTCCATTTGAGGATTATGGAGGCCACTGTGCTCTTAGGAACCTTAAGTGCAGCAGAAATCTTTTTGTAAGCTTGGCCAGATCTGTGCCTTGCCACAATTCTGTCTCTGAGCTCTTCAGGCAGTTCCTTTGACCTCATGATTCTCATTTGCTCTGACATGCATTGTGATCTGGAAGGTCTTATATAGACAGGTGTGTGGCTTTCCTAATCAAGTCCAATCAGTATAATCAAACACAGCTGGACTCAAATGAAGGTGTAGAACCATCTCAAGGATGATCAGAAGAAATGGAAAGCACCTGAGTTAAATATATGAGTGTCACAGCAAAGGGTCTGAATACTTAGGACCATGTGATATTTCAGTTTTTCTTTTTTAATAAATCTGCAACAATGTCAACAATTCTGTGTTTTTCCATCAATATGGGGAGCTGTGTGTACATTCATGAGGAAGAAGAATGAACTTAAATGATTTTAGCAAATGGCTGCCATATAACAAAGAGTGAAAAATTTAAGGGGGTCTGAATACTTTCCGTACCCACTGTATGTGTGTGTGTGTGTGTATATATATATATATATATATATATATATATATATATATATATATATATATATATATATACATATATATGTGAGTGTGTGTGTATGCGCATGTGCATGTTCATCTGTGTGTCTGCGTAAATGCAGGAAGTGGACAGGCAGCGGCTTCAGCTGCCCACAGTTAAAATGGCTGCAGCCAGACTTAGTGGAGGGAGATTTCTGCAGCAGATTTGGTAAGTACAAAATCACAGTTTATATAAAATATTATGCAAAGAGGTTGGAGGGAAGCTTCAGAATGGCAAATATGTTTTTTTTTACAAATTATGTGAGCAGACTGCAGTTTCTCTTTAATTAAATAGGAAGAGAATTGCAGCTGGCAAGACTGAAACTATGTGCAATAATACTACACAATAGCCACACAAAAAAAACAAAACGTGTTAGTACATAGACTAATCACACAATGATCATATGATGATCTCAAAGTGGTACAAGGTACACTGCCCCTCTGAAGGCTTTAGTAACAGCAGCCTGAACAAGTGCCCACTGTAGTGCTGCTCTATCTCTATAATTATATAAAATTAGTAGCTGTTCTTATTATCAATCAAGATAATATACTGACTGCTGTCATGCTGGGGACACAGAAGAGCACACCGCTAAACCACTTAAGCCCCAGGCCTATTTCTGACACTTTTTGTTTACAAGTTAAAATCAGTATTTTTTTCCTAGAAAACTACTTAGAACCCCCAAATATTATATATATTTTTTTAGCAAAGACTCTGGAGAATAAAATGGCGGTCATTGCAATATTATTTGTCACGCGGTATTTGTGCAGCGGTCTTTAAAACGCAATTTTTTTAGGAAAAAATATGAAAAATCACGTTTCACTGCATTTAAAACAACTAAACAGTAACATTTGCCCATTTTTTTGTATATTGTGAAAGATGATGTCACGCCGAGTAAATAGATACCCAACATGTTACGTTTTAAAATTGTGCACAGCCGTGGAATGGCGACAAACTACGGTCAATAGAAATCTCAATAGGCGAAGCTTTAAAACTTTATAATGGTTACCAGTTTAGAGTTAGAGCGCAGATCTTTTTTTTTAACTATTGCTCACGCTCTGGCGATCACGGCAATACCTCACATGTGTGGTTTGAACAGCGATTTAATTTGCGGCTCGACTTCCGTATACGTTTTCTTTCGTGTGCGAGCTAAGGGTGACGGGGCGGCTAATTTTTTTTTTCCTATTTATTTTTATTTTTTTTAACTTTATCACAGGTTTTGTAAAAAAGAAAAAATCTGATCACTTTTATTGCTGTCACAAGCAATGTAAACATCCATTGTGACACCAATATGCAGTGACAGGTACTCTTTATGGAGGGATCAAGGGTCTAAAGACCCTCGACCCCTCCACTACACTTCCATTTATTCAAAACGCCGAAAATGGCATTTTTGAATACAGTCGTTTTTAAATCTGCCGCCTTTTGCAGCAGAGTAACCCGGACGCGATGTCATGGACGCCGCCTCCGGGTTACGTCATCGGAGACCCGATCAAAGCCGCTTCCATATTACAATATGGCTTGTGTTGCAATTCAATACGCTTTATTTGCTATTTTTTCCCCCACGAAAGTGGAGTTGCCCTTTAAAGTTGTTTAACCAGTTCTGGACCACCCCATAACAGGTATACTGCTACAGGATGGCCCTCCTGTGCAGAATTACTCACAGCAGAATCCGATCTAAGGGTGCATGGCAATGGATGTCTGATGGCACCTTCCAATTGTCAGGCAGAGACAAAGAACAGAGCTCCGTCTATTTAATCAAGGCCGGGCTCCATTCTGACGGGGGGGGGGGGGGGGAAGCAATAGATTTTCTTTCCCTGCAAAGCATAAATATCCAACACTTTTCTTGGTAAAAGCAGCACATACAGTATGCATAAACACTGACTAGACACACAGTTAACCCTTTAATTGCCCTAGATGTTTAACCTCTTCCCAGCCAGTGGTATTAATACAGTGGCAGTGCATATTTTTAGCGTCACTGGTTCCCACAATGTGTCAAAAGTGTCAGTGTGTCAAATAGTGTCCGATTGTCCACCACAATATTGTAATCCCCATATAGATCGCTACCATTACTAGTATAAAAAAATAACATTTTGTGTATACTGTATATAATTGTTTGTAGATGCTATAACTTGTGCGCAAACCAATCAATAGACACTTATTGTGCTTTCTTTACCAAAAATATTGTGATTTCTTTAACAAAAATACATATTGGTCTATGTTTATGAAGAAATTCGATTTTTTTTATTTTTTTTTACTAAAAACGTTTTATTGCAAAAAGTAAAAAAAAAATATATATATATTTATATATATATATATATATATATATATATTTTTTTTTTTTTTTTTTACTTTTTGCTATCGAATCGAATTACTGCGTTATTTCAACTGACAATTGCGTGGTCATGCAACACTGTACATATATATTTATTTATTTATTTATTTTTTCAAAATTGTCAGATTTTGAAAAAAAACACAGTGATGATTAAATATCACCAAATGAAAGCTCTATTTGTGGGAACAAATGTGACATAAATTTTATTTCGGTACAGTGTTGCATGACCACGCAATTGTCAGTTGAAATAACGCAGTGCGCCTATTAATGAAGGGGGATAAATCTTTTGGAATTCAAGTGGTTAACTTCCAGCTCTTCGGTCTCTATCCCACCACACTTTCCCTACAAGTAGCAACAACCTCTCCTTACACTGCTTTCTCTATCTGAGCCACAGTGAGGCGTGAGAAACATTGGGAAGAGGCTCCCTTTGATCTCAGGTGGCATTTTACATTTCCAGTGTTTCTGCTTGGACAATTCCAGAAGACTTTGCAAATGGGCAAAAAAAAAAAAACAACTAAAATTTAGATTTGGTTGGGACTTGGGACACCTTATTTCAATAAATTTAGTCCACTTCTAACATTATCAAATTTTCAGGATCAAATCTCCCTAATATCTAGAACACCTAAATACTGACATTAGCTCCCAAAGTCAAGCTCTAAAGACTCCCATATTGCACTATTCTTTAGTTAGGACACACAATATTGTGTAGGAACATCAGAGAGACAAGGGGCAAAAGTTGTGGTACAGAGCATGACTTATATGTGTAATATAAATATATATATGTATATATATATCGCTCTATATGTTGCCTGGGGCTCTCTATATATATATATTTATATTTTTTTTATGTTCCAAACTTCTGGGGCATTAATAAAGATATATGAAGGTTACATAAAGAAGAGAAAGTGAGGCACTCGATACATATTTTCAGTAGGGAGGTAAAATTTTCACTTGCGCACAATAGCTAAGGTTATGCATCTCTTTGCAAAGTAAGGACCCCTTGAATTGAGAATTTACATATAGGCAGACTAATAAGAGCATCAAACAAATGTCCATGAGTCCAATATCTTTTTAGAATAAAATCAGTTAACAGCGGGAAAATGTAAAATAGCTAACACATTTCAGGGGTCGAACAAATCCACTCCCTGATCTGGGATAAAATAGACATAAAAAATATATAAAGAATAAATGCATGAGAGCAATATATAGAATGCAGATTACCACACATAAAAGTAAGCATCCATATAGTTATTAAAAATTGTGGAGAAATTTTTGAAGACCCCTCATACTTAGAAGCCATTAAGGTTTAATGTTGAAAAATGTAAAGTAATGCACTTGGGTGCTAAAAATGTGAATGCAAGTTACTCGCTAGGCGAAAGACTTCTGGGGGTGGAGAAACATCTGGGGGTCCTAGTAGATTACAGACTCAACAATGGCATGCAATGCTAAGCTGCAGCAAGCATAGCTAGCAGAATATTATCATGCATAAAAAAGGGAATTTACTCCAAAGATAATACGAAGATATTCCATCCAATTCTGGTCATCAATCATTGGGAGGGAGGTGCAGGAACTTGAGAGAATCCAGAGAAGGGCAACAAAGTAAACAAAGGGACTTTAGGACCTCAGGAATGACTACAAGCACCAAACACATTCTCTCTAGAGAAGAGACACTTGAGGGAAGATATTATAGCGATATACAAATACCTCTATGGTGAATATTGCATAGGGAATAATCTACTCAGTCTCAGGAAGTGTACAAAGACACTGGGCCACTTGATGAAAATGGAGAAGAGGTTTAACCTTAAACTGGGTAGGGGGTTTTTCATTGTCAGGGCAGTAAGGATGTGGAATTCACTTCCACAATGGGTGGTGTCAGCAGGAAGTATTGATAGTTTCAAAAAACTCTTGGATATGTATCTTAGCGAGCACAATATACAGGGATATAGGAAATAATTTTAACACACACACCTACACAGGTTGAACTGGATGGACTGGTGTCTTTATTTGAACTTACCAACTATGTATTTATGTAACTATTTATGTAATCTTATAAAGAATTGAAATTATTTCTAAAAACAAGATGAACCAAAACAAGTACTGGATATAAAGACGCATTAAAAAAAAAAAACACAAAACAAGTGCATATACATCTCAGAATTCCCACAAGTACACTAACATTTCTCAATAAAAACTACAACACATCCGGCCTTTTCATAGTATTGAAAAACACAGTCAAGCAAACAAAAAGTAAATGATAAGAAGCAAATGAAACATTAAACACAGGATAAGTAATAACCAAAAGATTTTAACAGAGTATCAATTAATAACTGGTAACACAAACAATACATACATGGAAGAATAATACCATTATAATGTTGCAATAATATTTAACACACACAGTAGATTAATATTATTAGGACAAAAAATCTGTATAAACCATAACAAGTAGCGCAAATGACTAATGATTCTCCATTTGAAGGGTTCAGATATTAATAAAACTGTACTTCTGATATAATATGGTTGGAAGCCTAAAGTCTAAGTTTAGGTATTTTTTTAATCAGCACCAGTAACAGTACTTACATTTTAATGAGAAATCCCCCTTGTGTTGGTACCGGCTGTCCAAGTTCTGTGGGGATTAATACAAGTGCTTGGCCTGTTGCAAGCATTTGTGAAGAGTGCCGACTATGCCCACACTTTCCACCCCATCTCTCCATTTACAGAAGCTGAATTAAAGCTTCAATAGACAAAAAAATGACTTATGAATGGAGAATGGGTGGTCGAATAAAAGGTCTGTTTTTGGTTGGCTAGAAAGGAAACATATAACAAAGGTGGGGGATGGAAAAATCACTGGAATAAGTTGGTGCAGAATTGCAAACATGTTGGTGCTGCCATTTGCACAGGGAATACAAGAGATGTTGTTTTTAAATGAACTATTGATTAGTGTATCTGAAAAAGATGTATGTGGGTGGTAGCGATAGGTAAAACCAGAGGTACAATTTATTATGACACTTTGCTAGTGAGTATCATTAGTTCCCTGCACTGCTTGATATGTTTTATACTGATGTCATGTCTTGCCTATGTTATCATATGTAGCACACTCTGTTACAACATTATGATGGTATTTTTCTTTCATGTTTTTATTGTTTGCATTACCAGTTTTCTATTGATCCATTTTAAACTCCCATGATGAATTCCTATGCTGTGCTTAATGTTTCATTCACTCCTAATGGTAGTTTACATTTGCTTGGCAATGTTTTACAATACTGTGTATAAGGGCTTACTGTGCTGTTGTTTTTTTTTTTTTTTTTTTACAATTACTTACAATTACAGTGAATTTATGTAAATTCTGAGATTTATATCAACTCGTTTGGTATTATTTTATTATTATTGATAATAATATTATTTATTATATTCATTTTTTTTTAAATTTATGCATTCATATATTTTTTATTATTTCCAATACTTATTAGGTTTTAATTAAACATATGGCTTGCAAGTATGTACATTGTGACTGCTTTACAATCCTACTAGAAGTTTACTAAATTTGTCCTAGGTGTTTGATTAGTTAATGTAGAATAACAAATGGTAATTTGTTTGAATGGCTCATTTTGAAGAGTAAACCTAATTATACTTCCTGACAACCCTGGGTATTTGTTGGGCAGAGTTTATTTTGCATAAAGTTCCCAAATAGCAGTCAGTAACTAGCTCAAAATTTGCAGTTATACTTTCCAGACAAGTCATTGCACACTAGAATGTGTGGGAGAAACTGGCAAACAAAACAGAAATAAAATCCCAAATAGTTTCTAACTACAGTGCAAGGCAATTTGTAGTGACAAAATTACTTTCAAACCATCCAGAGCCACACATGACATTTGTTGTGAGGGGAGTTGAAAAATCAGAAAACAGCATTACAGCAGTGTGCATTGAGCAGAAAGAAATCAATAAGCAGTAGGAAGATTGGATCCTCGAGAATAGAAGAGATAATTAAAGTAACATGCATCACAACCAATCATAACTAAAAGTTGAACAATCTGGAAATGAAAGAGAAACAACTGAGAGTGAAAGTCCAATTGTAAACTGCATGTGTGTAATGCAGTTTCAGGAAATTGTCAAATATATTATGAAAATGAATGTTCCAGCATTAGAGTAAAATACACAAAAAAACTTTGTTAACTTTTTTTGACTATGGTTACTTTAACTGATCATACATAGTCAAATCTTTTATTGAATGGCAAAAGATCAGACTTGTCTTTAATCACATATCATCTTGCACTAGAAGCTGAAGTCTATTTCCTTTTCTTTTGTGCTCGCATGATTAACCAGTTCTTGACCGAAAAGGATTTGCCCCCTTAACCACTTCTGGATGGGAAGGATTTGCCCCCTTAATGACCAGGCCATTTTTTGCGATTCGGTACTGCATTATTTTTACAGATAATTGCGCAGTCGTGAGACGCTGTACCTAAATAAAATTGATGACACTTTTTTCTTTTGGTGGTATTTGATCACCTGTGCGATTTTTATTTTTTTGCGCTATAAACAAAAAAAGAGCGACAATTCTGAAAAAAAAAATATTTTTTTTTCACATTCTGCTATATAACATTCCCAAAAAAAAAAAACATTTAAAAATATTTTTTTTTCATCATTTTGGGCCAATTTGTATCCTGCTACATATTTTTGGTAAAAAAAAAATCACAATAAGCGTATCCTGTTTGGTTTGCGCAAAAGTTATTGCATCTCTAAACTAGGGGAAAGATTTATGTCATTTTTATTTATTTATTTATTTTTTACTAGTAATGGTGGTGATCTGTGATTTTTAGCAGGACTGTGACATTGCTGCGGACAGATCGGACTACTAACTGACATTTTTTACACTTTTTGGGGGGACCAGTGATATTACTACAGCAATCAGTGCTAAAAATATACACTGTTACTGTAATAATTACACTGGCAGGGAAGGGGTTAACCCAGTGGTGCTCAAAGGGTTAAGTGTGAGCCTAGGGGAGTGTTCTCTAACTGTGGGGAGAGGGACTTGTGAAATGAACACAGAAACCTGTGATCCTATATAGGAGGATCCCAGGTGCTCTGTGAACATTTTAGAGAGAACAACGGTAAGCTGTGTTTACAACGCGGGTGGCCGGCGGCAATTGGTGAGGCAATCGGTATGACCATTCGCAATTTGCACAGCTGAGCCAGCCTGCCGCAGTATATATGTAGCAGGCAAAACTATTTCAGCATAGCATTTAGCTATGTTCATAATCTGCATTTTTTTTTAAAATCCTGCACCACCAACTATAGGGCTAGAGATGTTTGAATTTCTGAATGACAAGCAAATATTGAGTCTTTTTGTTAACGGAATTAAACTCTTGCGTCTCCACGATCTGGCCAGCTTTTCTTTGCTATAAATGTAAGTGTGACTATTCAATAAACTACTTATAAAAAATACTACACTATGAGCCTCCCTGCCTCTCTCATGGTTTTTTGCTGAGACCACACCACCAACAAGGTTTAGAAGTAGAATTTAGAGGGATCCCAAACAGTCCCCATACCGCACTCTCTACAGAGAGATTACAGCGGGCCCCCCCCCCCCGAGGATATCCCCCACCCCAGAGGAAGGCGCCCCAATGTTATCGTGGTACCTAGAGGGACCTCCGGAGGTTGTTTAACGGGGACCACTTACCTACACCAGAACCCAAGGGGTCATCTGGTAAGTGGGCTGTTATTAAAGTGAAGGATACCCCACTCAAGTCCACACTTGGATGTTTTATGGTCACTACACTAATGTTTGTTTGACCACAATCAAGCACAAGAGCATTTTTTTGAAAAACTGCCAAAAACTGCCACGTTTGAAGCACTATATTATATTCTTTCAGGACTTATCATACAGTCATTTGTTTATGCACATAAGACGTGTCTAGGAGTTTATGAATATTCACATAGTGCACAGTCACTTTACTTTTATGCTATATGTTTATGAGCACTATTGGTGTCTTATTTATTTATTTTATTTATTTAATTCATTTATTTATCATTATATATTTATTTTGGGGAAGTATTCTTATATACAAGCACCTGAGCGCTGTCTTTATACTTTTTGCACTTCATCCAACTTTTGTTGTTTGGACTCGCAGCTCATATTTATTTATTTATCTAATTATTTATTTATGCAATATTGATTGACACATTTATATCCCCACATATTCAGGGATCATAGCGATATCCTAGGCGCGACCACCTGAGTGCACATCACTAATTTTTTCTTTTAAATTTATATGTATATGATGCTGAGTTGTCTCAAATAATTAATAAGGTACATGTAGTAGTCTTAGGAAGTGCTATGAACCAGAAGTAGAGGTTGAGCCTTAGTTAGGTTTTTACAATTACATTTATTTAAAATTCATTATACTAATGACTCTCTCCTCGTGTGGGTTTTTTTTTATTTATTTAGAAAATACGAAATGTGTAATCATTAGGTAACTTTGGATCTGGAAAATATATTTCATCTTGTTCCTTATATATATCCCCAAAAATGAATTAGCAACACAAAAATAAAATTTAGTGCAATGTCATTAAGATTCTATGAATTCCATATTTTTCTTAATTTTAAATAATCTTCTCCAAAACATGTTTTTTTCTAGGATTATTATAAGGTAGATATATTGAAAACTGCAAATCACCTGATCCACTTCCAAAAAAATATTTTCCTGGGTTATAAAATTGGAGAACAATACACTTTCATTCTTACATGGGACCTTCCGATCACTATAAAATTCCAGTGTTTTCTAGAATATTCCCTTGGGTAAGGAAAGAGCAATATTAGTTCACAAGGGAGATGGTAATACCTTCCCCTTGTTTCCCTTAAATAAACCTCTCATAACTGTAACTCCTCTTCAAAGTGCCCACTGCTGTAGGCATTAGGCACACATGTTTAAGAGAAGTTTCCCATTTTAGAACAACCAATAATGAAGACCTATAAGCTAGCATCAGCAAGAACAGTGAAATGCACTCTATTTTTTATTGTTTTCTTCAAAATTCAGCCAGCTGCACATCAATGCAGTCATAGACCTTGAAATTTGCAGATTCCTGTATTTATCCCATTACTATTGCTGGTAAGCAAAGTTTAAAAAAGAAAAAAAAAAAAACTGAGCCCATTAGGCAATTCATAATTTTTATAATATTTTTTTCTTCTTTAGCAGGGGTAGGCTCTCCCATGTCTCCCCATTCCTTCCTGGAAAAAAATTGAAGATATAGTATCACTTTGAATTTAAAAAACATAAATTTGAACCCATCAGGGCACCTTGTGAATGTAGCACTTTCCCATTCTAAACTGTATTGTAATTACCAAGTAACATGAGCAGACAGCTTGTGTGTAGCCCTGTCTCTTCAACAGAGGCCAGTTACAATGGCTGCAGTGCTGATCTGTGTATTCTGATGGGGAGAAAGTCGCTGCTGTCAAAATACAATAGCACAGCAGGGGAGATCCCTGCATCCACATCGCTTGTGTGCATGCAGAGATCTGTGATTGATTTTCATTCAAACTGCTGGTTGAATAAAAAAAAAAAAAAAACTCTGCACATATACCCTGTATACCCTCCTTTCGCTGGCAGCTGGGACACGCCAAAGACAAGCACTGGTAATTACTACAGCAGGGGTAAGGGAGCCTGTGTGTTCTCCTTGGGTGCTCATAAAGTAGAAATTCCACCTGCCTGTGCTAGAAAAGTGAAAGAGCAGCACTAGGACTTTAGGTTCCACACAGCACTGCTCAATCAATTAACTGCTAGAGAAAATGGAAGGAGGAAATCTGGGGGCAGGCTCTACAAACAAAAGTTCAGCATCTCAGAGAGAAACAGGAGGGGGCATGTGAGTAGCAGCCCACGGAAATACAATTTGGGGCATATGACCAGCAATCTGGGGAGACACAGTATGGGGTATATGAACAACTGGTTAGGGAAGGAAGGGGAAGATGTGACACTCCAGAGAGAAAAAAAAAGGGGTGTCTGTCTAGAAAGCTCTACATGTCTCAAAAATTATCTGTGTAAAATTTTACATAATGGAATAATTGTCAGTCAAACTATCAGTGGCAAAAACTGAAAAAATGGTTTGGTAATGAAGGGGTATTATAGGCTGGTACTCAAATGTTTAACACACCTCTTTATGCAATGAAGATAAATGTTATTCAATTAAAAATTAGACATGCTCATTATTTCCTTTTTAAAGAAACTCCTTGACAGTGTAGAGTGACTGTTGAGTTCTGGTTGCATCCCTTAAAAGTGAATGTTTTACAGGCTGTGTATTTTATACAGATTCCATTATAAATATAGGGTATCATGAGATCAGTCGTAAATAACCAAAACCTGTCTGTAATTGCACTACCACTACTGTTTTTGTCTCACCAACATATAACTACGCATGGCTTTCATCCATCAAACTGTAGACTTAGAATGTTTTATGTTTACAGTATTTTATAACTTCTCTGGATCACTCCATAAAATGAATTAATAATAAAAAAAAAAAAAACAACAAAGACATAAGTATATTGATAATCGCCCTTTGGGTTGAAAATTGTTTTTTTTTTTTCTAAATAGTGCTAATTTCATTATATTCTTTTTGTCTGTGTAGAACCACAAGCACAGCAGGTTAATTGGAACAAATGAGTCTTTAACAGAATTGGGCAAAAGAAGCCAGATGAGCCTGGGCTACATAGTGCAGATACTGCACCAGTCTCAAGTGACCATCTCCACATCTAAGTAAGAGAAAAATCAATTATCGTGATAACACGTTCAATGCAAGATCCTCTTCAGCAGCTTTGCAAAGATTAAACCAGCTGCCATCTGGGAAATAGTCTTAAAAATACAAGCCCAACTAACAATACTTCATTTGGTTATAAAGTACATTTTAGATTTATAAACAGTGCTGAATCACCTGCTTACATTTAAAAAAATAATTAAAGTCAATGGCCATACACTACATTTCTGTAATTTCTGTACTGCTGACCCAAAGTTTCTGTGAAAGTCAAATGGCAACTACATTTATTAACTAGCACACCTAATTAAATTTCACTGTGTTTCTTTCTAATGAACAAACATAACTGTGCAAAATCCTTAAGTCGTATTTAACAAAATGTAACAACGATGAGTATAATTTGATGAAAAAGTTGCTATTAGAAATGTGAATAATATTAAGATAAAAGACAAGCATGACATAAAAAGGGTTTCTGGCTAAAAAAATTCAGGAGTAGTGACTCGCTTAACATCTAAGGATGAAGAATATAGCACAAAAAAATCCTAAAACAGAAGGTATCTTCATTATATTTCTTTTACCACCAATAAAAATAAAGGTTTATTACTCCTTTAAGGACAGAGAGAAAAGCCATGAAGACAACATTCCATGTGCCCCAGTGGTCTGCTGAATCCCAAACTCCTCGCTTTTTGCAAATATATAGTCTACAAAGAAGAGATAAGGGACCGTTCAGGGCAATATCATCCATTGCACAGATAGGGGGGGGGGGGGGGGAGACCTGTGGATGTAGTGTATCTGGATTTTGCTAAAGCATTTGACACAGTTCCCCACAAACGCTTAATCTGAAAACTAATGTCCGCAGGCATCAACCACAAGGTTTGTTCTTGAATGGAAAAATAATATAGCATTTTTTTTTTTAAAGGGTCTTAATCTGAATTTGTATTAGCTGTTTGTAATTCTCTGAATGTCAGCATTTAGACTGGTGGAGGAAAGGCAGTACTGTAAACCAATCAGTTTTTTCTTCATTGGAAAGTGCTGTGGATTTAACAAATGGAGCTTGCTGATTGGAGTAGAATGCATAGATGTTCTCAACAGTGTGCTTCTCTTCTATCATAATCCCGTCAGTATTGACTAAGCCAAAGAAAAGTAAATAGTGAGGATTTGCATAGGGCCTGGCAGGGGAGTCTGAATTAAAAAATGGGTAAACAGAATTACATTTTATTTGGAAAATAAGACAATAAGCTTTGTATTTAGGTCTTTGCTTACTCCACAGTAAAGAATTTTAAAGCAGACTTAAAAACTCACTCTATTTGTGATGCAATCTAGTGCTAGTTTAAGTGTTTTTTCTTACCAGCTTTTTTTAATTGCTACTGATATTTTTTTAAATTATATTCTAAGAAAGTTACTATTTTTCAATACTTCAAATTAAATTTATTATTTTTTTTTTAAATTCTGCCATTTTTTTTTTAAATTCTGCCATTTGAACTTGTTGATTTATAACTTAGAAGAGACATCAATTTCTCCAACTATTCTTGTGAGGCTGAGAATGGATTGCCATATCTCATGGTGATAACATTTCTTAGGTGTGAATGCTATTTCATTTACAGTGACACATGTGACAGAGACTTGACATAAAAGTACTTAAAAGTAATGTTGATCTTTCAATTTCCAGAAAGTCAAAAGTGCATTTCTCAACATGTCTTTCTAACAATGCGGCACATTAAAATAGGTGTTGTATATAAGTCTTTGAAGCGGTAGAACACAATTTACTGGTGTGTTATTAGAGAGATAAGCAGAACATAATTATGATTTGCAAAATAAAAGAATCAATGTTTTGACAAAATTAAACGTGATACCTGCTCTGACTTTATTATTTGGTTTCTGGCCATATTTAGAACTATTCCAACAGACTGGAGTAATCTTCACTGGATACAAAGATATGTTTTATGCTACATTTAGGAGCAAACATTTGCTTCTATTACTTAGAGTTCACATGGTTTAAAGAAACATTGGCCTAAAATGCCTCGAGAAAGGTCCAGACATTGATTCTGCTGTTCATCCTTGAAAAAGGGTAACAGCAGAAAATAAAAAGTTTATTTTTAACCGGTTGCCGACCGCCGCACGACTATATACTGCGGCGGTCAGCCCCGGCCAGGCAGAGTGACGTATCGGTACGTCACTCGCCTGTCACTGACTTGCGAGCCTATCGCGGGCGGGCGCGCGCCCGCCAAGGCGCGCGCCCGCCGCGGCTCGTTCACAGACAAGTCAGTGCGTGTGACCGGCGGACTCGATGTCCGCCAGTCACACTGCGATCGCTCCTGTGAAGGGAGAAAGACAGAGCGGCTTGTGTAAACAAGCTGCCTGTCAGTTCTCCCTGTGTAAAGGTGAAGATCTGACCGTTCTACTATGTAGAACGGTTGATCTTTGCTTTTACACCAATAGGAATGTCCCTGCACAGTTAGAATCACGCCCCTAGGACACACTTAACCCCTCCCTGTCCAATAAAGTTAACCCCTTCCATGCCAGTGTCATTTTTGCAGTAACAGTGCATATGTATAGCACTGATTACTGCAGTAATGTCACTGGTACCCCCAAAAATGTCAAAAATGTCAGCCAAGGGTCCGATCTGTCCGCTGCAATGTCGCAGTACCGAAAAAAAATCGCAGATCGCCGCCATTACGCGTTAAAAAAAAAACACCAAAAATGACAAAAATCTTTCCCTTTGTTAGTAAACGCGATAACTTTTGCGCAAACCAATCAAAATACGCTTTTTGCGATTTTTTTTACCAAACATAGGTAGCATAAAACAAATTGGCCGAAAAATGTTAAAAAATTTTGATTTTTACTTTTTTTTTTGGGGAATTTCATATAAAAAAATTTGAAAAATATTGTTATTTTTGCAAAATTTACGCTCTTTTTTTGTTTATAGCGCGTGATCAAAAAATCGCACAGGTGATCAAATACCACCAAAAGAAAGCTCTGTTTGTGGGAAAAAAAGGACGTCAAATTCGTTTAGGTACAGCGTCGCACGACCGCGCAATTGTCCGTTAAAGTCACGCAGTAAAAAAATCGCAAAAAAACCCCTGGTCCTTTAGCAGCCAAATCCTCCGGGGCTTGAATGGTTAATTAGCCCATTGATCTGCTAGACCCATGCATTTTAGAAGCCAGACAGGAACAATAATATTTTATATTCATAGTCAGCTTCAGTCTGTTATAGAGAAACATCTACTTATGTGTCTTGGAATATTTATTCCAAGACAAAACTCTGGGGCAATTGCAATGTGAAACTTCCCTTGCACAGTGAGCAGCTTTCAATAAATCAACCCTATAGTGTGTATAAAATGATAATGTAACATAACATCATTTTTAGCTGTACCCACACATGTCAAATACTCAAAAATGATGCAGAAAACTTGATACTACACGTGTTAAAATTAAAAAAAATATATAATAAAGTCCAATTGAGACAAAACACACCTGAAGGTGGAGTTATACCATTCACATTATTATTAGTCCTATTTGGGTTGTTTTCCATGGCTGTTTACATTGATCCAGTCTGATGGTGCAATAAATTGTATAAGTGATCTATTATCTGTGCAATTGAGAGCACTGATCCACATGTGTGGCTTATTTACTTTGTCTTTTTAATAAGATTGTATGTTTTTTTATGGTGTTTTTTTATCTGTTCAGTCAGTATGTTATATAAATGGTGATAATTGGGGTAAAAAGTTCTGAGTCCCGATGGGAGTATAGTCCAAGCGTTGTGAAAACCCCCCTTACCTTAAATTGGTTTATGTTTTGGGGAAAGAAGCACACCGGAATGTGGATGTTAACCTCAAATCGAAAGATTAATTGAAGGTGGATAGGATTTGTGTAACTCTGAAGATTTTGTGATAAACATACTGAAAATGGATTGAGATTATAGCACCTTGAAATAATAACTTTTTAGATTTTTTTGAGACACATTGTGGTTGATTTACTAAAATAGTGCTTGCAAAATCAGGTGCAGCTCTGCATGCAAACCAATCAGCCTCTAGGTTTTTTTTTGCCAAAGGCTTGACTGAGCACTGCCATTCACCATCATACAGTGGGTCTTGACTTGATATGTAGCTCCCAGAACACCCAGTCACTTTCTACTATTGTCTGGAACATAGACAAGCTCCCTTCCTGGCCAGTACTCACAGTGACGGACAAAGGACTTTACTCCTATGCAGCCTGAGTGGCTCACACACACATCCTTGGTTTGTATTGTGTACAGAAGTCTATCCATCAATTAACTTCAGTACAACCAGCCTGTCAGGTTTTTTTCATACACTCACTTCTGGCTGTATTCTGACGGCAGGGAAATCTTCCACTGTCAGAATACAATAGTGCAGAGGGAGGGATTCCCCCAATAAATCGGAGTTCCACCCAAAAGTAGAACTTCCACTTTTAGTGCTCCTGACCCCCTAACATGCCACATTTGGCATGTCATTTATTTTGCGGGGGGGGGGGGGAGCGGGTACCTAGATTTGACAGGTACCTAGATTTGACAGGTACCCACTTCCCACTGGCCATTTTTTCGAGAATATGAATGATAAAACAAAAACTTTTCTTTCACTCATGGTTAGTGTCTGGCCGAAGCCATTTATTATTATCAACTGTTTTTTCTCTTTTTAAATCATAATGACAACAGAAACTACCCAAATTACCCTGATCAAACGTTTACATACCCTGGTGATTTGACCTGATAACATGCACACAAGTTGACACAAAGGGGTTTGAATGGCTATTAAAGGTAACCATCCTCACATGTGATCTAATTTGTAATTAGTGTGTGTGTATAAAAGGTCAATGAGTTTCTGGACTCCTGGCAGACCCTTGCATCTTTCATCCAGTGCTGCACTGATGTTTCTGGATTCTGAGTCATGGGGAAAGCAAAAGAATTGTCAAAAGAATCTGCGGGAAAACCTAGTTGAACTGTATAAAACAGGAAAGGGATATACAAAGATTTCCAAGGAATTGAGAATGCCAATCAGCAGTGTTCAAACTCTAATCAAGAAGTGGAAAATGAGGGGTTCTGTTGAAACCAAACCATGGTCAGATAGACCAACTAAATTTTCAGCCACAACTGCCAGGAAAATGCAAAGGAAAAACCCACAAATAACTTTAGGTGAAATACAGGACTCTCTGAAAACATGTGGTGTGGCTGTTTCAAGATGTACAATAAGAAGGCACTTGAAGAAAGTTGGGCTGCCTGGTCGAGTCGCCAGAAGAAAGCCATTACTATGCAAATGCCACAAAGTATCCCGCTTACAATACGTCAAACAGCATAAAGACAAGCCTCAAACCTTCTGGCACAAAGTCATTTGGAGGGATGAAACCAAAATTGAATTTTTTTTTTTGCCACACTCATAAACGCTACATTTGGAGAGGAGTCAACAAGGCCTATGATAAAAGGTACACCATTCCAACTGTGAAACACTGAGGTGGATCGCTGATGTTTTGAGGATGTGTGAGCTATAAAGAAACAGGAAATTTGGTGAGAATTGATGGCAAGATGAATGCAGCATGTTATCAAAAAATACTGGAGGAAAATTTGCATTCATCAGCCCGGAAGCTGTGCATGGGATGTACTTGGACATTCCAACATGACAATGATCCTAAACACAAGGCCAAGTTGATCTGTCATTGGCTACAGGAGAATAAAGTTAAAGTTCTGGAGTGGCCATATCACTCTCCTCAACTCAATATCACTGAGCCACTCTGGGGAGATCTCAAACTTGCAGTTCAAGACTTTACAGGAACTGGAGGCTTTTTGCCAGGAAGAATGGGCAGCTTACCATCTGAGAAGATAAAGAGCTTCATCCACAAATACCACAAAAAACTTCAACCTGTCATTGATAGTAAAGGGGGCAATACAGGGAATTAAGGACTGGAGTATGTAAACTTTTGATCAGGGCCATTTGGGTAGTTTCTGTTTTCATTATGATTAAAAAGAGTAAACACAGTTGATTGATAATAAATGGCTTCTGCCAAACACTAACCATGAGTGAAAGAAAAGTTTTTGTGTTATCATTCATATTCTCTGAAAAATGGCAAAGAAATCATAAATTCTGCCAGGGTATGTAAACTTATGAGCACAACTGTATATATATGTCCTTTCACTTTTTCTGTGGTGGCAAAAGTGCAGGATAGTTCATTTCAATTGTGTGTAACTTATTAGGATGGTTTATTTTAATGAGATATCTCTGCAGGTATCTACTTCAAAATAGAACTGGAGGTTAAATAAAATTAATTGCACAATTATTTATAGTTTGTAAGTCATGGAACAGAGTACCATTCCTCCTTAGGCAAAGTGTGGTGTCACATCACAGTCCATTAGCTACAGCTGACAAGAATCTTTTTATTACATTTTACAGCTAAATCAAAGCGAAATAAATATATTACAGAGAGAGTAAAAATATGTGCATTACAACAGCTGTTTCAATAATAATTAAAATATAGAAATGGTTCATTAAAACACACTTAAATAAGTAATTAAGCATACAAACAATTCAAATCTTACTAAAGTGTTCCAACACTTTCCTAAACTTGAGTCAATTAACAGAAATTGTTGTAACAAAAATCAGTTAGTTACTCTGTCTATTTTAATAGCTCCAGTAAGCATTGTACCATTTAGATGGAAAGTGATACATTTTATTTTTAGTGGATGATACATATATTGTTGATCATAATTTAATAACAATAAAAAAACAGGGTCATTTACAATCTACTGTTGATCTTGACAGGATCAGAATTTGAAGGCAGGGTTTCAGGACTGTCTGACCTGAGTTAGATGGCCTAATTGTTAAGTGATTATCCGTGTTACAGGGAAACCCAAGATCAGTTCAGATTTTTGAACATAAGCTAAAATCTCCAGAGAGTCTTAGTTGTGTAAATGATCCATAAGGCTAAAAGTATGCTCCCTTTACCATGGTTATAGGTCTACTTAATTGTATAGCTATAGAAATATCATACTCCATTGTGTGCATGCATTCCTGTAGTGTACACAATGATAAGGAATTTGCAAAGGGAAACAAATTAAAGGTGAGGGCAAAAAAGAAGGTGAGCTGTGAGCTGGATAGGGGCAAACCAGTGGATGTGGTTTACCTAGATTTCGCTAAGGCGTTTGATACAGTTCCCCACAAGCGCTTAATTTATAAAATAAGGTCTGCAGGTATCGACAGCAGGGTTTGCTCTTGGATACGGACCTTGCTAAAAGGCCATATCCAAAGGGTGGTAATAAACAGCGCATACTCAGACTGGTCTGAGGTAGTAAGCTGGGTCCCCCAAGGCTCAGTCCTAGGACCAACCTTGTTCAATTTATTCATAAACAGCATTGAGGACGGGATCAGTAGTTCGATATCAGTTTTTGCTGATGACACAAAATTGGGCAGGGCAATAACTGCTCAGCAAGAAGCAGATATCCTACAGAATGACCTGGACAAAATAACGGAGTGGGCAATGACTTGGCAAATGAGGTTTAATGTGGAGAAGTGTAAGGTTTTGCACTTGGGGACTAAAAACATAAAAGCACAATACACGTTAGGAGGGGAACCCTTGGGGGAATCAAAAATGGAGAAGGATCTGGGAGTCTTGGTTGATGATAGATTAGGCAACAGCTTGCAATGTCAAGCGGCGGCTACCAAGGCTAGCAGAATATTAGCATGCATAAAGAAAGGGATGTTTTCCAGAGATAAGACTATAATCCTTCCACTTTATAAAACTCTGGTCCGACCGCATCTGGAGTATTCTGTCCAGTTCTGGTCGCCAGTCCTCAGAAGGGATGTGTTGGAGCTGGAGAGAGTACAGAGAATGGCAACTAAACTAATTAGGGGATTGGAGGACCTTGATTATGAAGAGCGTCTCCAATTGCTTGATTTATTCTCCCTGGAGAAGAGACGCCTGAGGGGGGACATGATAGCAATTTTTAAATATCTTAATGGGGATCTCAGCTTAGAAAAAAAGCTGTTCAGTCGAAGGGATTGCATGAGGACTCGGGGGCACACAATGCGATTAGAGGAGACGTGTTTTAACCTCAGGCAACGTGGGGGGTTCTTTACTGTTAGGGCTACAAGATTGTGGAATTCTCTACCACAAGAAGTGGTTTCTGGGGGTAGTATGGTGGCTTTCAAAAGACTATTAGACGTACATCTCAAGGATCAGAACATTCAGGGGTATGTGAGATGATTACAGCCACACACACCTACACAGGTTGAACTGGATAGACTATTGTCTTTATTCAACCTCACCTACTATGTAACTATGTAAGAATACTGTGCCTGTTTCATAATTCTAATATTAATTTCCACTTCTAAAAAGAACAACAAACCAAAGAACACATCAAACACTAATACCGTTTTAGTGCTCAATATTTTAGGAAGCCACTATAGGCTGTTCACTTAGGAAAGAACATTTTCCCTTAGCTTGGTAAATTAAACTATGCTGACTTTAATTAACCAATCATGTGCAGGAAACATTGTGTTGTTTTTTGTTTTGCTCTTTGTTTTTTTAATTTTCCTTGCACATTTGGATATGCCTTGCAATGTGAATTTTCACCATTTTAACTTGGCAAAGTAAAAATTAACTTTGGAAATTTAAAATACTCTACTCATTCTCACCAGTGTGTTGCAGTAGCCCAGCACAATAGTGTAAATGGGCCCTTATATAATAACCCCCACTGTCTCACTAAAAAACAGTCAAGCAGCTGTAAATGCCCAAGTAGCCTCGGAGTTGCCATTTTATCCACTTTAACCACTTCCATACGGAGCAGTTACACCCCCTTCCTGCCCAGACCAATTTTCAGCTTTCAGCGCTCTCACACTTTGAATGATAATTACTCAGTCATACAGCGCTGTACCCAATCAAATTTTTTATAATTTTTTTTTCACAAAAATAGAGCTTTCTTTTGGTGGTATTTAATCACCACTGATATAAGTGGAAAAAGAGCAAAAATCTTGAAAAAAACACATTTTGTTTTAGTTTCTATTATAAAATTTTGCAAATAAGTAATTTTTTTTCATAAATTTGGGCCAACATTTCTGCTTCTACATATCTTTGGTAAAAATAACCCAAATTAGGGGTTATTTAGTCTGTGTGAAAGTTATAGAGTCTACAAGCTATGGTGCAAATCATTGAAAATTGATCACACCTGATGTACCGATGGCCTATCTCATTTCTTGAGGCCCTGAAATGTCAGGACAGTACAAATACCCCCCCCCCCAAATGACCCCTTTTTGGAAAGTAGAAATTCCAGGGTATTTAGCAAGAGGCATGGTAAGTTTTTTGAAGTTGTAATTTTTTCCCACAATTCTTGGGAAAATTAAGAAATATTTTTTTTTACACAAAATTGTCATAATAACAAGTTATTTCTCACACACAGTATATGCATACTTGCAATTACACCCCAAAATACATTCTGCTACTCCTCCTGAGTATGGTGATACCACATGTGTGGGACTTTGTCACAGCATAGCCACATACAGAGGCTCAACATGCAAGGAGCACCGTCAGGTGTCCTAGGAGCATAAATTACACATATAATTTCATTACAACCTATCACACTTTTGAAGGCCCTGGAACACCAGGACAATGGAAACCCCCACAAAATGACCCAATTTTGGAAAGTAAACACCCCAACACATAATCTAGGAGGCATGGGCTGCAAATAGGTACACAGGTACTCTGATTGGCTGCAGACAGGTACTCGGGTACTCTGATGAGCTTCAGAGAGGTACTTGGGTATTCTGATGGGCTAGAGACAGGTACTCGGGTAATCTGATGGGGTGCAGATAGGTACTTGGGCACTCTGGGCTGGAGACAGATACTCGGGTACTCTGATGACAGGTATTCGGGTACTCCGATGACAGGTACTGTCATCAGAGTACCCAAGTACCTGTCATCAGAGTACCTGAGTACTTGTCACCAAGCCATCAGAGTACCCGAGTACCTGTCACCAGCCCAACAGAGTACCCGAGTACCTGTCATCAGAGTACCTAAGTACCTGTCATCAGAGTACCCGAGTACCTGTCACCAGCCCATCAGAGTACCCGAGTACCTGTCATCAGAGTACCCAAGTACCTGTCACCAGCCCATCAGAGTACCCGAGTACCTGTCATCAGAGTACCTGATGGGCTGGTGACAGGTACTTTGATGGGCTAGTGACAGGTACTTTGATGGGCTAGTGACAGATCATCTTTATTGAGGGGGGCAATCAGTGTGTTTTGGGGTGCACTGTAGTCGGTAACTAGCTGTTACCACAATCTCCTCCTCACACAGGATCAGTGTGTGAGGAGGAGAACACGGTGACAGCTAGTTACCGTGTTCTCTGTTGACATTCTGTGACCGGCTGTGATTGACATATCATTGGCTCTTTACCTAGATCGGGGGATGGGCTCTGTCCAAGGGATGAGCCTCGTCCCCGATCGCTGCGCTGCACACCCCCAGGGGCATGCATTGCAGAGAGAAAGAGCGGCTCGTGCTGGAGCCGCACATGTGATCGGCTGTGATTGACACAGCCGATCACGTGGTAAACAGCCAATTTTAATTGGCTGTTTACCTTGATTGGGGATAGGCTATGTCCGGACGAGCCTCATCCCTGATCGCCGCACTGCACGCCCCCGGGGGCACGCAGTAGCGGCGAGACCGGGCCGCCGTCATATAACGTCGGCCTGGATCGACAAAAGCTTCCTGACACTGTCATTTTACAATGACGCAGTATGGAAGTGGTTAAACAACTGATAAAAAGGAGTCTCATAGCTTTTCAGCTGGTCATCTCTGTCTGACAAGTCACAGGATTTTCCTGTCTTGTTTCATGTGGAAAACTCTATCTAGTTAAACCCCCTAGGGCATGTTAGAGAAGCTCAAAAACAAGTGATTGGAGGAAAGAAGGAAGGAAGGCCATATATGGGTAGAATTTCAAACTAAAATTCCTAAGAAAAAGAATGTTCTAAGAACGTTTGTTTGCTTTTCTAATCACTAGTGGGTCACATGGATGTTCGTTTTTGACTGCAATGATAAGAACATTTGAAGCAGCAGGTATAGAAATCTTTTCTCAAACCAATTTATAATAGTATATGTGGTTTATATTCAAAGTTCATTTATTTCAAAATCAAATGTTAAAAGCAAACAAAATATGTCAATTGACATTAGAATGTTCTGAGAATTTTTATACCAATTTTCCTAAGACTTTTCCTAAGAATTTTTATTTATAATTATTTTCATCTATGGCCAAAGAAAGAAAAATAATGAAAGAATACAGTACAGTTTTTCCAGAACTCTGGACTATACAGAAATGTATCTACTTTTGACTTTTCATAAGCTGAATTCTTAATGCAGAGGCCTTAAAATATTTTGTCTGCAGGGTCTCTATAAACAGTAAGTATTTTTTATTACAAAATGGGTTGTTACCTGAAATTGCATTGAGATTGCTGTTTGTCTAGTTAATATACAAATAGTTTTTAACATAGTTATTCTTTTACATACCTCTGTTATTAGTTCTTAGGTCCTGATTTGCATAGATGCTATGTAAATAAAATATGTATGGTTTTTAAAAACACCCATTGCCTCTAGATGCTCATTAGTAAAGTCTGGAAGTCTTTTGAAGTTTATATTAAAAATTAGGTCAGCAACAGACTCCAGTTTATCATATATGAAACTAAAACAGATTACCAAAAAGGTATTAGGTATTATTTTGCATCTAGGACAATAAAAGCATTTCGACTGATGTACAGAAGCATACTGGAAAAATGAGTCAGTAGCATTACCATGTATGGGAGAAGGACTATCTATCTATATATATATATACACCCACACACATATATATATATTTTTTTTTTACCTGTTTACCCATGTAACAGATACAGTACTTTTATTTAAGAGCATCTGAGTTGCCAGCCTTCTTAAATCAAGAATTTTACCTATGGGATCTGAACGCCCTGGCTCGAGCACCGGATTATAGTTCATGGACTTTCACATTGGCAGTAGAGCTGGGGTAACAATTTGTTTTCTATCATAAACACGTTGTAAAGAAACTGGTCTTATATTTCTTTATTTTAAATTATATTCAATTAAAGGATAAGATGTACAGCCAAAAAAATGTTCAAAAATAAATGTGAAAAAAAAAGACCAAACACACATTTAATTAGCTAAAAATCCCCCCTTTTCAAACTGTGTCACTTTGTTAGTGGGTCTGACTACCATGAAGCACTAAATTCATCCACTGCTATATCATCCACTGCTATATCACCTTTAACTGTAATTATCCTCATGGCCAGTGAGGCACTCTCATTGGGCAGGATTGTGACAGTTGGTGCAGCTTAGCCATGTTTTCCAAGAAAACAGACCCTGTTTAAATCACTAAAGTGGAACTTCATTTAGGAATTTAAAAAAGGCGACCAGGAAGGATTTTTAATGTAAAAGAGACATGTTTCTGCATGTCTGGAGCCAAGTGGCCAAAGTGAATATACTCCTGCTTTAAATAGCCATAGAAGGTTTTGTGGCTTACAATGGGCATAGCAAACTTTTGCTTTTAAAAGTATAAAACAGCTGTCATAGCTGTTGACTTTAGGATGTAAACAAAGGGAAACATTTAGTTACTTACATCATAGTGATCCTCCTTTGCGTTGTAGTAAACTATGTCATTATTCTGTAAAAAGAGAGTGGAGATTGGTGTGTGAATACAGTTCATCCAACTCAAATTATTTCTGATTACTTATTATTTTATATTATAAAACATAAGCATATAAGAAAATGACAGAGACGTCAGCTACATTTAAAATACACCAACCATATTAAAACTATGTCCGCTGCTGGAAAGAGCAGACATTGCTTAAATGTTAAACTTATTGGAAAGATTAATTTAGCAGATACATGGAGAAAAATTACAGCTACATTCCTGACAACCAAACAGATGAATCTGAAAAGTTGCTATTAGTACATCTGTTTAACATCACACAAAAATTGCATTAGTTCTAAATGTTCCTCTGATGGCAGCAGTGCTCTCAGTTCCTATTAGCAATGTGTCAGCATGAGACATGCCCAACCTCTACAAGGAATAAAACCATGTAGATGAGCCTGCATGCATTCCTTTTTTCATCAGTTGGCAGTTTAAATCTTCCGCTGCTGAAACCATTATTTTTTTGTTGTTGTTTTCTTTTTTGCATAGGTTAAAATTATATTTTAAGATCTAAAGATGAGCTAAAACTCCTCCAATTTCCTGAAAGCAGAGACCCTGGAGAATAAATCGGAGCTACAGTATTTCTAATTTCCTTATGTCACATGATATTTGCGCAATAGTTTATCAAGCGCAAATGTTCAGTAAAAAAGTCACCAAAGTGCATAAAAATAGTTACCCAACATGTTAAGACGTAAAACACTTTTGTTTTTCAAATAACTTTATTCCTATCACATAGGAAACCAATGTTTAATGTTTCTGTCACCACACTGAAAGATACAGTACATTGGGGACAGCATGTATATGTGACAAGCCAACTGCCAGCTGTCGGATGGAAACAATATGGCGGCTGTGCAGTTGACTGATTACTTTCAAACACCCCTGTTAACGATGCCCCTGCCATGAATCCAGTGCACCATGCACTCATTGACAAGCCGAGGGCAGGCATAGTATGTGCTGCCAGGTAGAAGGAAGGGAGCAGAGTGAAATTATATCCACTCTCTTCCCCTTCTTCTTGCTGAACTGGAAGTTACTTTTATAACATCACTTCTGGGTCCCCCTTTAACTTTTCCCAGCCTGTATGGCTGGTGCAGAAACCGATGGAATATGATCTGCATTCTACCAGTTTCACTGGAGGACGGTTGAGACATCAGAGGTCTTTTAGACCCCTGATGTCTCATTAAAGAGAGCCTGTCATCAAAAAAACATCACATCAGGATCTTTTGTTAAACAAAAATATCATTAGTGCTGCTATATTTAGTAATTATCTTTTGTGTACAAGCACAGTACAATGTTGTCAGGTCTGATTCCAAATAACTTCTTTACAACTGACAAGCTGCACTATCAACAGTATGTTTCTATCGACATTATTAATTACACCCAGCAATTCATTATATGAATTCTCATTTACATAGTATCTATGTAGTTTTAGTTTTTATGTATGCATTTTGTAGTATTATAATATTACTATTGTGTACTTGACAATAGTTGGGCCTGGGGACTCACATTTACTTTTTGTACCCTACTTCCAGGGCCTAGCACTTCTGGGTATAATGGAAATTTTTTTCATACAATATATAGCTGCATTTTTACATCGACATAAGGCTTTTTCCTCGAAAATCAGTTCTTATAATTTCCTTTTTAACTGCACAATTGTGCATAGTGAAAATAATTTACCATAGTTTAATAGAAAAGGTGGCTTCCATTTAACCATTTTTACTATTCTGGATAGAGTAGAAATGGTTAAAACCTCTGGCGGGTTTCTATAACTGTCCCCACTGGGGAGATTTGTGATCCCTATTTCTTCCGGTGACCATTTCAACTGGAACTGGAATTGAGCAAAATAATCAAAAATGTGAAAGGAAACCAGGCAGAGTGGTCAACCCAATGAGAAGTTAAGTAGGGTGATGTAGCAGTGGTGTGCATATTAGCAAAATGGGCGTACAATAAGGGGTGTGGCCAAGTTGAATTAAGAGACAGTTTTTCATGTAAAAAACGTAACAAAAATGTTCACAGAAGTCCAATGTTAAGCAATGTCATTACATAACATCATCTGACCCTAAACTACAACCCCTCCTCCCGATATCATCTCAATCCCCAATCTAACCACCATATTATGGGGGAAAAATTAGTTCAGTAACAACAGTATACAGATTCTGTTCATTGCTGATCTGGCTCTGTACTCTAGTAATTTATTTCCACTTGGCCCAACCTAGTGAGGCATCAACATGTTGGGGAGATTAGGGCAAGCAACAATTTCACAGGACACTGGGATTCAGGAAAAATGCTTAATTAAAATAAGGGGGTTGAGAAACTGCAGGAGCTCTAGTCTAGGGAACACCCCCCAAAAATCTATGTAAAACAATCTAAATATGCTAGGAGACCAACCCAGTGAAGATCCCTACCACCATGGTACAGGCATGGGCTTTTAGGGAGTGCAGTTCTATGTGTTCCCTGGGCTAAGCCATGCACACATTATAGTGCATCATGATGACCTCTAGCTTCTGCCAACAAACAGCTCCATTCCTTTCTTAGACCAGGATCAGCTGCACATAAAGAGCACCAGAGCTACCTGACTCAGCCAGGAGGCTTGGATCAGTGCTCCCTCCACCTCCCCACTTACCCCATTCTCAGTGGATCCCGTAGTTGGCAGTGCAGTCTCCACCATGCAGTCTGTAAGGAAGCCTTCCGCCCTAGATTTCTTTTCAGCTCTGCATCATGTGACATACTGATGCCAAAGGACCAGAAGCAGGTTATGGGGGCAGAAGTGTCCTCACTGTCTAAACCAACACCAAGCTAATCTGAGGTCTGGATGGGGAACAGTAGTATGTCTATTGGGCTCCAGAAGCTGGAAGAATATACATGGTGAAATGAAGAGGGGATATGCAGGTGATTTAGTCATGCTCCTGGAAGACCATTTCAAAATATCAGGTGACTCTTGAGCTTCCAAGGTGACTAGGCAAATGTGAACATGTTCTAATCACAGCTCTCAAAGAGAAGATTACCATCACTTTCCAGAGATCTCCTCTCACCTTATGTTTGTTTGAGTACATAAGGTAAAAGAAATGGCAAAAAGAGGACACTAGACAGAAAGAAAAAACTTGTTAGGGGTTTTAATCGTTCTCTACTCTATTCAACACTAAAAATGTTCTGGCTTCAGATAAACATTAAGCAATTGACCCATCAAGACAGGAAGTGAAGAGTAAAGTGAAATGACTAGTGGCGAAGCAAGGATACTGTAATTGGTTTAATCTCCTAGTCCAGTGGTCTCCAAACTGTGGCCCTGGGGCCAGATGCAGCCCTTTGCTTGTCTTTACTCAGCCCTTGAGTCATTATTCCTGCCACTGACACAAACAATGGGGCACTATTCCTTCCACTGACACCAGCTATGAGGCAAAATTCTTCTAAATGACACAAACTATTTCTCCCCCTAATACCAAAGATCAGGCATTGTTTACTGCCACTGGACACAGTCCTGACCCACTAAAGTCTGAAGGACAATAAACTGGCCCTTTCTATAGAAAGTTTGGATCCCCTGTCCTAGTCTATACTTGAAGAGTTTGTCTTACAACACGAATAAACTCTGTCACTGGCCATATGCAAGTGAACATCTATCTAATCATCCTTTCAGGCATGACATGCCCCTTGCTCAGCCCATCTTGTTTTCATTTTAAGGTGACTAAACCAGCTATAACAGATATGGTTTCTTTTTTGTTTTTAACACCCCCTCATCATGGTAATTACTAAAATAAAGGAAGGATGAAATTATAAAAAGTGAACTCTCTATTTAAAGTTTTGTCAGCAATGTGATCCTAAAAGTGTTAAATAAAAGATCAATGATCAGTGTAAAGTATTAGTAAAGTCATGTTAAAGCAAAAATTGACCATGATAATAAAAATAAATATCACTGACAAATTTAAAAAAGAAACATTTTGTAGTTGGTTATTCCCATGTACATGCTGGAGTACAATTTCCTTCTTCCATTTTGTTCACTGGTTTTTAATTTAAAAACTCTTTTAGCGGATGATGTAAGAATGTTATCTGAGCCTGAATGCAGCATGGGGAATTGTATTTACTGGTAAACCTAATGGATTAGCTATTTCTCTCCACACTTCCATCAGGAAGAAATGTTTTTCTTATTATAACTGGTTTTGCTCACAGAGCTTGGGTTAAAATGAATAAACACGCTGTACCAAATTGGGTTTATGGGTAAATTCCTTGTACATGTTTTTACGATTAGGTAATTCATAAATATGCATCATGCTAAAAAGATTAGATTAAAAAAAGGCCCAACATATTTTCTGTGCTATATTCTATTGTATTTTGCAATCTACTGTATATAAGAAGCAACAATTTCTTGTCTATTAATGTTGTGTAATGATATGAAAACATCATTAAAGTTTAGTATCCAAAGGTTTCTGAAAGAATATTCAAAGCCTTAATATTTCGTTTTGTATGGAATGCAGACGGGTTAGAATGCTTGTCAGATTTTTAGAATAGAAAAGATGAGTATTTTTATATTTTTGCAATTGCCACTGGAACATTAGGGTGACAACAGTCTAGTCTATAAGGGGATTTTTCCTGACTCGGTCACTTATTCATGGTATGGTAGGGAAATTAAAGGCAGAGTTTAGCAGTAGGTGGTGGGGTTTCATGGGAAAAGGACTGTGGCACATTAATGAAAAGTTCCTCTGACAACTAATTTGTGCTGGGGAATTTGACTACAATTTGGCAGGCAAGGGTTGTCATAGAAAAGCTTTGACATTGCTCTGACACTTTATTCATGTGCCTGCTGAAACTCTGGATACTGAAAGCCTGTAGCAGAACACACATTTTTTTATAGGTTTACACAACTGTTCTCTCCTAAAACCTTTCTATATTTATTTCAAAGAATAGATGAGAGATAGGACAAAACAGAGGAGCACAGAGAACTTTTGTGACTTCTGTACTCTTGCCAGAAGATTTTGTGCTCTCTGGTCATTCCCAACTGTATAGCCCATCCAGTAAATGTATAGAGATTTACAGTTTACAATGATAGCCTGTTGTTCTCTTCTGTTTTTCTCCAAGTTTTAAAGACAAACAATGTAGAGACACAGATCAAAGGGCAGTATATGATCAAGCAATAACAACATCATTGGATGAATATAAGAAAAAGCATTGCTTGAATGGCACTGCTTACTTAGCCCTCCGGCCTAAATTACTGCTACAAGGTGCTTGTTCTCTAACAGAGCACAGCTGAATATGTTGCAGATTTTGCAACTGTTACTGTTGGCCAAAGCAAAAAGAATCCAAAAACTGTTTTAAGCTCACTCTCCTCCTATAAGAAAAACCCACTAACATGTTTCACCCAGGTAAGGCTCAATCGCAGAGTGCTACCTCTACAATCAAGCCCTATACATGTGAAACACTTCAGGGGGGAAAAGGTTGAGCTAAAGCCAATCTTTGGATTCTTGTTACTGTGGCCAAAATTAATAGTGTGTGGCTCCATTTCTACACTTGAACATGATTGCATAGTTACTTTACACCATCATTTTACATATGTTTTTTTCAGACTATTTCTTTTACATAATTTGCCTGAAAACAATTGTATAGCGCAATATGATGGACAAGTATGTTTGCACAACAGGTTTCTTTAACAGACCATGCAGGTACACTAGTGGGCATGCTTACAAATGTATATGTACTTCTATATGTCAGTGCAGTACAACTGCTGGCTACTTGTGATTACACCAGAGAGCTGTAATGTTTATTAGATATTTGGAGCAAAATAGAGTGCCTTGAATAAGTGTTCACCCCCTTGAAATTTTCCACATTTTGTCCTTTTATAACTAAAAACGTAAATGTATTTTATTGGAAATTTATGTGATAGACCAACACAAAGTGGCACATAATTGTGAAGTGGAAGGCAAATGATAAATGGTTTTCAAAATGTTTTACAAATAAATGTCTTAAAAGTGTGACATGTATTTGTATTCAGCTCCCCCCCCCCCCCGAGTCAATACTTTGTAGAACCACCTTTCGCTACAATTAAAGCTGCAAGTCTTTTTGGGGATGTCTCTACCAGCTTTACACATCTAGAGAGTGACATTCTCAATTGGATTTAGGTATGGACTTTGACTGAGCAATTCAAACACATGAATATGCTTTGATCTAAAATCAGATCATTGTAGCTCTGGCTGTATGTTTATGGTCATTGTCCTGCTGGAAGGTGATCCTCCGCCCCAGTCTCAAGTCTTTTGCAGATTATAACAGGTTTTCTTCTATGATTGCCCTGTATTTGGCTCTATCCATTTTCCCATCAACTCTGAAGAGCTTCCCTGTCCCTGCTGACGACAAGCATCCCCTCAACATGATGCTGCCACCATGTTTCATGGTAGGGATGGTGTGTCCAGGATGATGTACAGTATTAGCTTTCCACCACACATAGTGTTTTTCTTTTAGGCCAAAAAGTTCAGTTTTGGTCTCATCTGACCAGAGCACCTTCTTCCACATGTTTGTTGTGTCCCCCACTTGGCTTCTCACAAACTGCAAACAAGACTTCTTATGGCTTTCTTTCAACAAAGGCTTTCTTCTTGCCACTGTCCCATAAAGGCCATATTTGTGAAGTACACAACTAATAGTTGTCCTGTGGATGGATTCTTCCACCTGAGCTGTGGATCTCTGCAGCTCCTCCAGAGTTACCATGGGCCTCTTGGCTGCTTCTCTGAATAATGTTCTCCTTGGTAGGTTTGCAAGGTTTGTAATGCTCCCCTGTTGGTAGGTTTGCAGTTGTGCCATACTCTTTCTATTTTCGGATGATGGTTTGAACGTGCTCCGTGAGAAGTTCAAAGCTTGGGATATTTTTTTTATAACCTAACCCTGCTTTAAACTTCTCCACAATTTTATCCCTGACCTGTCTGGTGTGTTCTTTGGCCTTTATGATGCTGTTTGTTCAATAAGGTTCTCTAACAAACCTCTGAGGACTTCTGAGTACACAGAAAGCTGTATTTATACTGAGACTAAATTACACACAGGTGGACTCTATTTTACTATTTAAGTGACTTCTGAAAGCAGTTGGTTCTACTAGATTTTAGTTAGGGGTTTTAGAGAAAAGGCGGTTAAATACAAATGAACGCCACACTTTTCACATATTTATTTGTAAAATAATTTTGGAAACCATTTATTATTTTCCTTCCACTTCACAATTATGTGCCACTTTGTGTTAGTCTATCACATAAAATCCCAATAAAATATACTTATGTTTTAAATTTTAAGGGGTATGAATACTTTTTCAAGGCACTGTATCTATTATTTTATTCATCAATATTTTGGTATTTTTTTTAATGCGTTTTATTGATAGGATATGCAGTAGTACAACTGTAACAGCAGTATTGTTTCTCCTCTTTTACATAACATAGGGGAAAGGTGATCTGTAGTCCACAAAGAGAACTGGAAACAATATAACTTATAAAAGTGCAGCACATGTAAAGAACAAATAAATTCATCAGCTGATGTAAAGATCAAAAGATATCCTATTGCAGTTATCGAACAGATATAACTAAAAGCTTTCAATCATACATTTGACTGGCCAAAAAAGAAGCAAAAAAGAGAAGTTCATTGCTAAAGCAGAAATATATATATATATATATATATATATATTTATATAAAGAGCCCAGCCAAGTAAAAGCCAAAGCCATTCAACCCACTTCTTATGAACCCAAGCTATTATTAACCAAACCCCCCCCCCCCCACCTCTTTTCCAGTACAGCAATTCTCTCTTTACTCATTCAGATGGTAGGATAACAATAAATCAAAGTATGATGTGCTCCCAGCTTTATTTATTTATGTTATAGAACATATAGACAGAAAATGCTAAAATCATTATGAATTCAGAAAAGTTACTGAACTAATACATACAATTTAATAGAAAGCTAACATTCACACTGTATTTACAGCTATTTTTTTATCTTTGCAGCCATTTTGCTTCTGCAAGGTGACAAGCGCTCACATTCCCCCCATCTTGACATATCAAGCTATGTAAATATTGCTAGTCAAAGTAAAAAAGTTAACATTTCCACTGAAATATATCACTAAAATTAAATTTTAATGACTTACAAATGTTTTATAATATCCTTTTCTTCTGTGAAAAGTACTTCATGAATATTTGAAAAGCAAATTTAAAATGAATATGAATCTCTTGCAAAGAAAGAACAGTATAGCAGCCTGGTGACTATAATTACTTTTAATTTAATTGTGACATAAGAAACACTGTCTAAGAGCTTACAAACTGTCTGTGGTCCACATACAAAATTGTGTAAAGATGTTAATAATATTCATATAGCTAAATACTCTGACTGTTTTAAAATATTAGCTACTGCCATTAAAACTACTGTATTCTAAAAACTGCATATGGTTATTTCATGCCATATTACCATTCAATATATCTAAATATTGTAAAGTGCTGCGCTGCTATAAAGTTGCTTGTGTTAATAATACCTGTGTAAATGATTCATTTTACAAACACACAAAAATTACATTTTATTAAATCATAGTCCTTAAAAAAAACATTTAATTAATGGTGTGGAAGCATCAGAATTAATCATGCCAGAAGGTTCTCGGAACTAAAACTGGCCATATACTGTATGGTGCACTTTTTTTTTTTTCATTTAGCCAGCAGGCTAAATGAAAAAATCAAACAGCTTCCTCCATCCTCATAAAGAAAATGGATGAAGGACTGACTTAAGCCCACCTTGCCAATTGTATTTTGAGAAGGGGAACTCACTGCTGTGAGAATACACTGATAGGACAACAGTTTTTCAGTTTATCCATTCAACGGAAGAGGATCATTAGACTGACTTCTTTCGAATGGGGATAGCCACACATGGATTAAAATTTGTCTGCTGAATCAGCCAAATTTCAATCCATGTATTGCCAGTTCAAGCTAAATAAAAGGGATCAATGCCAAGTAAAAAGAGCAGACTATGGGGAAACAGTCCTGCAAAGGAGCAGTCCAAAATGTATACACTGAAACTCAAAATTTGTCCTATAGAAACATCTATTTGGGAAACTTTAGAAATATGTAATTCCATTTAAATTGTATGTCTGTAAAAATTATGCATATCAGCCCTCCAAATGCTGTAAAGGTACACACATTTTTCACATTATACACAAACATAGAATCTGTAATTCTACCGGGCAGGTATCATTCTGAATACACACTCCAATATGTAAATGTGCATGGTGCATGAATATTAAAATGCAATGAAATTAATTCTTAATAATATACATGTGTAAGTTTTAATATTATAACTGATCCAGAAACAAAATTGCTTTAGCTAACCATCCATTTCAGAGCAATCAAATGTGATATCCAATGTAATTGTAATGTATCTGTTTGGGGAATCAGAGCAATTACTTCATGAGTCTCTTTCTTTTCTCTTTTCACACAGGAGTCTTTGAGTGACAGCTCTGTCACAGGTCCCTGAGCCATATCCAAAATGAAACACAATAAACCTGGGTGTATGCAAATGACTAGTCATGGCTGGATCAGATTCATTTATCTACACAAATGATAAAAGGGATAAATAAAGTACCTCTGCTAGATAAGACAAAATGCCTGTAATTCCTACATTACAATTTTTTCCTTAATAGTTCTTTGCTATACCATACTCAGGCAAATCTATAAGATGAAGTCCACATGTAAACAGTACAATGTATAAATACAAATAAGCATGCAAGGCTCCAACCAGGGCTGACATATTTCAATATTTGAATTTTATTTTTTCAACAACCATGGCAGATTGAAGGCGTCTCTTCTTTTATTAGAGCCAAACTATCTCTCACACCATGACTAGCATCCTCAAAAAAATACAAAAACACGACAGGGGGAAAAAAGCCTAAAGAAGACCTGATTTAAAAGGAATGTATAAAGGTCAAGCTAAAAACAATAAAATAGTTAAAAAAAAAAAAATATATATATATATATATATATATATATATATATATGTATATGTATATGTATATATATATATATATATATATATATATATATATATATATATATATATATATATATATATATATATATATATATGTATATATTTTTTTTTTAGTTTGAAAACTATGAAATGAATATTAACATTAATATGCTGCTTTTAATTTACCATTGTATCTCTGCAGATACAATGCTAAAAAAGTCTGTTGTTTACAGGAATGAAAGGAAAAGGGGCATATTTTATGCCCTCCATTTTCCTCATGGGATAGTGAAAGGGCAGGCTATCTTTTTTAATCATATAGGTGAATAGTACATTAGTTATAGGGTCCCTGAGGCAAGGGTCAAATTAACTTTTGACCCTGTTTCAGCTGCTGCCTCTCTTCCTGCTCATTTACACGGGTATCTGGTGAGATTAGGGCATCTCCTTCCTTCTTTCCCGCTCAAATCCCCCTGTATCTGGGGAGATTTGAGATTACACCCTGCTTCCCGCTCAGTTTGTTCTGGATCCCAGATTAGGGCTATATAAGGGGCTTCTTTGCTGCCGGTATCTCAGACCACCTCAGAGGACCAAGAAGAAGCTGTTCTCGCCCCCCCCCCTCCTCCCTTGGCTGTCGCGGCCAAAGTTTATTATTTTTGGGTCACCTTTGTTTTATGCAAAGGGGGACGTTTTATGGTGTAATATTGTGTTGAATAAGTGTTGGATAAATTTTAAATTGTATTTATTTACTTTACAACCTGGATCGTGGTGATCGGGTTGTTTTCAGTGTTTATTATATCTTATTGTTGTTTTGAAAACATTTTCTAGTTGTTATTTAAAACAAATAATAAACGGCCGCGGCCTAATATTTTTTATCCAAACCGATGGTGTGTGGTGTCTATTTATTTAAGTTATTTATTTAGTTTAATAAGGGTAAGAGTGATCCTGTTTGCTATCCCATCAGTAAGTCATCACAGCAATGACTCCTTTCTTATCAAATAGCTTCAGCTGAAAAAATACAGACAGCATTGCTAAGAAAGCAGCATCAGTTGTACTGACTTTTTAGATAACCCATAGTTATCCAGCAGTGTTTCTCAGCCAGGGTGCTGGATGCCAGCACCATAACAACCGATGATGCACTGGGGTCAAGACACACGTTTCATTGCTATGGTGATGCCGGTTGGCCGGAGATGCTGGTAGTATGTTTGATTGCTATGGTGATGCCAGTTGGCTCGCTTACATTAATCTGATCCAGAGCCTGTGGCATACAAGGCCACCTCTAAGCATTCAGCACAAGATTGAAGTCAGCCTTTACTAGACCTCCTCCACCTCCTTTCTCTGCCATGCTGCTGAAGCCAAAAGATAGGGCTCTGATGTGAAGAGGGGAATGTTTGATTGGAAAGCTCTGTTATGGGGTGACTTTGTGATGGGGGATCCGTGTGACTGTGAGGTTTCTATAATGGGTGATTCCGTTATTGGGGGACTTTTTGATGAGGGGATTTTGATGTGATGAGGGACTCTATGGAGATGGGAGCAGTTGGCTAGATTTACAAACACTCTGCCCACAGTGTGTCCAAAACACCTGCTGCCACCAATGTACAATGTATGTCGGTGGCAGTAAAAGGGTGCTACAACTGAAAAAAGGTTGAGAAATGATGCTATAGGGCATTCTTTATGACATATCTCTTTTTAAATTGTAAAGCAAAGATTGCAAGCATATAGTAAAAAATAGATATAAGGCAACAATTTACTAACATAGAATCTTCAAAAAAAAAATCTAATAAACTTTACCCAAAATAGTTTGTAAAAGAACAGGTTGGAAATCGTTTGTCAATCAGCTTATCAGTGTATTCTGGCGACGAGTTCCTCTTTAGAATAAAATGTCCTGGTTGGAGGGGGGTGGGGGATAGGGGGACTCCCCATCCACCTTGTTTGTGTGGATGATGGAATCTGTTTTTTTTTTTTTTTAGCCCGCTGGCTGAAAAAAATAAAATCAGCTTATGCCCAGCTTTACACTGCTGCCCTTGGCACCGGTCCATGAGTCATTATGGTAAACAGCCCTGTCTTTAGTAGACTAGAAAAAAAAATCTGAAAAATATTTCTTTACTTTTAAGATCCTCCACCTGTTTCAGCTTGTGAAACCAGGCTAAACATATAAAAAGTGCTAGTGGGTCTAGTGGGTCCAAGAATAATACAATTCATCAAAAAACATAAGCGTTTAAAAAACATAAGATAAAATTGACAACCTCTGTTGGATAGTTTGCTTATATAAAGTAAGTAAGGCACTTCCAACCAAACAGATCATTAAAAATTAAAGCAGTGTTTTTTTCACTGTCACATTTCCCTTATAACAGAAAGATAAGAAATGCAATTAGAAAGAAGGTGTATGTAAACTGTAGAACATTATTCAGACGTTGTTAAACACATTGTACATGTATTTAAACAAATCTATGCATACATACAGATATGAAGAAAAGAGTGACAGGCAGATTTTCTTCCAAAAAAGGGGCATTATGGAGCTATGTCAAAAAGTTAGATGCAGCTCCGCAGCCACTGTATTTGCTAATTTAAGCCCAAATTAGCCACACCCCCTCCCATTCTCACAGAGTTCCAATTCATGAACATTTGCACAAAATTGATTTTTATCAGATCAAAACATATTTTAGCTTTTAACTTAAAGCAAAACTTCACTCTCCAAATAAATATTGATTATTTTTAATTCTTATGCTGCTAGCATTAGAAAAACGATAGGAAAGTATACCATATTTATTTGTATTTACACTTTTTTTTAATTTCTGCAGTTACTACCTTTATTTCTTGTCTAGGCAAATAATGTCATACATCCCAGGGAGTCTTCAGGAGGGGAGGAGAGGAGAAGGGGTTTTCTCAGCTAAACACAATCTCCTGCATGCAAATGCTACATGAATCATTGGCCCTTACACTCAAGATGGACATTGCCAGAAATGCTAGGGAGTTCTTTTTAAAAGTAATTTCTCAACAAAATAAAGCATGGTGACATGGATGGATGGGGAAGTTTGCTTTAAATATTATAAATTAATTAAATAGTGTTTATCTTTCATTCATTGACGGAAACAGCTCCTGATCTTCTTAACCATTGGGTTATATTGCCCTTACAGGAGTAGAACACCACGAAGAAAAAAAAGTCTGGCTATGCCTATTGGCAGTCCCAGGGGGTATACTCCCTCTCTCTCTCTGCTATAGGTACTCCATTTTTTCCTGCCTGGTCAGGAGTAAGGACCTAGTTCCTTGCTGGGATCTCTGGTCCTGGCAATTTTCTCTTTTTAGAAATTTTTCATCAGTTTTTTTCTCCTGTGAAATCTACAATCAACTGCCAGACTGGGAAATGGGCTGGATAATCTAGATCCAGTGGTCACCCCAGTCTGGCCAGCGAGTGCGCACTAGCTCAGCCACGACATAGCCCCACAGGATGGGGGCTGGCCTGCGAGTTAAACGCCTTGCAAGGTCACATACGACTGGTCTCGACCCGAGTCGCAGCATTCCTTGTGGCTGACAGCCCCCGCATTTCGATGGCAAGGGGTTCTGTCTGGAGCGGTGCCCGCCTGGTTCCTGGTATGGCGAGTAGCTGTCTCCCCCTGGAGGGTTTTGGGGCAGACGTGGGCCCCTCCTTGGGATGGTCGGACCCCCAGGTTCCCCTCCTTCCCATCAGGCACTCCCCTTCATCTGTCCCCCCATCATATCCCCCCTCCACTTATGCTGGGACTGTGTGGGTGGTCTGGTCTACCTCCTGGGGTGGGGCAGGGCGCTATGCTGGCGATGGGGGTGGGGGGGTGTGCCGCCAACGACCGGACGATCGGCTGTGTGGGGGAGGGTTATACTTGATAGGGGCTCCTTTCAGGGCCCCCCATCCTGCCTGGGCCTGTCTTTGACGCCTAGGGATCCCTGGGACCCTTGTGGTGCCGCACGGGTCCGCCATTTTCTTGTATTCTGTGTGCTCATTTAGTCCAGCTGCCATTTTGCGGTGGTTTGCCATTGAAAATAGTGGTGGCCATGACAGTGGAGCCCTGTGGGCGGTTGATTTTGGCGGTGGTAGCCCCATCCCCATCCCCTGGTCCTTGATCTTTTCATTTTCTGACCGCTGCATGTGGATTGCAGATTATCTTGGTGGCTGCAGGTGCCTGTTTCTGCTGAGTGGTAAGTCTGGTGAGGTCCTCTCCCTCTCTGCTGAGGATCACTTGGTGATTTGTGCCTGGTGACCAGGTGGTGCTGCCAGTGTGGTGGGGGTTGAACCTTTGCAGTGTTTTACACTTTTTGTGGGGTCCCCTGGGTGACTCATGGAGTCTTTGGAGCACATCCCCCCACCTGATCCCCTCTCTGAGGCTGCGGGGTCCTCCAGGTCCAAACTATACATCCATGCACTGACGGCAGTCCTGGAGTCCTTTGTGTCCTGGGTGGAGGTTGTTTTCGGGCGACAGGCTAGCAAAAAGCACACCCCCGCCATCCCCTGCCTCATCTGTCTCATTAGAACCTGAATCTGATTCTGCCGCCATGGACGTGGGTGATCCTGCTGAGTATGTGACCACGCGCCCAAAATCCTCAGTGAGGATGTTTCCTTCACATCTGCACACAAAAAGGTGCTGGTGAAGGCACTGATTGTATCTGTGCGTGAGACCCTAAAGATGAAGGACGCAGCTGCAGCTGCGAGGGAGGCTCAGGTTCCTTTTAGCACTCACAAGCCATCCAGAGCGGCAAAGGTGTTTCCTTTCCCCACCTATTTTGACAGAATTGTCGCTAAAGAGTGGGGACTACCAAAGTGTCCCCTTGGGGTCCCTAAGTGATTTACTAGGTGATACCCCTATGAGGAGTCCCTCCGGTTTCCAGGTTGAACAGGGCAACCATTATTCCAGTTGAAGGATCCCTGGCCTTTAAGGATCCAGCTGACCGGAAGGCGGAGGCTGTGGCCCACAATATGTACACTCGTGCTGGTTCAGCACTGAAGCCAGTTTTCACCATTGCCATGGTGTTGCAAACTCTGACTGAGTGGACTAAGCTTTTACACTGTGACCTGGAAGGAGAAAAGACCCCCCCTGTCTTTGCTGAGCTGGTGGACAAACTGGTCCAGGGGCTGCAGTTTATCTTTGATGCCTCTTTGGATCCAGCTCCCATAGTGGCTCAGCTCTCTTTTTCGGCAGCGTTCCTTCGGCGTGTCTTTTGGCTCCAATGCTGGTCTGCAGACCAGACTTATAAAAAGGCCTTGACTGATCTCCCCTTTCAATGAGATCGCTTGTTTGGAGCTGCCGTGGATGACATCATTAAAGGTCTCACAGGTGGAAAGAGTACCTTTTGTTCCACAAGCTACTAAGGGCAAGGACTCTCATTGTAGACGTGGGCCCTCCCTCTCGGCTCATAGGAAGATTTTCGGCCCTCAGGGTCGACTGACAAGGGCTCGAAGCCTTTCAGGGCCTCCTCTGGAGGATCCAAATGAACCTGATCTGGCAAGTTGAAAGCAGGCTTCTCCAGATTCGTGGACAAGGCTCCTTCAGCAGGGAGGTGTGCTCTCACCTGTATCGAGGTGGGGGACGTCTTTGCTGGTTTCCAGACCCGTGGACTTCCCTGGTACAAGACAAGTGAGTCCACAAAGTAATTCGGTCCAGGTACATGATCAAATTTTACTCTTGTCCCCAGGCAAGGTTCTTTCCTTCCAACTCGTGCCTGTCCCCTGTTTGGGGTGGTACAAGACCTATTACTTCAAGGGGTGATTGTCCCGGTTCCAACTTCAGAATGTTTTCAGGATTTTTACTCAAACCAGTGTACAGTTCCCAGGAAGGAAGGCAAGGTGCGTCCAATCTTGGACATGAACTGCTTTATGCAGTTCATATAAACTGCACTTATCATCAGATGGGCATTCATACCTTAAAGCAGAGTTCCACCCAAAAGTGTAACTTCCGCTCTTTTGCTTCCTCCACCCCTCTGGTGCCACATTTGGCACCTTTAAGGGGGGGGAAGGGTACCTGTTTTTGACAGGTACCCTTCCCCACTTCTGGGACAAGGCACCGTGGCCGTCTGTCCCAGAAGTTCGGCCCACTCCTCCTTTCCCCGCCACCGTGCCTATAGAAACGTGCAGCGCAATTCGCGAATGCGCAGTAGGGACCCTAAGGGTTCCCTTACCGGCAATGGTGGCGGCGGCACCCGATAGCCGATGGAAAAATCA